>NC_091988.1:77934561-78248461 GCF_044704955.1 Pristiophorus japonicus | reverse complement strand
TGGTTACTGTAAACTCACTCAGGTGCAACCTGATCCATCTTTATTCCAGCCCGAGAGTGCCGGCGTGACAAAGACACCCAGCTTATATACAGGTGACCAAGCACACATGCCACATGCATACAGCCCGATGCCCTCCCACCACGGTGCCCTCTGGTGACCTCCAAACATTAATACAAAACAACATCCCACTTTTAAAATCTTACCAACAGTCTTTTTACAAATTAAGATGGTCTGGGGCTTTTCTCTCACGAGTTGATCGTCCCAGTTCATCTTTGGCTCTGGGCGAGCGTTCTGAGTCCGTTGAGACTGAGGGCTGAGTAGCCGATCTGATGGGAGTGGTCATGACCACATCAGAGACTGAAGGTTCAGAGACAGTAATGTCAGCAGGGTCCTCTGATGAGTGAACAATGGTTGGTTGATCACTGACTGCATCTTCCTCACTCGGTTCCAGTTCATCCGTGTGCCGCAGTTTAACCTGGTCAAGGTGTTTCCTGCATATTTGCCCATTCTTGAGCACAAAAATAAAACACTTTGTTACCCTCCTTGGCTGTAACATTGCCGGCGATCCACTTTGGACCTTGACCATAGTTCAGTACATAAACCGGATCGTTGATCGAGATGTCACATGACACCGCAACACAATCATGACACCATTGCTGACTTTGACGTCTGTTTTCAACACGATCATTAAAATCAGGATGAACAAGAGAAAACCTGGTCTTGAGATTTCTCTTCATCAGTAGTTCAGCAGGAGGAACCCCAGTAAGCGTATGAGGTCTTGACCTGTAACTGAGCAATATACATGACAACAGTCTCTGCAGTGAGCCCTGAGTTACACGTTTCATACTTTGCTTGATCGTTTGAATGGCACGCTCTGCTTGACCATTAGAAGCAGACTTGAATGGAGCTGATCTCACATTTCTGATGCCATTGAGTTTCATGAACTCCTGGAAATCAAGACTTGTGAAGCAAGATCCGTTGTCGCTCACAACAATGTCAGGCAAACCATGAGTAGCAAACATGATACGAAGGCTCTCAATGGTAGCTGTAGACATACTGGATGACATATTAACACACTCTATCCACTTAGAATATGCTTCTACTACGACAAAAACATCTTTCCTAGGAACAGGCCCGCAAAATCAATGTGGATCCTTGACCATGGTTTGGATGGCCATGACCAAAGACTCAGCAGAGATTCAGCTGGTACTTTACTTAGCTGCATGCAAGTATTGCACTGATGCACACATGATTCCAGATCAGAGTCAATTCCAGGTCACCATACGTGAGACCTCGCAATGGACTTCATGACAATACCAGGATGAGTGCTATGAAGTTCGCATGATTACACGATTACCCCACAGTAAACAGTCTGACTGAATGGACAGCTCATCCTTGCGACAGTTGTAAGGTTTGGTCTCCTCACGCATCTCCTTAGGTATGGCAGACCAATCACCACTGAGTACACACCGTTTCACAACTGATAAAATAGGATCATGGCTGGTCCAGATCCTAACTTGTTGAGCAGTGATAGGGGTTCCTTCACTCTCAAAAGCATCCCTTACTAACAGTAGATCTGCAGGTTGAGACGTCTCCATCTCAGTTGTGGGTAAGGACAGACGACTCAGTGCATCGGTACAATTCTCAGTACCAGGTCTATGACAGATGACGTAATCATAGGCAGACAATGTCAGTGCCCACCTTTGAATGTGGGATGAATCATTGGTATTAATACTTTTGTTTTCCGCAAACAATGAAATGAGTGGCTTGTTATCCGTTTCTAGTTCAATACGAAGACCAAACAGGTACTGGTGTATTTTTTTTACCCCATACACACAGGCCAAAGCTTCTTTCTCTACCATACTGTAAGCTCTTTCCGCTTTAGACAGACTTCTCGAAGCACACGCAACAGGTTGTAGCTTGCCCGATTAATTTGCTTGTTGGAGTACGCAGCCAACCCCATATGATGAAGCATCACAGGCCAATACAAGATGCTTACACGGATCATAATGAACAAGCAACTTATTTAAACATAGCAGATTCTTGGCTTTCTCAAAGGCTCTATCTTGAGACGCACCCTAGACCCAGTTGTCGCCTTTTCTTAGTAACACATGCAGTGGCTCTAGTAAAGTGCTCAATCTGGGTAAGAAATTACCAAAGTAGTTGAGTAGCCCAAGGAACGAACGCAGCTCTGTAACATTCTGAAGCCTGGGTGCATTTTTGATGGCCTCGGTTTTCGAATCAGTGGGCCTGATGCCATCAGCAGCAATCTTCCTCCCAAGGAATTCGACTTCAGGTGCCATGAGTACACACTTCAAGCATTTCAGCCTGAGTTCCACTTTGTCCAGAAGCTATAGGACTTCTTCAAGATTGTTCAGATATTCAGCAGTGTCGCGACCTGTGACCAGAATGTCATCTTCAAACACGATAGTTCTAGGAATGGACTTCATTAAACTCTCCATATTCCTCTGAAATATGGCTGCAGCCGAACGAATCCCAAAAGGACACCTGTTGTAGACGAACAGTCCTTTATGGATGTTGATGCAGGTGAGTTTCTTCGAAGAGTCGACAAGCTCCTGGGTCATATAGGCAGACGTCAGATCCAGTTTTGTGAAAGACTTTCCACCAGATAGCATGGTAATCAGCCCTCAGTAACAGATACTGATCCTGTTTCGAAAATCGGTTAATCGTAACCTTGTACTCTCCACAAATCCTGACAGTGCCTTCACTCTTCAACACAGGAACAATGGGACTAGCCCACTCGTTAAACTCGACCGGTGATATGATCCCTTCATGCTGGAGTCTGTCAAGCTCAATTTCAACCTTCTCCCTCATCGTGTACGGAACAGACCAAGCTTTCTGATAGACAGGCCTTGCATTGGAGTCCAGGTGAATCTGCACCTTGGCACCCATAAAATTACCAATGCCCGGTTCAAACAAAGAATGAAACTTTTTCAATACTTGAGCACACGAAGTATCATCCACCGAGGACAACATCTTGACATCGTTCCAGTTCAGCTTGATTTTCTCGAGCCAATTCCTGCCAAACAGCGTTGGACCATTACCTGGGACGATCCATAATGGTAGCTCATGAATCACACTGTCATATGATACCTCGATTGCTGCACTGCCGAGCACCGGTATGAGTTCCTTAGTGTAAGTACGCAACCTGGCATTGACTGGACTCAGCTTCGGTTTTGCAGCCTTAGTGTCCCACAGCTTGTCGAATGTCCTTTGGCTCATTATCGACTGGCTCGCACTTGTGTCCAGCTCCATTGATACAGGCACGCCATTCAGCTTCACATTATAGACTATCGGCTGGCTCTTGCTCAGGAACAAATACAGTCCATTCACTTCCTCCTCGGGTTGCCTATCCGGGTCATCACTGAACTGGTCCTCATCAACCACATGGTGAGACGCACCAGGCTTACTCCGTTGTGGACACATCCTGTGAAGATGCCCCACTTTCGAACATCTGTTGCATGAGTATTGTCTAAACCGACACTGATGACGCCAATGATTGCCCCCACAACGCCAACAGGGTGAAATCTGGTTTGAATCAGTTGACGGGCTGTGAACAGCGGCAGGTTTTGTGTAAGCAGCTCTGCCCGAAAACGACGCCATCTTGTTTACAGTACTTGCCGTGGAATTCCGACTCGTCGATGATATCTGCCTCAAATTATCATCCGTCGTCATGTATGCCTGGGCAGTCGTGATGTCCTTTTTCAAATCCAGCGTCTCTGCAGCCAGCAGCTTCCTGAGGATCGCATCATGGCTGATGCCTATCATGAAGACATCACGCAGCATGTCTTCCAGCATGTTCCCAAATTTACACGGCTCAGCAAGACGTCGCAGGTCAGCGACAAATCCCGACACGACCTGGCCCTCAGCACGAACATGCGTGTAGAAACGGTAGCGTGATATGATGGTCCCCTCTTGTAGCTTCAGATGATTACCTACCAACGTACACAATTCCTTGTACCCTTTTCCCGCCGGATGTACAGGCGAGAAAAGATTCTTCATGAAGCCGTAAATTTTCGGACCACAAATGGTGAGGAGAATGCCCTGCGCTTAACTGCACAGGCCTCTGCCTCCATGTTGTTGGCCACAAAATACTGATCCAGACGGTCGACAAAATCTTCCCAATCCTCGCCCTCCACGAATCTCTCCAGGATTCCAACCGTGCCCATCGTGCATGCGAAGATTCTTAAATTACCTTGTCACCAATTGTAATGACTCAAGAGTCTGGTTACTGTAAGCTCACTCAGGTGCAACCTGATCCATCTTTATTCCAGCCCCGAGAGTGCCAGCGTGACAAAGACACCCAGCTTATATACAGGTGACCAAGCACACATGCCACATGCGTACAGCCCGATAACCTCCGACCGTGGCGCCCTCTGGTGTCTAGTGACACCCAAGCATTAATACATAACAGTCATAATAATGTTGCTGGTTGTGGGAGCTTGCTGTGCACAAATTGGCTGCCGTGCTTCCTACATCACAACAGTGATTACATATCATAAATATTTCATTGGCCATAAAGCGCTTTGGGACAACCCAAGGCCGTGAAAGGCACTATAGAAATGCGAGTCTTTTTTCTCTTTTAGAAGACAGAAATGTCTTTATGTACAAGGACCTCCAGCTGAGATGGCTCTTTGCACCTGTGCACCCTGCCTGCAAACATGTCATGTGGTGATTATCAACCTTGGGTCGTTTAGCAACTTAAAATCTGGAATGCCGCCTGTCAGCTTCATATAATTACCCAGCAGTAACTATGCATAGCCATATAATTGCTGAGGTGTTAATGAGAGGTGTGTAATTGCAACAGATTTTTGTACATCTGCAACCAATTTGGTATGAGACGATGCCTTGACTGCAGTACTTAGACAATGTCATGCAACCTTTTCTTCTGAAGCGACCCTGAGGGTTAGCGTACTGAAATCCTTCTGGGTCATTGAATATTGACAATAGGACTGGCCTACTCGCTGAACTCGATCTGTGAAATGATGCCCTCTCGTTGCAGCCGGTCTAGCTCGGTCTCTACCCTTTCTCTCATCATGTACGGTACTGCTCTCGCCTTGTGATGGATGGGTCACACCCCCGGAATTAGGTGGATCTGCACTTTTGCTCCTTGGAACTTCCCGATGCCTGGTTCGAACAGCGAAGGAAATTTGTTTAAGACCTGGGCACACGAAGTGTCGTCAGCGGGCGATAGCGCTTGGACGTCAATCCTGTTCCAGCGTATCTTTCCCAGCCAGCTCCTGCCGAGCAGCGTGGGACCATCGCCTGGTACCCCCCAGAGTGATAGCTTGTGCACCACTCCATCGTAGGAGACTTTACGGTAGCACTGCCGATTACAGGAATCAGTTCTTTTGTGTAAGTTCTTAGTCTCGTGCTAACTGGGGTTAAGACTGGCCTTGAGGCCTTGTTGCAACATAACCTTTTGAATGTCTTTTTGCCCATGATGACTGGCTCGTGTCCGTGTCCAGCTTCATTGACACCGGAAGTCCATTTAGTTCAACATTCAGCATTATCGGGGGACAATTTGTGGTGAATGTGTGCACCCCATGTACCTCTGCCTCCTCGATCTGAGGCTCTGATTCGTAGTGATCCTCCGTGGATCTATCCTCCTCTGCAACATGGTGGTTTTCAGGTTTAACAGGCTTAGCAACTCACCTGCACACTCATTGGAGATGTCCTATTGTTCCACAGCCCTTGCAAATGTATCCTTTGAACTGGCATGAATGAAAATGATGATCACCCCCACAGTGTCAACAAGGTGTTAATGGCCTTGCATTCATCACCCTTGATGGTGCACTCTGAGACATCTGCGGATGTGTAGCTGCAGATATGACTGACCTGCCCTGTATGTTCCGATTCGAAAACAACATCACTTTGTTCACAGTACTTGTAGCAGCAGTTATGTGCTAAGAGATTTACTTAGTATTGTCACTGGTGGCAATGAACGCCTGGGCTATCGCTATGGCCTTACTCACGGTTGGGGTCTCTACAGTCAAAAGTTTGCGAAGTATGGTTTCATGGCCAATGCCAAGTACAAAAAAGTCTCTGAGCACGTCCTTCAAATTTGCAATGTCCCGCAAGGCGTCTCAGCTCGGCGACATAACTCGCCACTTCCTGGCCTTCAGACCTCTTGTAGGTGTAGAACCGGTACCTCGCCATCAGAACGCTCTCGGACCAGTGTGCACAAATCGTCGTATGATTTTTCCGTGGGTTTCGCTGGAGTGAGCAGATTCTTCATGGGGCCATACGTTGGTGCCCCACAGACGGTGCGGAGGATCGCTCTTCGTTTGGCAGCGCTCTCTTCCCCATCTAGCTCATTTGCCACGAAGTATTGGTCGAGTCGCTCCACAAAAGTTTCCCAATCATCTCCCTCCGAAAATTTCTCCAGGATGCCCACTGTTCTCTGCATCTTTGGTTCGCTATCTGTATCGCATCGCCAGATGTTGTGTATGAAGAAAGAGTCAGACTGTGAGCTCAAAGTAAAGTGTGACCTTAGTCTTTTATTGCAGACCTCCAGAGTGCCTCTCCAACCTGTGAAGCCTTCTTAAATAGCTGTGCTCCCAAGGGATTATGGGATCCCTTGGGACTCCGGGGAATGAGCCCTCTGGTGGCTGTACAGAGTAAGTACAAGTCCACATATATAACAAGGAGCAGGCAGGGAAATGGGATTGAGGCCAAGATCAGATCAGCCATGATCTTATTGAATGGCAGAGCAGGCTCGAGGAGCCAAATGGCCGACTCCTGCTCCTATTTCTTATGTTCAAGGTGGCAGGACAAGTTGTGATGGCTACTAAAAAAAAAGCATATGGAATCCTTGGCTTTATTAATACAGGCATGGAGTACAAATGAAGAGGTTGACTTAGGAAGAAAGGCTAAGTAGGTTGGGCCTATACTCATTGGAGTTTAGAAGAATGAGAGATGATCTTATTAAAACATATAAGATATTGAGAAGGCTCTACAAGGTAGATGCAGAGAGGATGTTTCCACTCGTGGGAAACTGGGGGACATAGTTTCAGAATAAGGGGTCGCCCATTTAAAACTGAGATGAGGAGGAATTTCTTCCCTCAGAAGATTGTAAATCTTTGGAATTCTCTGCCCCAGAGAGCTGTGCAGGCTGAGTCATTGAATATATTTAAGGTGGGGATAGACAGATTTTTGAGCGATAAGGGAATAAAGGGTTATGGGGAGCGGGTGGGGAAGTGGAGCTGAGTCCAAGATCAGATCAGCCATGATCTTATTAAATGGCGGAGCAGATTCGAGGGACCAAATGGCCTACTCCTGCTCCTATTTCTTATGGTCTTATGTAAATGCAAGGAAGTTATGCACAATCTTTATAAATCTCTGGTTAGGCCCAGCTGGAATATTGTTTTCAATTCTGGGCATCACACTTCAGGAAGGATATCCAGACCTCGGAGAGGGTGCAGCGGAGATTTACTAGAATGGCCTAGGGATGAGGGACTTCAGTTACGTGGAGAGACTGAAGAAGCTGGGGTTTGTTCTCCTGAGAGCAGAGAAGGATCTGAGGAGATTTGTTAGAGGTGATCAAAATCATGAAGGGTTTAGATAGAGCAAATAAAGAGAAATTGTTTCCAGTGGCAAGAGGGTCAGTACACAGCAGACAAGGATTTAAGGTCATTGGCAAAAGAGCCAGAGGTGAGATGAAGAGGATTGTTTATTTAACGCAGCGAGTTGTTGCGATCTGGAACGCACTGCCTGATAGGTTGGTGCAAGCAGATTCGACAGTAACTTTCAAAAGGGAATTGGATAAATACTTCAAGGGGAGAACGTTGCAGAGAAATGGGGAAAGAGCAAGGGCAGTTGGACTAATTGGATAGCTCTTTCAAAGAACGCTGTGCCGAATGAATTCATTCTGTATTGTAGGATTCTATGATCATATGCTTTTAAGCCAAAAATCCCAGAAATATAACCCCACGGAAGATTAAGCCATGGCCCAGTGGGTAGTCAAGATGTCCAGACCTTCCCTTGCAATGACTGTTCTTAGAATCATAAGAACATAAGAATTAGGAGCAGGAGTCGGCCATACAGCCCCTCAAACCTGCTCTGTCATTCAATAAGATCATGGCTGATCTTCGACCTCAACTCCACTTTCCCACCCGATCCCCAAATCCCTTGATTCATCTAGACTCCAAAAATCTATCGATCTCAGCCTTGAATATGCTCAATGACTCAGCACCCACAGCTCTCTGGGTCAGAGAACGAAAGATTCACAACCCTCTGAGTGAAGAAATTCCTCCTCATCTCAGTCTTTAAAATTTATTTTAAACCCTATTAAACACATTTTTAAAAATTTCAAAAAATATATAATTTTTAAACATTTAATTAACTTTAATTTCAATTAATTTTAAATATATGGGATTTTTTAAAATTTATTATGTTGTGTTTCTTATTTTAGGGGGTTATTCTCAGTGATAGTAAGGCGAACTCGTACAAACGTTGATCCCATTTTTATCAATGAGAATACTACTTAGTGACTGGTGGTCCAGGCCCACGTGACTCCAGCATTTCTGTACATATGGGGAAGTCATCCCACATGCTGCACATCGAATGAAGGCCTCCGACCACAATCAAAGACACCTCTGTGACCACCAGTTACTTTCGCAAAAATTTTTGGGGTCAGAGGCGTTCGTCCGAAGGAAGCCTCCGACCAGAATTTTCCCCCCCAATATGTTTTAATGAGATCACCTCTCATTCTTCGAAACTCCAGAGAGTATAGGCCCAATCCACTCAATCTCCCCTCAGGACAACCCTCTCAGCCCAGGAATCAGTCTAATGAACCTTCGGTGCATTCCCTCTAAGGCAGATATATTCTTCCTTAAATAAGGAGACCAAAACTGTGTACAGTACTCTGGGTGTGGTCTCACCAGAGCCCTATACAATTGTAGCAAGACTTCCTTACCCTTGTACTACAACCCCCTTGTACGAAAGGCCATCATGACATTTGGTTTCCTTATTGCTTGCGGTTCCTGCATGTTAAAACTCTGTGGGGCTGAAATTGCCCCTTTTTATAGCCCAGTTAGCGCCTGTGGGAGCACGCAATGAAGTTTTCACCTGGTGAGGGGGGTGATTACGCCGTCCGGGAAATGGCCCCAGAAGTTTGGGGTGGGGGGGGCGGGGGGACGATGTGCCAGTAACGCGGTCCTATGATACATGTCCCGGGGGCAGCGCAAGCCCAGCGATGACATCATTGTTGTGCATGCTTACCCTTTACTGCCCCATGGGGGAAATTGCCCCCGCGGGCTCCCGAGGATGGCGCTGGCCGATGTCACCGCCAGGGTACAAAAATGGCGGACATCCGTTGCAGGGGCGCCCCTTTAAAGGGGAGGCCTTTTGCGCCCCGGGCCGCCATGTTTTTTTGTTGGGTGACACTTCTGGCGGCCCTCCAATGGCGGCCCTCGCATCAACCAGGCCGCCATCCTTCAGCCCGGCACTCTGTTATCATCCATTTTTTGCGGTGGCGCGGAGCAGCACTGCCCAGAAGAGCTGCGCTGGGTGTGCAATGCCCCTGGTTGTGACATCGGCGCGAGTTTGAGCTCCTGCCTGACCCGTCTGCTCGGAAATGCGTTCGCAATGAAATCAGAGCAGTCCCACAACCCCGGCAGTGAAGAGGTAAGTAATGGACTCCTATGGTATGTGTGATCATTTTTTCTTTTAATTTTTTTTAGCGATTTGTGTTGTGGTGGCGTGGGTAATGTTTTGGGTATGTTATGTGTTCTTTTAGGTATCCCCCGCCTCCCCCACCTCGCTCCCACCACTCTCCCCAGACGTCTCTTGGAGCGCTCCCAACCCAACTCTGTAGCTCGGGAGTTTTCCATCCTTGCGCCACTAGAGGTGTACAATGCCTCCCTTAGCAAGGCCCAGATACCCAAACTTAAATACTAAATGCAAACTATTCCCGGCCACTAACTCTTCCCCAGAGGATCCTTTACTATGAGATTACTAATTAACTGTCTCATTACACAAAACAAGATCTAAAATAACCTGTTCCCTGGTTGGTTCCATGACGTATTGTTCTAGGAAACTTCTGAATACATTCCATGGACTCATCCTCGAGACTACCCTTGCCAATTTGATTTGTCAATCTATATGCAGATTAAATCCCTCCGCGATGATTGTATTACCTTTGTTACAAGCTCCTATTATTTCTTGATTAATACTCTGTCCAATGGTATAGCTACTATTAGGGGCCTAGAGACTACTCCCATCATTGTTCCCTGTCCCTTGTTATTTCTTAATTTCACACAGACTGATTCCACTTCTTTATCTTCTGAACCAAGATCCTTTTGTCATCCTTTATTATCAGAGCAACCCCTGTCCTGTTCTAATCTGCCTTTCTTTTCAATGCATCAAGTGCCATGGACTATTTCGGTCCCAACCCTAGTCACCATGCAACCATGTCTCTATAATGGCGATTACATCAAATCCATTTATCACTATTTGCGTCAATAATTCGGCTATCTTGTTATGAATGCTTCATGAATTCAGGTAAAGATCCTTTAGTTTTAACCTTTTACCATTATTCCCTGCTTTCAGTTTAATCACTGATGCACGATTACCTTTAAACTCTTTGATGCCGAAAGTCCCTATCGCCCGGTTGGGGGCGGTAACCTCTCCGGGGCCGGACATTGCGTGCCCGGCGCAGATGTCCCACCTGGGAAGCAAAATTCAGGTTAACGCCCCTCACAGGAAGTGCATCGCAATGTCACGCCCTAGTTATTCCATTCGTCAGGACACTGGTCCCAGCCCGGTTTAAGTGAAGCCCATCCTAACAGAACAGCTCCCTCTTTCTCCAGTACTGGTGCCAGTGTCCCATGAATCATAACCCCTTCCTCCCACATCACTCTTTGAGCCATGTATATAGAGCCATGTATGTAACGCTCTGATTTGCTTGTCCCTATGCCAATTTGCTCGTGGCTCAGGTAACAATCCAGAGATTATTACCTTTGAGGTTCTGCTTTTTAATTTGAACCATAGCTCCTCAAAGTCTCTCAGCAGAACCACATTCCTAATTCTGCCTATGTTGTTGGTTCCTACGTGGACCGTGACAACTGGATCCTCCCCCTCCCACTCAAAATTTTTCTCCAGCCGCAAGGAGATGTCCTTAAACCTGGCACCAGGCAGGCAACACAGCCTTCGGAACTCTCAGTTGCAGCTGCAGAAAATAGTATCTATTCTCATGAATATACTGTCCCCTATCACTACAATATTTCTTTTTACTCCCCCCCTCCCCCCCACTTGAATGGCCCACACCACGGTGCCATGGTCAGTTTTCTCATTCACCCTGCAGACTTTGCCCTCATCCACACTGGCAGAAGGAACCTCAAACCTGTTGGATAAGGGCAAAGGCCGAGACTGTACTGTACCTGGGGTCTCATTACCTGCCAAAGTTGCAGTCACACCCACTTGTCCCTGACCACTAACCAGGCCTGTACTACGATCTAACCTAAGGGGTGCGACTGCCATCTGGATCAAAGTGTCCAGGTAATTCTCTCCTTCCCTGATGCCCCGCAATGTCTGCACCTCACACTCCAGCTCAACAACTCTGAGTGGAAGTTCCTCAAGATGCAGGCACTTATCGCAAAGGTGGTCGTCCGGGATCACAATGCTCTCCACAAACTCCCACATGCTGCAGTTGTGGCACATCACTTACACTGCCATCCCTATACGACCTTGTTTTAATTATTTAGTTCATTAAAGTGTTTTAAGACTTTACTTAACTTAGCTTACAAACTAATTGCTAGATCTAGTTTAAGTTCTAGGTAGATGAAATTAAATATTTACTTGTAATATGAAACATTCCAAGTATTGGAGACAAAAAGCAGCATACAAGAACATAAGAATCAGGAGCAGGAGTAGGCCATTCGGCCCCTCGAGCTCGCTCCACCATTCAATAATATCATGGCTGATCTTCTATCTCAACTCCACTTTCCTGCACTATCTCCATATCCCTTGGTTCCCTCAATATCCAAGCACCTCCTTCCCTCTCTGCTCCAAATTCCCACTCTCTCCAAATTCCTATGTTCAACACACTAAGTACACTCTCTTTGAGAAACTCTGTTCAGACCACTCTGAATCATCGCCATCTTTCAGCAACTCTAGTTCATACTCTCACATAACTGACAATGCCAGTTCTTGGTCTGTCCATCTGTTTGTAACGCTCCTGTGAAGCGCTTTGGGACGTTTTACTATGTTGCAGGTGCTGTAAAAATGCAAGTGCTTGTTACTACTGATGCTCTGCTTCTCCCCGTGGCAACATGATGGAGACCACTCGGCTCGTCCCCATGGCAACGTGACGGACGTCTCACCTCCTGCCCCTAGCAATGTGACTGAGATCAGGAACTCGCGCCAAGTGGGGAAAGCCTAGACTGTAATCCACTGAACAGTAAATCATTCGCACAACTGATGCTGTGGGCTCAAGTCCCACTCAGCACTGAAACATCGACTTCTTCACTACGATGGGCATCGATATCCCAGGTCGCGGCCATCAGGTACGAGAGCCGTTACAGAGCTGTGGGATTTGTACCAACTCCTCCTCCAGTACAAATAAAGTTTACCAGTTTCTTGCAGAGTGCCTCACCTGCCAATCAAATGGGCGGGGGAGGGGGACTGGGGGTGGGGGGGGGGGGGGGGGTAACCATTCTTCTACTTCTTTCACAAAAGCAAAATACTACGGATGCTGGAATCTGAAATAAAAACAGAAAATGCTGAAAATCTCAGCGTCTGTGGAGAGAAAATCAGAGTTCACGTTTCAGGTCGGTGACCCTTCATCAGAACTGGCAACAGTTCAAAATGTAACAGATTCTTAAGGAAGTGTAAAAGCCCCACCACTTTTTATTTTAATGTTTTGATTTTTTTCTCTGTTTCCCATGGCAGCTGGTAATTATTCTGCCATTCACACCCTATCAAGACTCATCTTTTGTTTCCTAACTTGTGCCGTTACCATTTCAATTTGGCCCATCATCCCTTGTGTCTCTCAAATCTCTCCTGCCTTCCACCCAATCGCAGACCTTTCCTTTCCTCCCCTCCCCCTTGCACTGTCCCTTGCACTTCCTTAAGAATCTGTTACATTTTGAACGTTTTCCAGTTTGCTGGTTGTCCACTGTTTGCGAGGAAGGTTTGATCCTGCAGGTTGTGCTGTGGGAAGTCCCATCTATAAGGAATCCATTCCGTATATCACAGTTCTTCCAAGCATTCCGCCATCGGTCGTCACATTAAGTGGGTATGGCGGCCTAGACTTTAGATGGTACTGGATTGGGAACCCAAAGAACAGAGGTCAAACATCACCATGAAGCTGACTTCCAATAAATCTGGTCGGTAACCAGAGGACACAGATTTTAAGAAAGTGGCAGAAGAACCATGGGGGAGATGAGAAGAACCCATTTTTTTTAACGCAGGGAGTTAAGATGATCTGGAATGCACTGCTTGAAATGGCAGGGGAAACAGAGTCAACAGTAACTTTCAAAAGAGAATTGGATAAATACTTGAAATGTCAGCTGTGGCTCAGTGGGTAGCACTCTCACCTCTGAGTCAGAAGGTTGTGGGTTCAAGTCCCACTCCAGAGACTTGAGCACAAAAATCTAAGCTGACACTCCCAGTGCAGTGCTGAGGGAGTGCTGCACTGTCAGAGGTGCCGTCTTTCTGGTGAGACGTTAAACCGAAGCCCCGTCTGCTCCCCTGGGTGGATGTAAAAGATCCCATGGTAACATTTCAAAGAAGAGCAGGGGAGGTATCCTGGCCAATATTTATTGCTCAAATCAATGTCACTAAAATACATTATCTGGTCATTATCATATTTCTGTTTGTGGGAGCTTGCTGTGCTCAAATTGGCTGCCGTGCTTCCTATATTACAATAGTGACCACACGGCAAAAGTACTTTACTTTCTACAAAGTGCTTTGGGAAATCCTGATAGGCACTATATAAATTGCAAGTCTTTCTTTGAAAAGGAAAAATTTGCAGGGCTATGAGGAAAGAATAGAGGAGTGGGTCTAATTGGATAGCTCCTTCAAATAGCAGGCTCGTGTACGGTGGGTCAAATGACTTGATGGAATTCCCTAGCTAAACATCTCTCCCTGTCCTTCTTTAAAGAGTCCTTAAAACCTCCCACTTTTACCAATCTTTTAGTCACCCGTTCTATTGGCCCGGACGTTGAACTCTCGATGATGACGAATCACAGTGTCTGTCGTCGTAAGACATCAGAAAGGCCCAGCAAATTCTAGGTTTCTGCATGTGCTGCGCATGCGTGCAAACCCAGAACCTGTAGTCTGTCAAAGGTCGCCTTGATAGATCTACATCACCGACCCAAAAATCACTTTCACTGCCGCAAAGTTGGCCTATTTGCTCAGCTACTGCCCAGAAAATGCTCCCGAAACCCGTACGCCTGGCAAAAGCAGGAGTATGGCCTGCTTTCACCAGCGTAAGGGTGAATATAAATCTTAAATTAATAACAAATCATGCACAAACATTTTTAAGTATTTTATATAAATTTTGGCCCATATTAAAAGATTTAAAATTATTTTCCAAAATTAAATTTTTATTGGATACGCTTTATTGAAGTGACTTTTAATTAAGTGTGAAAATGAGGACCTTTATTTTTATTCCAGTTGTATAAATTAATTAATTATTTGAGGATTCCTAATACCCTGTATGCTTATGGGGATTCCGTTCGCAAATGGAATCTCCATGAGCATATTAGGAATTTTTCTTTCGTGTGGAGGACCTGGCCCACGTGGTCTCAGGGACACTTCCGGACCGCCTACGATCCTGGAAAGCGTGGGTCTTTACGCAGGCCGACTCCTGCAGGCCCAGGACCCCAAGTCTCCGATGTCCGGGGGCCTGAAGGCAAGTGGAGGTTTTTTAATATAATAGGAGCAGGAGTAGGCCAGTCGGCCCTTCAAGCCTGCACCGCCATTCAATAAGATCATGGCTGATCTGATCTTGGCCTCAACTCCACTTTCCTGCCCACTCCCCATAAACCTTGACTCCCTTATCGCTCA
The DNA here is from genome assembly GCF_044704955.1 of Pristiophorus japonicus. Classification (NCBI taxonomy): domain Eukaryota; kingdom Metazoa; phylum Chordata; class Chondrichthyes; family Pristiophoridae; genus Pristiophorus; species Pristiophorus japonicus. The sequence goes on along the minus strand of NC_091988.1, from coordinate 78,233,428 downwards.
AAAATCTGTCTATCTCCGCCTTAAATATATTCAATGACCCAGCCTCCACAGCTCTCTGTTGTAGAGAATTCGAAAGATTCACGACCCGCTGAGAAGAAATTCCTCCTCATCTCCGTCTTAAATGGGCGACCCCTTATTCTGAAACTATGCCCCCTAGTTCTAGATTCCCCCATGAGGGGAAACATCTTTAACTGGGTCAGTGGCTTACTCCAGAGGTATACCTCCAGTCACAAATTCCGACCCAATATCTTCTTCTTTAGCTCGGACTCAATGTTTGTCTGATTGCGTTTCTGTGAAGCATCTTGCGATATTTTAAAGAAAGAAAAATACTTGCATTTATTTGGTGCCTTTCACAACCACCAGATGTCCCAAAACGATTTACAGCCAATGAAGTAATTTTTAAAGTGTAGACACTGTTGTAATGTAGGAAACATGCAGCCAAGTTTCGCACAGCAAGCTCCCACAAACAGCAATGTGATAATGACCAGATAATCTATTAGTGATGCTGGTTAAGGGATAAATATTGGCCAGGACACTGGGGATAACTCCCTGCTCTTAGTTGAAATAGTGCCATGGGATCTTTTTCATCCACCTGAGAGAGCAGACAGGGTTTAACATTTGATCCAAAAGATGGCACCTCCGACAGTGCAGCGCTCCCTCAGTACTGCACTGGGAGTGTCAACCTAGATTTTTGTGCTGAAGTCGCTGGAGTGGGTCTTGAACCCACCATCTTCTGACTCAGAGGCGAGGGTGCTACCCACTGAGCCACAGCTGACACCTACTACCTTGACACTGCTATATGAATTCAATTCATTGTTGTAGTCTCACACGTGAAGAGTGGCCACTTGGGTATCGGCCGAGGATGAGAGAAATCAAAATGGGGAAAATCAAGAACAAGAGGGCATCATTTTAAATTTAGAGCTAGGCCATTCTGGGACAAAATCAGGAAGCATTCTTTCACACAAAGGGTAGTAGAAAACTGAGACTCTCCCAAAAGGCTGTGGATGGTGCGGGGCAAGACTGAGATCGATGGATTTTTGTAGGGTGAGGCAATCAAGAAATATGGCACAAAGACAGGCAATTGGAGCCATGATCTAATTGAATGGCGGAGCAGGCTAGCGGGGGCTGAATGGCCTACCCTCTGTTCTTAAGTGTCGGCTGTGGCTTAGTGGGTAGCATACTCGCCTCCGAGTCAGAAGGTTGTGGGTTCAAGCCCCTTGACTTGAGCAATAAAATCTAGGCTGACACTCACAGTGCAGTACTGAGGGAGCTCTGCACTGCCGCAGGCGCCGACTTTTGGAAGAGACGTTAAACCGAGGCACCACCTGCCCTCTCAGGTGGACATAAAAAATCCCATGGCTCTATTTCGAAGAAGAGCAGGGGAGTTAGCCCTGGGGTCAATATTTATCCCTCAATCAACATAACAAAAAAAACAGATTCAATGGTCATTATCCCTGTTTGTGGGAGCTTGCTGTGCGTAAATTGGTTGCTGCATTTCCCACATTACAACAGTGTCTACACTCCAACAGTACTTCATTGGCTGTAAAGCGCTTTGAGATTTCCGGTGGTCATGAAAGGAGCTATATAAATGCAAGGCTTTCTTTCTTCCTAATATTTCTGAAACCTGCACACAAAAGGCACCGCAGTATTAGTGTCCTCCTCGCTTGTGGTGAAAACATTGAGAACCGCACTGCACCAATCCATCATGCTGGCTGATCACCCAGAGGCTGTCGAGACATCAACAGATCAGACAGCGAGACATCCAAGACCCAGATGGGCGGCGACACATACACAAGATGTCGCCAAGCCCCCCGGGGGTTGGTGGTGGGGGGGGGGCGGGGGGGGAGGGGGAAGTCTGTTGAAGCAGTGGTGCTGCAGTCGCTCAGTCCCCTGTCACTGCCAACTCCTTCAGATGGGTCTAATTGAAAGCGATGCCCAATCGCGAGCAGTTTAACTCCTCCCCCCACTCCCGTACCAGCCCAAGGAGCTCCTCGGTGGCTGCTCCTGTTTCATTTAAATATAAGGGCATGTTTTAAATGGGCCAGAATCATTAACAGCATTGAGTGAATTAAAAAGCTAATGGCAGGGTACAAATCAATTGGCAAACAGTGGTGGGGAGGATCAAAAACGTTCAGATGTCAACGGAGTACTTGCACTAAAACTTCTGAATCGTTCCTCATTAGCAATTAATGATCATGAAATACGCCGCGTTTTGTTTTATTAATGTAATAAAGTTTGAATTTATGGAGTGCAGCATTTGGAGCACTGTGTTCAGCTCTGGGCACAGCACCACAGGAAGGATGTGTCGGCCTTGGAGGGGGCGCAGTGCAGATTCACCAGAATGACACCGGGGCGAAAAGGGTTAAATTATGAGGACAGGTTTCCTTGTGTATAGGATTATATAGGATATTCTTTTTTTTGTTCCTGGGATGTGGACGTGGCTGGCAAGGCCGGCATTTATTGCCCATCCCCAATTGCCTTTGAGAAGGTGGTGGTGAGTCGCCATTTCAGCGGGCAGTTAAGAATCAACCACATTGCTGTGAGTCTGGACTCACAAAAAGGCCAGGCCGGGTAAGGGCGAAAGATTTCCTTCCCTGAAAACCAACCTGATGTATTTAAGGTGGAGATAGACAGATTTTTGAACGTTAAGGGAGTCAAGAGTTATGGGGAGCGGGCAGGGAAGTGGAGTTGAGGCCAGGATCAGATCAGCCATGATCTTATTGAATGGCAGATCAGGCTCGAGGAACCAAATAGCCTACTCCTGCTCATAGTTCTTATGTAAGAACATTAGTGAACCAGATGGATTTCTAATGACAATCATATAGTTTCATGGTCACCATTACTAATACTAGCTTTTTATTCCATATTTATTTCATTAACTAAATTTAAATTCTCCAACTGCCGTGGTGGGATTTGAACTCGTATCTCCAGATCATTAGTCCAGGCCTCAAGATTACTAGTCCAGAAACATAACCACTATGCTACCATCCCAGAAACAGGCCATCCGCATCACTCGAGCCTCCTCCAGTCTTGCCTCATCTAAATCTGTCAACATGAACCTTCTATTCCCTTCTTGCTTGTCTAGCCTCCCCTTAAATGCATCTGTGCAATTTTCTTCAACCACTCCCTGGGTAAAGAAGTTTCTTCTGAATTCCCTATTGGATTTCTTGGTGACTATCTTATATTGATGGCCATCAATATAAGATAGTCACCAAGAAATTGCTCTTCCCCACAAGTGGAAACACTCTCTAACAACTCGATCAAAACCTTTCATCATTTTATACAGGGAGGACGGAAAAACACCAACAAATAAATTGGATAAAACCAAAAACAAAAATTCACAAAACATTTACAAGACATGTAACGAATCGCTGCAAAAGAATAAAAAAATAAAAAAATTAACTTACTTTTTTTGCAGGTCTTCATACTTACCATTGCTCCAAGGGCTGCAATGCAGTTTTTTCCCTGGCGGTCTTTTTCACGTTAAATACTGCTGCGCACAGCGCCAAATTTTTGGTGAAAGCGCTATTTTGAGTCTTGCACGGTGGTGCTCCTCTCTCCAGCGGTATTTGAAAACCATCACCACAAAACATCTCCGAATTTTCCGGCAACCGGGTTTTCGCCAAATAAGGTGAAATAACACCAAAAACCCGGTCATAAAATCGCCGAATTTCTAACCCTATGGGCCCAAGTTTCGGCCTCAGTTGCTCCTGATTTTTTGGAGCAACTGGTGTAGAACGGAGTATCTTAGAAATTCAAATTCTCGGCATTTAGTTTGCTCCAGTTCTAGTCAGTTAGAACAGTTTCACTTTGGAACAGAATTTTATTTTTTCAAAAGGGGGCGTGTCCGGCCACTTACGCCTGTTTTCAAAGTTTCGGCAGTGAAAACTTACTCCAAACTAACTTAGAATGGAGTAAGTGAAGATTTTTGTACGCTCGAAAAAAACCTTGTCTACACTTTAGAAAATCAGGCATAGGTTACAAATCAGGCATAGGGAACGAGGTGGGAGGGGGGTGTAAAGGGAAGTTTACAAACATTAAACACTTCAGTTTTACAAATAAAGAGCCATCATCAATAATAAATGATTAAAAACATCAATAAATCAACCACTAAATCAATCAAAAAAAATTAATAAGAAATATATTTTTTTAAATCAATAAATAAAACATTTTCTACTTACCGACTGCAGCACCGGGAGCCCTCCAACAGCATGCTGGGATCCCCCCCACCCCAGTGTGTCTCTGTCAGTGTCTCTATCTCTGTGTCTATCAGTGTCTGTGTTTCTGACAGCGAGGGGAGGGGGAGCAGAGGGAGGGGAGGGAGGGAAGGGGGAGAGGGGAGAGAAGGGGAAGGGGGGGAGGAGGAGAAGGGGAAAGGGGGGAGAGAGGGGAAGCGGAAGGGGGGAGAGGAGAAGGGGAAGGGGGAGAGGAGAAGGGGAAAGAGGAGGAGGGAGAAGGGGAAGGAGAGGGGGGGGAGAAAGGAGAAGGAGGGAAAAGAGAAGGGGGGGGGGAAGGAGAAGGGGGAGGGAGGCTGAACGGGGTAGGCCCGGCCGGGCCCAAGACTTCGGGCAGGGCCCGTCCCCAGCACCAGATTTACAGGTAGGTGGTGTTGGGTCGGGTCGGGTCGGGTCCGGGGTCCGGGGTCGGGTCGGGGGGAGCGCGGGTCGGGGTCGGGAGCACGGGTCGGGTCGGGGGGGGTGGTGGGAGGGAGGTCGGTTCGGTTCGGGTCGGGGGGGGCGGAGGGAGGGAGGGAGAGAGAGGTCAGATCGGGTGGGGGAGCGCGGGTCGGGTCCAGTCCGGGGGCGGGGGGGTGGGGGGAAGCGGGAGTAGAGTCAGGTCGGGAGGAAGCAGGAGCTGGCCGTGGGAGGCAGCCAGCCTTATGCACGCAGCCCCAGTGAGGCCATTTGGCCAGGGCTAGGGGCTGCGTGCTTCGGGCCCCTCCCACACAGTTTTGGGCGCCTGGAGCTACTGCACATGCGCGCCCACTGTAGCGCGCATATGCAGAGGTCCCGGCACTGTTTTCAGCACAGGGACCTAGCTCCGCCCCCCACAGTTCATGCTGCGCCGCGCCGAGGGCCAGAGGACCAGCAGGGAGCCGGAGAATCTGTAATTTCTTTTTTAGGCGCACTTTGTGGTGCGAAAAACGGGCGTCCAGGTCGGGGCTGCACTGTTCTAGGCGCGGCCCGAAACTTGGGCCCTTCGAGTGGAGAAGTATTTCCTAACTTCACTCCTACGACCCGAGAGGAACATTTCATCTCTCGTTGGTCAGCCATTTTAAAATTAAAAATAAGTGTCTTCACAGTTCTGACAAAAAGGTCATCAACCTAACACATTAACACTGTTTTTCTCTCTCCACAGATGTTGCCTGACCTGCTGTGTGTATTTCCATCATTTTCTGCTTTTATTTCACTCTGGAAAGGCCTGGCTCTAATTTTTAGCCAACGCCCCCTAATCCTAGACATCCCAACCAGCGGAAATACTTTCTCTCTTTAAAAAAAAAATAGTTCCATGGTTGATAAAGATAACCTGAGGACGTGCAAGGCGCTATATAAATGTATGTTCTTTCTTTCAGATGGTGACTGTGAAGGATTGGTACGGTGTCAGCCGTGGCTCAGTGGGCAGCACTCTTGCCTCTGAGTCAGAAGATTGTGGGTTCAAGTCCCACTCCAGAGACCCGAGCACAAAAATCTAGGCCGACACTCCAGCGCAGTACCGAGGGAGCGCTGCACTGTCGGAAGTGCCGTCTTTCAGATGAGATGTTAAACTGAGGTCCCGTCCTGTCATGTATATACGTTTGGGATCACTAGCCACTAGATGGCATCACTGTTGGAGGCCACTGGGCTGTACGCATGTGTGTGCAGCCCAAGTATAAAAGGCCAGCCATTTTGTATATTAGTCACTATGGGCCTTAATAAAGCAGAGCCAAGGTTGTACCTCTTGGAGTTAAACAGTACTCAGTCTAGCAGTTTTTGCATACACAACATTTGGCAACGAGGCAACAAGAACCTTTGTGTAGAGTCCTTACACCTTACTATAGAATCACACGAGGCATGTACTGCAGACAAGGTCACTACGTGACCTGAACCTTTATTCACAGGACCAAGAAGTGATGACACTGCGTGGGACCTCCCTTTATATACCTGGATGACCAGGTGAGGAGCGTCTCCCACAAGTTCACCCCCTGTGGTCAAGGTGTGCATTTCTCAGGTGTATACAGTATGCAGTGTTGTTACATAAAGGTTACAGTTATGTGAAGGTTACAAACATGACACTTTGCATGCAAAAATGAGCACAATTGGATTATTGGAGTGACTTGTGGAAGGAGAAGATTTGGCAAATTTTGTGAGACGTTTGAGCCAGTTCTTTGTGGCCAACAAAATGGAGGAGGTCGGCGACACACATCGGCACCGGGCGGTGTTCCTCACGGTTTGCGGTCCAAAAATTTATGGTCTGATAAAGAATCTACTCCTGCCTGTGAGTCCAACAGAGAAGACATATGAAGAATTGTGTACACTGGTACAGGACCACCTTAAGCCAGACGAAGGCATCGTCATCTCCAGATACAGATTCGACATGCACGTTCGCTCAGAGGGCCAGAGTGCAGCAGAATTCGTTGCTGACCTGAGATGTCTAGCGGGACCGTGTAAGTTCAGGGCTGTGTTGACAGACATGCTGCGGGACTTCTTTGTAATCGGCATCAACCACGAGGTGATCCTGTGTAAACTATTGGTGGTGGAGACGTTGGACTTGAACAGGGCCATCATGATCTCTTAGTCATGCATGACGACGGATAGAAGTCTAAAGCAGATATCAGTGAAAAATCGACACTTGGCAAGTACTGTAAATATGATTGATTCAGCGTTTGGCAGAGCAGCACCTTAAGCCAGACGAAGGCATCATCATCTCGAGATACAGATTTTACACACGTCCGAGCCAGGGATCGCAAGGATGTGTGCATCACCCGCGCCATGACAGGAGCCGATGACTGCTGGATGGACCACCGCCTGATCAGATCCATCATCGACATCAACATAGCCCCAAAGTGGAGGGGGCAGCAGAAACAGTGCCACAAAAAAGTCAATGCCAGAGCACTTAAGGACCCAGCTAAGAGAGCCCAATACAGCCAGCGCCTCACAGCTAACCTAGCGTGCCTTAACGACCCTAGACGCAGAATGCCCACAGCGCTTGGTCTGCCCTTCAGGTCTCCATAACGTGCCTGCAAAGAGACGCTCGGTCACTCGACCAGGACTGGTTTGATGAGAATGATCAGGAGATCCAAGAGCTAAGAGATCGCAAGCACAGGGCATATCTGAGCCTTAAACAGCAACCCAACACGGGTGCAGCAAAGCAGCATTGCAGACAGCTCAAGGCTGAGGTCCAACAAAAAACCTAAGACCTAAAGAACAGGTGGTGGATGGAGAAAGCACAGGAGATACAGCAGCTGGCTGACAATCATGATGTACGATGATTCTTCATCGCAGTCAAGGACACCTACGGGCCAAACACCCAAGGCCCCACCCCACTGCTGGCCAAGAACGGGGAAACACTCATCAAGGACACCGAGGCAGTCGGGGCCTGCTGGAAGGAGCACTTCAAAGATCTCCTCAATCGAGATTCTGCTTTTGACTCGAGTGTTCTCGACTCCATCCCACAGCATGGTACCCGCCACCACCTCAGTGAAACCCCAACACTGCATGAGGTAGAAAAAGCCATAAGACAGCTTAAAAACAGCAAGGCTACGGGTGCGGATGGAATCCCTGCTGAGGCACTGAAGTATGGCGGAGAGGCACTGCTGGTGCGAATACACAACCTCATCTCTCTCATCTGGAAGGAGGAGAGCATGTCGGGAGATCTTAGAGATGCAGTGATCGTGACCATCTTTAAAAAAGGGGACAAGTCCGACTGCGGCAATTACAGAGGAATCTCCCTGTTATCAGCCACTGGGCAAGTCGTTGCTAGATTCCTCCTCAACCGTCTTCTTCCCGTGGCCGAGGAGCTCCTCCCGGAGTCAGTGGGGATTTCGTCCCCTACGGCGCACAACGGCATGAGTTTTGCAGTACAACAGCTACAGGAAAAATGCAGAGAACAGCGCCAGCCCTTATACATGGCCTTCTTCGACCTTACAAAGGCCTTTGACACTGTCAACCGCGAGGGTCTATGGAGCGTTCTCCTCCGTTTCGGATGCTCCCAAAAGTTCGTCACCATCCTCCGCCTGCTCCACGACGACATGCAGGCCGTGATCCTTACCAACGGATCCATCACAGATCCAATCCACGCCCGGACCGAGGTCAAACAGGGCTTCGTCATCGCCCCAACCCTCTTCTCAATCTTCCTCGCTGCCATGCTCCACCTCACAGTCAAGCAGCTCCCCGCTGGAGTGGAATTAAACAAGAGAACCAGTGGGAATTTGTTCAACCTTCGCCGTCTCCAGGCCAGATTCAAGACCACCCCAACCTCTGTCGTCAAGCTACAGTACGCGGACGACGCCTGCGTCTGCACACATACAGAGGCTGCACTCCAGGACATAGTCGACGTATTTACTGAGGCATACGAAAGCATGGGCCTTACACTAAACATCCGTAAGACAAAGGCCCTCCACCAGCCTGTCCTCGCCACACAGCACTGCCCCCCTAGACACCATGGACCACTTCCCATATCTCGGGAGCCTCCTATCAACAAGAGCAGGCATCGACGATGAGATCCAACACCACCTCCAGTGCGCCAGTGCAGCCTTCGGCTGCCTGAGGAAAAGAGTGTTTGAAGACCAGGCCCTCCAAACTGCCACCAAGCTCATGGTCTACAGGGCTGTAATAATACCTGCCCTCCTGAATGGCTCAGAGACATGGACCATGTACAGTAGACACCTCAAGTTGCTGGAGAAATATTACCAACGATGTCTCTGCAAGATCCTACAAATCCCCTGGGAGGACAGGTGCATCAACATCAGTGTCCTCACTCAGGCTAACATCCCCAGCATTGAAGCACTGACCATTCTCAATCAGCTCTGCAGGGCAGGCAACATAGTTTGCATGTGACCCCCAAAGCAAGTGCTCTACTCAGAGCTCCTTCATGGCAAACGAGCCAAAGGTGGGCAGTCAAAATGCTACAAGAACACCCTCAAAGCCTTCCTGATAAAGAGCGACATCCCCACTGACACCTGGGAGTCCCTGGCCGCAGACCGCCCTAAGTGGAGGAAGTGCATCCAAGAGGGCGCTGAGCACCTCAAGTCTCAACGCCGAGAGTATGCAGAAATCAGGCAGCGGAAAGAGCATGCGGCAAACCAGTCCCACCCACCCCTTCCCTCAATGACTATCTGTCTCACCTGTGACAGAGTCTGTGGCTCTCATATTGGACTGTTCAGCCACCAAAGAACTCACTTCAGGAGTGGAAGTAAGTCTTCCTCGATTTCGAGGGACTGCCTATGATGATGACATGGCAAGGTCTACGCGACTGCATCCGCGAAACCTGTGGCTGCCCTACGTCTGCCAGCGGTTTTTCCATGTTGGCGTTGTGGGGGAAATCACTGGCACCAGCAGTGCCGATTTAAGCAATATAGTTGCAAAGGCTGTCTGAGAGTGGGGCATCTCCAGCGCAAGTGTCCGCAGATGAGCAAGCGAGCCGCGACACACCACGTGGAGAATGATGGTCAGAGTAGCGCGGATCCGGATACGCAATCCAAGATACCAGAGGAGGAAGTGTATGGCCTGTACTAACTAAGAGCAAACAGAAAATGATCAACATGAAATTTAATGTGGTGCCGGTTGTTGTGTATGGAAAAAGAGTCAGATTGAACACTGTGGGCTCAAAGTAAAGTGTGACCTTAGTCTTTTATTGCAGGTCTCCAAAGTGCCTCTCCAACCTGTGAAACCTCCTTAAATACCTGAGCTCCCAAGGGATTATGGGATCCCTTGGGACTCCAGGGGATGAGCCCCCTGGTGGCTGTACAGAGTAAATACAAGTCCACATATATAACACCAGTATCGATGGAACTGGACACGGGGGTGAGCCAATCGATAATGAGCCAGAGGGCATTCGACAAGCTGTGGGATACTAAGGCTGTGAAGCCCAGGCTGAGTCCAGTCAATGCCAAGTTGCACACGTACACCAAAGAACTCATAACGGTGATTATTTGTGGCACAATTAAAGTGTCATATGACGGTGTGGTTCACGAGTTACCACTCTGGCAATGGCCCAATGCTGTTTGGCAGGAACTGGCTTGAAAAAAAATCAGATGCGATTGGAATGACATCAAGGCATTGTCGTCGGAGAAAGATACATGTGCCCAAGTACTGAGCAAGTTCCCCTCGCTGTTCGAACCAAGCATCGGCAACTTCACGGAAGCCAATGTGCAGATCCATGTGGACTCAGATGCAAGACCCGTCCATCATAAAGCTCGGGCAGTTCTGTATATGATGAGGGAGAAGATTGAAATCAAACTGGACAGACTCCAGAGTGAAGGGATCATATCACTGGTCAAATTTAATGAATGGGCCAGCCCCATTGTTCCTGTGCTGAAAAATGATGGCAGTGTCAGAATCTGTGGAGACTACAAGGCTACGATCAACAGTGTTTCAAAACAAGATCAGTACCTGTTACCAAAGGCTGATGACTTGTTTGCAACACTAGCCAAGGGAAGTCGTTCACCAAACTGGACTTGACATCAGCCTACATGACACAGGAGCTGGTCGAGACGTTAGAGACTTACGTGCATTAACAAGCATGAAAGACTGTTTATTTATCACATGTGCCCTTTTGGAATTCGCTCAGCTACAGCAATATTTCAGAGGAATATGGAGAGTCTACTGAAGTCCATTCCCAGAACCGTTGTGTTCCAAGATGACATCATGATCACAGGTCATGACTCCGAGGAACATCTGAACAACCTGGAAGAGGCTCTATATCATCTGGACAAAGTGGGACTCAGACTGAAATGCTCGAAGTGCATCTTCATGGCACCAGAGGTCGAATTCCTGGGGAGGGAAATTGCAGCTGACGGCATCAGGCCTACGAACACGAAAACCAAGGCCATCAAGAATGCACCCAAGCCGTAGAATGTGACAGAGCTGCGTTCGTTCCTGGGTCTACTCAATTACTTCGGTAACTTCCTACCTAAATTGAGCACCTTATTAGAACCACTGCACATGTTGCTAAGAAAAGGTGACAACTGGGTGTGGGGTGCGTCTCAAGTCAGAGGGTTTGAGAAAGCCACTAATCTGCTTTGCTCTGACAAGCTGCTGGTTCATTATGACCCATGTAAACATTTAGTGTTGGCCTGTGATGCTTCATCATATTGAATTGGTTGCGTACTCCAACAAGTTAATGAGTCGGGTAAATGTAAACCAGTCGCGTATGCTTCAAAAAGTTTGTCCAAAGCGGAAAGAGCCTACAGCTTGGTAGAAAAAGAAGCACTAGCCTGTGTGTATGGGGTTAAAAAGATGCATCAGTACCTGTTTGGTCTTCGGTTTGAACTGGAGACAGATCACAAGCCACTCACTGTTCTCTGAAAACAAAGGTATCAATACCAATGCTTCATCCCGCATCCAGAGGTGGGCGCTGACATTACCCGCTTATGATTATGTCATTCGCCATAGACCTGGCACCGAGAATTGAGCCGATGCTTTGAGCCGTCTGCCATTGCCCACACCGGAGGTGGAAATGCCACAACCGGCGGACCTATTGTTAGTTATGGATGCTTTTGAGAGGCTCAACAAGTTAAGACCTGGATCAGCCAGAACCCGATTTTAATCGGTGGTGAAGAGTTGCATCCTCAAAGGTGATTGGTCTGCCATACCAAAACAAATGTGTGAGGAGACCAAACCTTATATTCGTCGCAAAGACGAACTGTCTATTCAGTCGGATTGTATACTGTGGAGCAATTGTGTTGCTATGCCCAAGAAAGGGAGAGAGAAATTTGTACATGAGATACATGGCACACACCCTGGCATTGTACTGATGAAAACCATCGGCAGGCCTCATGAATGGTGGCCAGGAATTGACTCTGAGCTGGAATCATGTGTGCATCAGTGCAACACTTGCATGCAGCTCAGCAAAGCACCAGCAGAATCGCCGCTGAGTCTGTGGTCTTGGCCATCGAAACCATGGTCCAGGATTCACATAGACTTTGCAGATCCCTTCTGGGGAAGATGTTTTTAATTGTGGTGAATGCATATTCGAAGTGGATAGAGTGTATACTCATGTCATCCAGCACATCCACAGCTATCATTGAAGAATCTCAGTGTCATGTTCGCAACACATGATCTGCCTGACATTGTTGTTAGCGACAACGGATCGTGCTTCACCAGTCAGGAGTTTCAAGAGTTCATGAAACTCAATGGTATCAAACATGTAAGGTCAGCACCATTCAAACCTGCATCCAATGGGCTGTCCAAATCATAAAACAGAGTATGAAGTGAGTAACCTAAGGGTCACTGCAGACCCGCCTGTCATGCATATTGCTTAGTTACAGGACACCACACACGCTTACCGGGGTCTCGCCTGCTGAACTAATGATGAAGAGAGGTATTAAGACCAAGTATCTCTTGTACACTCTGACTTGAATAATCACGTTGAATATAGAAGACAAAGTCAGCAAGGGTAACACTTTCGGTGTCCCTGACGACTACGTGTGCGGGAAGTGTGTCCACCTCCAGCTCCTGACAAACCGCGTTGCGGAGCTGGAGCTGCGGGTGGATTCACTCTGGAGCATCCACGATGCTGAGAATGACCTGAGTAGCACGTTTAGTGAGTTGGTCTTACCACAGGTTAAGGGTCCACAGCCAGATAGAGAATGGAAGACCAACAGGCAGAGCAATGCAGGGAAGGTAGTGCAGGGGTCCCCTGCGGTCATCCCCCTGCAAAACAGATACACCGCCTTGGGTACTGTTGAGGGGGATGACTCATCAGGGGAGAGCAGCAGCAGCAGCCAAGTTCATGGCACTGTGGCTGGCTCTGCTGCACAGGAGGGCAGGAAAAAGAGTGGGAGAGCGATAGTGATAGGGGATTCGATTGTAAAGGGAATAGATAGGCGTTTCTGCGGCCACAACCGAGACTCCAGGATGGTATGTTGCCTCCCTGGTGCAAGGGTCAAGGATGTCTCGGAGCGGGTGCAGGACATTCTGAAAATGGAGGGTGAACAGCTAGTTGTTGTGGTGCATATAGGTACCAACGATATAGGTAAAAAACGGGATGAGGTCTTACGAGACGAATTTAGGGAGCTAGGAGTTAAATTAAAAAGTAGGACCTCAAAAGTAGTAATCGCAAGATTGCTACCAGTGCCACGTGCTAGTGAGAGTAGGAATCGCAGGATAGCAAGATTCAAAAGGGGCAAAGTGTGTTGAAAAGACAAGCCTGAAGGCTCTGTGCCTCAATGCGAGGAGTATTCGGAATAAGGTGGATGAAGTAACTGCGCAGATAGCAGTTAACAGATACGATGTGATTGGCATCACGGAGACATGGCTCCAGGGTGACCAAGGCTGGGAACTCAACATCCAAGGGTAAACAGCATTTAGGAAGGATAGACAGAAAGGAAAAGGAGGTGGGGTGGCGTTGCTGGTTAAAGAGGAAATCAATGCAATTGTAAGGAAGGACATTAGCCTGGATGATGTGGAATCGGTATGGGTGGAGCTGCGGAATTCCAAAGGGCAGAAAACACTAGTGGGAGTTGTGTATAGACCACCAAATAGTAGTAGTGAGGTTGGGGACAGCATCAAAGAAGAAATAAGGGGTGTGCAATAAAGGTACAGCAGTAATCATGGGCGACTTTAAGCTACATATAGATTGGTCTAATCTAACGGGTAGTGGAGGAGGATTTCCTGGAGTGTATTAGAGATGGTTTTCTAGACCAATATGTCGAAGAACCAACCAGGGAGCTGGCCATCCGAGACTGGGTGATGTGGAATGAGAAGGGACTAATTAGCAATCTTGTTGTGCGAGACCCTTTGGGGAAAAGTGACCATAATATGGTAGAATTCCTTATTAAGATGGAGAGTGACAAAGTTAATTCGGAAACTAGGGTCCTGAACTTAAGGAAAGGTAACTTCGATGGTATGAGGTGTGAATTGGCTAGAATAGACTGGCAGAGGATACTTAAAGGGTTGACGGTGGATAAGCAATGGCACACATTTAAAGATCACATGGATGAACTTCAGCAATTGTACATCCCTGTCTGGAGTATAAATAAAACTGGGAAGGTGGCTCAACCATGGCGAACAAGTGAAATTAAGGATAGTGTTAAAACCAAGGAAGAGGCATATAAATTGGCTAGAAAAAGCAACAAACCTGAGGACTGGGAGAAATTTAGAATTCAACAGAGGAGGACTAAGGGTTTAATTAAGAGGGGGAAAATAGAGTACGAGAGGAAGCTTGCAGGGAACATAAAAACTGACTGCAAAAGCTTCTATAAATATGTGAAGAGAAAAAGATTAGTAAAGACAAATGTAGGTCCCTTGCAGACGGATTCAGGTGAATTTATAATGGGGAACAAAGAAATGGCAGACCAATTGAACCAATACTTCAGTTCTGTCTTTACAAAGGAAGATACAAATAACCTTCCAAATGTACTCAGGGACAGTGGGTCCAGTGGGTCCAGTGAGAATGAGAAACTGAAAGATATCCTTATTAGGTGGGAAATTGATGGGATTAAAGGCCGATAAATCCCCGGGTCCTGATAGTCTGCATCCCAGAGTACTTAAAGAAGTGGCCCTAGAAATAGTGGAAGAATTGGGGATAATTTTCCAACAATCTATCGACTCTGGATCAGTTCCTATGGACTGGAGGGTAGCTAATGTAATGCCACTTTTTTAAAAAGAAGGGAGAGAGAAAGCGGGTAATTATAGACTGGTTAGCCTGACATCAGTAGTGGGGAAAATGTTGGAATCAATCATTAAGGGTGAAATAGCAGCGCATTTGGAAAGCAGTGACAGGATCGGACCGAGTCAGCACGGATTTATGAAAGGGAAATTATGCTTGACGAATCTTCTGGAATTTTTTGAGGATGTAACTAGTAGAGTGGACAAGGGAAAATCAGTGGATGTGGTGGATTTGGACTTTCAAAAGACTTTTGACAAGGTCCCGCACAAGAGATTGGTGTACAAAATCAAAGCGCATGGTATTGGAGGTAATGTACTGACGTGGATAGAGAACTGGTTGGCAGACAGGAAGCAGAGAGTCGGGATAAACGGGTTATTTTCAGAATGGTAGGCAGTTACTAGCGGGGTGCCGCAGGGCTCAGTGCTGGAACCCCAGCTCTTTACAATATATATTAACGATTTGAATGAAGGAATAGAGTGTAATATCTCCAAGTTTGCAGATGACACTAAACTGGGAGGCGGTGTGAGGTGTGAGGAGGACGCTAAGAGGTTGCAGGGTGACTTGGACAGATTAGGTGAGTGTGCAAATACATGGCAGATGCAGTATAATGTGGATAAATGTGAGGTTATCCATTTTGGGGGCAAAAACACGAAGGCAGAATATTATCTGAATGGCGGCAGACTAGAAAAAGGGGAGGTGCAACGAGACCTGGGTGTCATGGTTCATCAGTCACTGAAAGTGGGCACGCAGGTACAGCAGGTGGTGAAGGCGGCAAATGGCATGTTGGCCTTCATAGCTAGGGGATTTGAATATGGGAGCAGGGAGGTCTTACTGCAGTTGTACAGGGCCTTAGTGAGGCCTCACCTGGAATATTGTGTTCAGTTTTGGTCTCCTAGTCTGAGGAAGGACATTCTTGCTATTGAGGGAGTGCAGCGAAGGTTCACCAGACTGATTCCAGGGATGGATGGGCTGTCATATGAGGAGAGACTAGATCAACTGGGCCTTTATTCACTGGCGTTTAGAAGGATGAGAGGGGATCTCATAGAAACATATAAAATTCTGACGGGACTGGACAGGTTAGATGCGGGAAGAATGTTCTCGATGTTGGGGAAGTCCAGAACCAGGGGACATAGTCTTAGGATAAGGGGTAGGCCATTGAGGACTGAGATGAGGAGAAATTTCTTCACTCAGAGTTGTTGACCTGTGGAATTCCTTGCCGCAGAGAGTCATTGGATATATTCAAGAGGGAATTAGATGTGGCCCTTACGGTTAAGGGGATCAAGGGATATGGAGAGAAAGCAGGAAAGGGGTACTGAAGGAATGATCAGCCATGATCTTATTGAATGGCGGTGCAGGCTCGAAAGGCCAAATGGCCTACTCCTGTACCTATTTTCTATGTTTCTATGCTTCTATGATCGCGCAGCTGTGTCACGCGATATTTCTGTAAATGATCCTGTGTATGTTCTGAATTATGGTTAGGGTCCCAAGTGGATCACTGGTACTGTCATGGCAAAGGAGGGCAACAGAGTATTTATTGTCAAACTCAAAAATGGGCAAACATGCAGGAAACATATGGATCAGACAAAGCTGCGGCACACAGACTAACCGGAACAGTTGGAGGAAGAGACAATCGAAGACCAACCAACCTACTCCCAGTCATCAGAGGACTCAGTGGTCATCTGTGAATCGGGACTTTCAATCACTGACATGTTCAATGAAAATGGAATTTCAATCCCTGACATGG
Organism: Pristiophorus japonicus; assembly: GCF_044704955.1. Lineage (NCBI taxonomy): Eukaryota > Metazoa > Chordata > Chondrichthyes > Pristiophoridae > Pristiophorus > Pristiophorus japonicus. The sequence continues at coordinate 78,216,876 of NC_091988.1, read as the reverse complement.
CCATTGCCACTCCCACCAGGTCAGCCACCCAGCCACCAGTCACAACAGACTCTGAACACTCACCCAAGGCTGGAGTTGAACTGAGATGGTCAATCCGGGAGCGTAAAACACCGGACCATCTCAATTTGGGTTAGGGTTACGTGTGTGCAGCCCAAGTATAAAAGTCCAGCCATTTTGTATATTAGTCGCTTTGGGCCTTAATAAAACAGAGCCAAGGTCATACCCTCTTGGAGTTAAACAGTACTCAATCTAACAGTTATTGCATACACAACATGTCCGCGCTCTCAGGTGTACGTAAAAGATCCCACGGCACTATTTCAAAGAAGAGCAGCGGAGTTATCCCCGGTGTCCTGGCCAATATTTATCCCTCAATCAATGTAACAAAAACAGATTATTTGGTCATTATCACATATGCTGTTTGTGGGAGCTTGCTGTGTGCTAATTGGCTGCCGCGTTTCTTATATTACAACAGTGACTGCACTTTTTTTTTTAAAGCACTTCATTGGCTGTAAATCGCTTTGGGGCATCCGGTGGTTGTTAAAGGTGCTATACAAATGCAAGACTTTCTTTTTCTTTCACTTGGAACCAAAATTTCTGAAAAGATGAGAACAAAAGTTATGAAAAAGAAATATTAAAATTAGGATACAAAAGACTGGACAAAAAAAATTGAGGCTTAAATTTCTCCCAAGGGGCTTTTAATAAAATGAGGACATTACAATTGCTCAGACGGACTGTAGTTAAACTGAAGATGTGACCCTCTTGCTCTCTATAGCAGTGCTGACTTGAATGAACCATAAAGCAATAGATTTAAAAGCTCTCCCATTAGCTTATCTGTAATAATCATATTGGCCAGGTAGAGCCCATACTAATATGCCAGGAAAGATTGTGCAGTGTGCGATGTCATTAGGAGTGCACATATCCTAGCCTTCCATGTTTTATACTTAATTAGGTTAGACATCTCCGCACAGATTGTAAGTCTATTTATAAAATAAAACGTGCCTGGTTGGTTCTGCATTGCGCGGCAGCCTCTATCTGGTACTCGGCCAGTAGATAAATGATAACTGCGCAGCACAAAATCGTTTCCAAGGGACTTGTTTTTAAATCTCAAAATGGCTGACAAAGAATAGAGCCGATCTCCCTCTCAGGCCTCAGAGACGACTAGTTTCCCCACCGGTCGGTGTTTCGACTGAAGTTGTAAACAAGTTCTTTTGGCATGTCACGTCAGTCGCCATCTTCCTCTGCTTCTTTTATTTATTCGTTCACAGGCTGTGGCCGTCGCTGGCAAGGCCCAGCATTTATTGCCCATCGTTAATTGCCCTTGAAAAGGTGGCAGTGAGCCACCTTCCTGGACCGCTGCTGTCCGTGTGGTGTGGTGTGGTAAGGTAAAGGTACTCCCAACAGTGCTGACTTTGTATCACTGACGTTAAAGGCGCTGTATAAATAGAAGTTGTAATAGTTTGGTATAACTGAGTGCCTCGCTGGGCTATTTCAGAGGGGCAGATAGAGTCAACCACATTGCTGTGGGTCTGGCATCACATTTAGGCCAGACCGGGTAAGGGCAGCAGATTTCCCTCTCTAAAAGACATTCGTGAACCAGTTGGGTTTTTAATGACGATCCAGATTGATTTATTCAACTGAATTTTAAATTCCCCAGCTGCCGTGGTGAGATTGAACTCACGTCTCCAGATCATTAGTCCAGGCCTCTGGATTACTAGCCCAGTAACATAGCCACTATACTATCGTACCCCGTGGCTTGTTTCCCTTCCCTTCCCCCCCCCCCCCTCCACCACTCCTCCCCCAGTTAAAATTCAAATGTCTGAATCACTTCATTAAACTTTAATAAACGCATTTTAATCTGTGAAGGAGGAACAGGGAAGGGTGACAGTACTAATCTCAGCTTCAATCACGGTGGCCGAGCATTAGAGCAGTGACTGTACTTCAAAAAGTACTTCATCGGCTGTAAAGCGCCTTGGGATGTCCGATGGTCGTGGAAGGGTGCTATAGAATGCAAGTATTTATTTTCTTTCAGAAAGCAGGGAGCTGAGTGCGTGCGATTAGTGCTGGAATCAGGATGGGCAGAACTAAGGAATGGGAAAAGTTGAAGAAAATGCTGGTGGAAGTACAGATTGAACCTCTCTAGTCCGGGACTCTCTATCTGGAAACATCCGTGGTTCGGCATTAGATTGCGGAACTGCCAATTTGCGTGGGTGGCATCCCGGTTTCCCGCGCTTCCACAAAGTTTGTTCACGTCTGGCCGGCAGTCCTGGCTCTCAGTGTTGTGAAGATAGCCCAGGAGAGTGGTGAGCTGCACTCTACAGGTACCGATGAGCCTAGGCTCGCCCAATGCTTATGTAGGGTGTATCGGTACAGTCATATACTAACCTCCCATGGTGCGGAAAATTCTCTGTTTCTGCATCGGTCAGATCCCGAGGGTACCAGACCAGAGAGGTCTGGCCTTTATTTCCCAAACCGCCTGACAAGCGATGACTTAACAAGGGGAATGTGCGTCTATGCCGATCAGAGAGTTTTGAGTGTGAAATATGCTGGTAACTGGGAGTTTGTGAAACATGTGGATAGATCAGAAGATCAGGATGTGGCAAGAGAACCAGAACAGATCAATGGGAGCATTAGAGACAGCTTCCAAACGTGGCAGGTCCCCAATCCAACAAAGGAGCAGGCCGTACTCGAAATTGCGGTGTGTAATGAATCAGAAATGATTAGTGATTTAGCAGCAAGATGGTATAGAAACATAGAAATTTACAGCACAGAAGGAGGCTATTTCAGCCCATCATGTCCACGCCGGCCGACAAAGAGCCGCACGGCCCTTGGTCAGCAGCCCTAAAGGGTACATGTAAACCCATGAACAATGACGGAAAGGCAAAGAGCACCCAGCCCAACCAATCCGCCCTACACAACTGCGACACCCCTTATACTGAAACATTCTACACCCCACTCCAAACCCAGGCCAATTTAGGGAGAAAAAATCTGGGAAAATTCCTCTTCGACCCATTCAGGCAATCGAAACTAGACCAGGAGATCACCCTGGCCATATTCTATTCCCTGCAGTACTTACCATTATATCTGCACCATCCAACAAAAGGTCATCCAATCTAATCCCAATTACCAGCTCTAGATCCATAGCCCTGCAGGTTACTGCACGTTTAAGTGCCCACCCAATCATCTCTTAAAAGTGGTGAGGGTTTCTGCATCCACCACTCTTCCAGGCAGTGAGTTCCAGATCCCCACAACCCTCTGCATAAAGAAGCCCCCCCTTAAATCCCCTCTAAACCTTCCACCAACCACCTTAAAACTATGCCTCCTCATAATAGACCCCTCCACCAATGGAAATAGGCCCTTACTATCCACTATGTCCAGGCCCCTCAATATTTTGTACATCTTCTCTCAACCTCCTCTGTTCCAATGAGAACAAACCCAGCCTATCCAATCTGTCCTCATAACTAAGATTCTCCATTCCAGCCAACATCCTCGTAAATCTCCTCTGCACCCTCTCCAGTGCAATTACGTCCTTCCTATAATACGGTGACCAGAACTGCACGCAGTACTCCAGCTGTGGCCTAACCAAAGTATTATACAATTTAAGCATAACCTCTCTGCTCTTATATTCTATGCCTCGGCCAATAAAGGCAAGCATTCCGAATGCCTTCTTAGCCACCTTTTCCACCTGGCCTGCTACTTTCAGGGATCTGTGGCTAAGCATTCCAAGGTCCCTTTGTTCGTCTTAGGAAGAATGACCACACAGTGAGCAATCAAGTAGTCTGATTGGAGGGGGGGGGGGGGAGGGGGAGAGGCGGGCAGTGGAGGGGGGAGAAATTCGGTCGCGCCTCTGTTCCAGCGGTAACCCAGGCGGAGCTATACCTTTAGCGCCTTGAAAAAGTTTGCACCTCCCGCCCAGAAATGTGTCAGAATCGGTTGAAGACCCAACAGGTGATGAATTAGCCATTGCACACCCGAGCTGTGGAGGGGATAACGAAAGTTTGGCCGGTACATTTTGCAGACCCATCGCACATGCGCCGAACTCCAAATCAGATCCCGGGAAAAGCCGAGTCTTAAAGGCGTGACATATAATGCACCCATCATGGATAGATTAGATATCTTGGACGGTTGTGGAGCTGGCAGAAAATGCAGAGACAGGGAGGGAAACGAGGCCATGGAGGGATTTATATACAAGGATGAGAATTTTGAAATCGGGGCATTGCTTAACCGGGAACCAATGTAGGTCAGCGAGCATAGGGGTGATGGGTGAACGAGACTTGGTATGAGTTAGGACATGGGCAACCGAGTTTTGGATCACCTCAATTTTACATAGGGTAGAATGTGGGAGGCCAGCCAAGAGTGCGTTGGAATAATCAAGTCCCGAGGGAACAAAGGCATGGATGAGGGTTTCAGCAGCGGATGAGCTGAGCCAGGGGCGGAGACGGACGACGTTACGGAGTTAGAAAACATGTGGTCAGAAGCTTATTTCAGGGTCAAATATGACACCAAGGTTGCAAACAGTTTAGTTCTGCCTCAGACAGATGCTAGGGAAAGGGATAGAGTCGGTTGCTGGGGAACAGAGTTTAATTGGTGGAAATTTCTGCTCATCCAAAATACATGAGTTGACGGTACAAATAGATACAAATGGGGATGATCTGATAGCCATTACAGAGACGTGGTTGCAAGGTGACCAGGACTGGGAACTAAATATTATGGGGTATTTGACAATTCGGAAGGATAGACAGAAAGGAAAAGGATGTGGGGTAGCACTGTAAATAAAGGATGGGATCAGTGCATTAGTGAGAAACGATATTGACTCAGAAGATCAAGATGTTGAATCAGTTTGGGTGGCGATAAGGAATAATAAGGGAAAAAGTTGCTGGTGGGCATAGTTGATAGGCCCCCTAAAAGTAGCTAGACTGTTGGAGTATAAATCATGATAGAAGACACTAAAAACATCCCAATAGTGGATAATCAAGGGGCTATAGGGAGAGAGGAACTTAATACAATCACTATCACTAATGAAATAGTACTCAGTAAAATAATGGGACGAAAGGCAGACAAGTCCCCTGGACCTGATGGCTCACATCCTAGTGTTTTAAAAGAAGTGGCTGTAGAGATAGTGGATGCATTGGTAGTAATCTACCAAAATTCTCTGGATTCTGGGGCGGTCCCAGCAGATTGGAAAACCGCGAATGTAACGCCCCTATTTAAAAAAAAGGAGGCAGACAAAAAGCAGGAAACTATAGACCAGGTAGCGTAACATCTGTCGTTGGGAAAATGCTGGAATCCATTATTAAGGAAGCAGTAGCTGGACATTTGGAAAAGCATAATTCAATCAGTCAGCATGGTTTTATGAAAGGGAAATCATATTTGATAAATTTGCTGCCGTTCTTTGAGGATGAAATGAATAGGGTGGCCAAGGGGAAACCAGTGGATGTGATGTATTTGGATTTCAAGGCATTTGATAAGGTGCCACATAAAAGGTTACTGCCAAGATAAAAGTTCAAGGGGTTGGGGGTAATATATTAGCATAGATAGAGAATTAGCTAACTAACAGAAAACAGAGAGTCGGGATAAATGGGTCATTTTCCAGTTGGCAAACAGTGACTAGTGGGGTGCCACAGGGATCGATGCTGGGTCCTCAACTATTTACAATCTATACTAATGACTTGGATGAAGGGACCGAGTGTAATGTAGCCAAGTTTGCTGATGATACAAAGATGGATGGGAAAGCAAATTGTGAGGAGGACACAAAATATCTGCAAAGGGATATAGACAGGCTAAGTGGGCAAAAATTTGGCAGATGGAGTATAATGTGGGAAAATGTGAGGTTACCCATTTGGCAGAAAAAAATAGAAAAGCAAATTATAATTTAATTGGAGAAAAATTGCAAAGTGCTGCAGTACAGAAGGACCTGGGGGTTCTTGTGTAATGTATGTATATAAGGTCTGCCCACTACCAGGGGGCACTACCATCGGAGGTCCTAGGGTCATAGGTACACTCGTGCTGGGCCCGGTATATAACCTGAACTTCCCCTTCGTATTTTCACTTCTGGAAGCCGTTACACCCAGTCACTGGCTCACAGTACGGGGTTCATTGTATCATTTCATACACCACAACTGGCGATGAGGCAAATACGAACCCACGCAAAAGTATGGTGAGCACAGCACGATCGAGTACTGTTGGAATTCTCGAGAGATTCAATGAGGGAGAGGATTGGGGAGATTTCACAGATCGTCTTGACCAGTATTTCATGGCAAACGACCTAAACAAAGACAAGGATGCAGAGAAGCGCAGGGCAGTTCTTCTCACCGTCTGTGCCCCACGATCTATGCACTCATCAAGAATCTGCTCTCACCCATTCTTCCTGCAGAAAAGGATTACAAAGAACTGTGTGCTCTAGTTCGGGAACACCTTAAACCCACAGAAGGAATCCTTATATCCAGATATCACTTCTATACGTATGTTCGTCCAGAAGGCCAGGACGTAGTGGAATTTGTTGCCGACCTGAGACGTCTTGTAGGGCCTTGCAAATTTGGGCCTGAGTTGGAAGACATGCTGCATGACTTTTTCGTGATCAGGGTCAAACACAAGGTGATCTTAAATAAGCTGCTGGCTACAGAGACGCCGGACTTCAGCAAGGTCATCACCATCGCCCAGGCTTGCATTTCCATGCAGAAAAGCACCTAGCAGATATCGCGGCAAAACAGGAACTCCATGGCAAGTACTGTGTACAAAATTGTATCGACGGCCGGCAGAGCTGCACATGGCAGGGCCTACTCGACTGCGTCTGTAAGACCGGGAGCCGCTCAAAGCCCGCCATCGGGTGCAAATCCGAGCTCAGCATGTTGGCGTTGCAGAGGCAACCACCAACCCCATCATTTCCGCTTCAGACAGTATGTATGCAGAGGGTGTGCAAAGATGGGGCATCTTCAGCGGACGTATCCACAGCAGAGCAAGCGAGCTGCGACACACCACGTGGCAGATGATCAATTCAGCGTGGATCTGGCGATGCAGCCCGAGGCATTTGAGAGCTCCAAGGAGGAAGTGCATAGCGTATGTGCGGTCCTAACAAAGAGGCAACCGATAATGATGGAGGTAAAATTAAACGGAGTGCCGGTATCTATGGAATTGGACATGGGTGCGAGTCAATCGATAATGAGCCAGAGGACTTTCGAAAAGCTGTGGGAGACCAAGGCAGAGAGACCCAAGCTGAGTCCGATAAATGCGAAGTTGAGTCCGATAAATGTGAAGTTGCGTACCTACACCAAACAGCTCATACCAGTGATTGGTAGTGCAGCAATAAGAGTGTCGTACGAGGGAGCAGTTCATGATCTACTGCTATGGATTATCCCGGGCAATGGCCCATCGTTATTCGGCAGGAGTTGGCTCGAGAAAATAAAATGGAAAAGGTACGATATCAAAGCTTTGTCATCAGCGGATGATGAATTGCGTGTTCAAGTGCTGAACAAACTTCCCTCACTGTTTGAACCGGGAATTGGCAGCTTCAAGGGAGCCAAGGTGCAGATTCACCTAAGCCCAGACGCAAGGCCCATCCATCACAAAGCCAGGGCGGTCCCACACATGATGAGAGAAAAGGTCGAACTCGAATTGGACAGGCTACAATGGGAGGGGGTCATCTCACCGGTCGAATTTAATGAATGGGCCAGCCCCATTGTTCCAGTGTTCAAGAGTGATGGCACGGTCAGGATTTGTGGAGACTACAAGGTCACAATCAACCGAGTTTCAAAACAAGATTATTACCTGCTACCGAAAGCTGATGACCTGTTTGCAACACTAGCCGGGGGAAAATCATTCACCAAATTGGATCTAACGTCAGTCGACATGACACAGGAACTGGTTGAATCATCAAAGAAACTTACATACATCAGCATGCATAAAGGATTGTTTATTTACAACAGGTGCCCTTTTGGCATTCGTTCGGCGGCAGCCATATTTCAGAGAAACACGGAGAGCCGATTGAAATCCGTCCCCAGGACCATGGTATTCCAAGACGACATCCTAGTCACAGGTCGTGACACCGCCAAGCACCTACACAATCTGGAAGAGGTTCTGCGTCGTCTGGACAAAGTGGGACACAGGCTGAAACGTTCGAAGTGCATTTTCATGGCACCAGAGGTTGAATTCCTTCGACGAAAAATTACTGCAGATGGAATTAGGCCTACAGACGCAAAAACAAAGGCCATCAAAAATGCGCCCACGCCCCAGAATGTGACGGAGCTGCATTCGTTCCTGGGTCTTCTCAACTACTTCGGTAACTTCTTACCCAAATTGAACACAGTAGAGAACCTTTGCACAAGCTGCTCAGGAAAGGAGATGACTGGGTGTGGGGTGAACTTCAAGACAGAGCCTTTGAGAAGGCTAGAAATTTGTTGTGCTCCGACAAGCTACTGGTACTGTATGACCCATGCAAGCGTCTAGTTTTGACCTGTGATGCATCGTCCTATGGGGTCGGCTGCGTACCCCAGCAAGCCAATGAGTCAGGCAAATTACAACCAGTTGCATACACGACTCGAAGCCTGTCCAAGGCAGAAAGAGCCTACGACATGGTAGAGAAAGAGGCTTTATCATGTGTTTATGGGGTAAAAAATAATGCACCAGTACCTGTTTGGGCTTTGCTTCGAGCTGGAAACCGATCACAAGCCACTTATATCGGTGCTTTCGGAACATAAAGGTATCAATACCAACGCGTCGTCCCACATCCAGAGGTGGACGCTGACATTATCTGCCTATGATTATGTCATTCGCCATAGACCAGGCACTGACAACTGCGCTGATGCATTGAGCCGGTTATCGGTGCCCATACCGGAGGTGGAAACGCCAATGCCCGCAGAACTACTCATGGTCATGGATGCCTTTGAGAGTAAAGGGTCGCCTGTCACTGCTCAACAAATTAAAACCTGGACCAGCCAAGATCCGACCCTATCGGTTGTAAACCATTGTGTTCTTAATGGGGACTGGTTGACCATCCCCAAGGAAATGGGTGATGAAACCAAACCATACAGCCGTTGCAAAGATGAGCTTTCCATCCAGTCCGACTGTTTACTGTGGGGTAATCGTGTTGTAATGCCCAAGAAAGGCAGAACGAGATTTGTACCGGAGTTACATAGTACACATCCCGGTATTGTCATGATGAAGGCCATCGCCAGGTCCCATGTTTGGTGGGCTGGCATTGATTCGGACTTAGAATCATGCGTGCATCAGTGCAGCATATGCATGCAGTTAAGCAATGCCCCAAAGGAAGCTCCGCTCAGTCTGTAGTCATGGCCATCCAAACCGTGGTCTAGAATCCACATCGACTTTGCAGGCCCATTCCTCGGTAAAATGTTTTTTGTGGTAGTGGATGCATACTCCAAATGGATAGAATGTGTGATCATGTCATCCAGCACTTCCACTGCCACCATTGAGAACCTGAGAGCCATGTTTGCCATACATGGTCTGCCAGACATCGTTGTCAGCGACAATGGACTGTGTTTCACGAGCCTGGAGTTTCAAGAGTTCATGAAACACAACGGCATAAAACACGTGAGGTCAGCCCCGTTCAAACCCGTGTATAATGGTCAAGCGGAGCGGGCAGTTCAAACCATCAAGTAGAGTCTGAAACGCATAACTCACGGTTCCTTGTAGACACGCCTGTCACGCATACTGCTCAGTTACAGGACAAGGCCACACACGCTCACCGGGGTCCCGGCTGCGGAACTATTGATGAAGAGAGGCCTCAAAACCAGGCTCTCTCTAGTCCATCCTGATAATGATCATGTCGAAACCCGACATCAACACCAGCAGTGGTATCACAACCGCGCCACAGTGTCATGCGACATATCTGTAAATGACCCAGTGTTTGTACTTAACCATGGTCAAGGACCCAAGTGGCTCCCGGGCAATGTTACAGATAAGGAGGGTAACCGGGTGTATATGATTAAGCTCAAGAATGGGCAGATGTGCAGGAAACACATTGATCAAATCAAGCTAAGACACACTTACGAACCGGAACAGTTAGAAGAAGACACCGAGAGCTTAGACGACCAACCAACTCACGTCCAACCATCAGAAGAACCCACTGTGGTCAACGCCCAGCCCCAAGTCATGAGAGACTCGGAAAGCACTGGGATTGTACGGAGATGGTCAACCAGGGAGCGAAGTGCTCCAGACTGTCTTAACTTGTAATGTGGACTTGTGCCAAGAACTTGGTGGGGGGGGAATTGATGTAATATATTAATATATGTACATAAGATCTGCCCACCACCAGGGGGCACTACCGTCGGAGGTCCTAGGGTCATAGGTACACTCGTGCTGGGCCCGGTATATAACCTGAACTTCACATTTGTGTTTTCACTTCTGGAAGCCATTAAAGACTGACCAGGTTACACCTAGTCACTGGTTCACAGTACAGAGTTCATTGTATCATTTCATACAGGTCCACTAAGTTGATTCCGGAGATGAGGGGGTTGACTTATGAAGATAGGTCGAGTAGGTTGGGCCTCCACTCATTGGAGTTCAGAAGAATGAGAGGTGATCTTATCGAAACGTATAAGATAATGAGAGGACTCAACAAGGTGGATGCAGGGAGGATATTTCCACTCATAAGGGAAACTAAAACTAGGGGACATAGTCTCAGAATAAGGGGCCGCCCATTTAAAACTGAGATGAGGAGGAATTTCTTCTCTCAGAGGGTTGTAAATCTATGGAATTCTCTGCCCCAGAGAGCTGTGGAGACTGGGTCATTGAATATATTTAAGGCAGAGATAGACAGATTTTTGAGCGATAAGGGAATAAAGGGTTATGGGGAGCAGGCAGGGAAGTGGAGCCGAGTCCATGATCAGATCAGCCATGATCTTATTAAATGGCAGAGTAGGCTCGAGGGGCCAGGTGGCCGACTCCTGCTCCTATGTTCTTATCTCACTGCCTCGGTGAGTCATATTGCCAATTTGGAGACAGTTTTTTTATCCGCTGGAACTAAATGGACACTGTCCGCAACGCATTTCACATCGCAAGCAGGGCCACATTAATGACGTCCGTGATACACACAGCTGGAGTTTAAGGAGTCCAAAGCGAACGAAGACAATTCCAAAACACGTTGCAAACTTTCATCAGCTTCTTTTGTACAGTGTGGTGCACAGCCGCACACCACGGTCTCAATTATATAACAATTCTCTCGCAAAGGAAAGCAAGAATTAAGCACGGCAATTTCATTGTCTTCTGCCAAAGCCAACAGGCACAGCATGAAAAGATAAGTCTCACTATAATGAACACCAGAAAGAAAGACTTACATTTATATAGCGCCTTTCACGACCACTAGACGTCTCAAAGCGCTTTGCAGCCAATGAAGTGCTTTTTGAAGTGTAGTAGTATAGTACTAGGCAGTCGCTCATGTTGAGGATGACCAACTTCCACACCAAAAAAAGATGAGTTCACAGACAGGTGTTTCCATGAGGGACCTGACATTCCAGGTCCCGAACTACATCTTGAAGGGTGGAAGATGCCTGTGAGTGAATTATTTTAATGTTGGGTAGCCGTTGCACACCAGCTACCACATGGGCTTGACAGAGCAGGGCCTTGGTCCAGTGGCAAGGGTTAACCAAGACGACTGGAGACCAAGCTCCACTGCACGGGCCTCGAATGCACACATACTCCTACTGTCCCTGGAATTCATAGGTCGCAGTGTGGGCCTCACAGCCTCGCTGCTGGCCCATGCTGCACTTTCCCTGGGCCCCAGCCCCGACCATGTTGTTGTACACGTTGCGCCACTCCTGGGCCTTGGCCTCATTGCTGACCCCGCCTCTCCTCAACCCCGACGCTCCTCGACCCTGACTCTCCTCGACCCCGCCGCTCCTCGACTCCGACTCTGCTCGACCCTGACTCACCTCGACTCCGACCCTGCCGCTCCTCGACTCCGACCCTCCTCAACCCGACCCCGTCGCTCCTCGACTCCGACCCAGTGTGATTGTTAAACCTTTGCTTATAAACCAATTAGTTTTTAATAGCAACGTGTTGCTATGAATTCTTAAGCAAAGAACCCATGAAGCAAATACATTACAATAATAAACAAACCAAACAACAGCAGGGCACAGCCTTATTTCTAAATTCAAAAACATTGGTTGATTTTTCCCAGACTCACCCCTGTCAAATAGCCCGCTTACCTTCCAAATCGTTCTGAACACACAAGAACTTGACAAACAATCTTCGGCTGAGGCATTCAGGGGCAGGCCATCAAACTCCATAGCAACCAATAAAGAGCAGGTGTTCCCTGTAATGCTAATGAGCAGAGAATTGGCACAGTCATGGCTGGTCCATTAGTTACCTGGGACAGGAGGAGAGATGCTTGCTAAGTGTTGAATTGTAGCGAGGCAGCCACGAAGAACAAGTCGGTGAAGGAATGTAATCTCATCAAAGCTGTTTCAGGAGAAGTTAAATAGTGAGAAGGTATTTGGCCCGTGAATTAGTAACACTGGGGTATTACCAAAGTTCCCTGTCATTTCTTTGGCCCTCTTTATTCTCTGCCTCTGAGCTGCCCACTCCTTCCAGGTCCAGGAGAGGGTGTTTTTTTTTAAAAGCAAGGATTATTACAAATGCTTTACCACAAGTATCATTCAAAATACCGTGCATGCCTGGTTTTTACATCGAAAAGCCAGTTGCGTGGGTTCCCGGAGCGCTGTGTAGCCGCAATGCTTAACGGGAATGTTGGGTATAACACAAGATTAGCACCCAATACATCATCATTATCATAGGCAGTCCCTCGAAGATGACTTGCTTCCACACTAAAAATGAGTTCTCAGGCGACTGAAGAGTCCAATGCAGGACCTAGAGTCTCTGTCACAGGTGGGGCAGACGGTGGTTGAAGGAACAGGTGGGTGGGGAGCCTGGGGTTGCCGCACGCTCCTTCCGCTGTCTACACTTGGCTTCACCTTGCTCCCGGCGAAGAGACTCAAGGTGTTCAGCGCCTTCCCGGATGCTTCTCCTCCACTTTGGGTGGTCTTGGGCCAACGGAAGCACTGACCACGCTCGATCAGCTCCGATAGGCAGGCCACATCACCCACATGCCTGACACTAGACTCCCAAAACAAGCGCTCTACTCGGAGCTCCGACACGGCAAGCGAGTCCCAGGTGGGCAGAAGAAATGCTTCAAGGACATCCTCAAAGCCTCCTTGAAAAAATGTAACATCCCCACTGACACCTGGAAATCCCTGGCCCAAGACCCGATACATAAAGGACTTTGAAACACTTGCATTTCGATAGTGTCTTTCGCGGTCTCAGGATGTCCCAAAGTGCTTTACAGCCAATTAAGTATTTCTTTGGAGTGTAGTCACTGTTGTAATGTAGGAAACGTGGCAGATAATTTGCACACAGCAAGCTCCCACAAACAGCAATGTGACCATTTAATCTGTTTTGGCGTTATTAGTTGAGGGATAAATATTGGCCCAGGACACCAGGGGAGAAGTCTCATGCTCTTCTACGAAATAGTGTCATCCGATCCTTTACGTCCACCCGAGAGGGCAGACGGGGCCTCGGTTTAACGTCTCATCTGAAAGACGGCACCTCCGACAGTGCAGCACTCCCTAGCAGTGGCACTGTACTAGAGTGTCAGCCTGGATTATGTGCTCAGGTCTATGGAGAAAGAGCAAGGGGAGTAGCACTATTTTGATAGCAGTTTCAAAGAGGCAGCACTGACATGATGGGCCAAATCACCTCCCGCTGTTTCATAAGAACATAAGAAATAGGAGCAGGAGTAGGCCATCTGGCCCCTTAAGCCTGCTCCACCATTCAATAAGATCATTGCTGATCTGATCATGGACTCAGCTCCACTTCCCTGCCCACTCCCCATAACCCTTCTCTCACTTATCGTTCAGAAATCTGTCTATCTCCGTCTTAAATATATTCAATGACCCAGCCTCCACAGCTCTCTGGGGTAGGGAATTCCAAAGATTCACGACCCTCAGAGAAGAAATTCTTCCTCATTTCCGTTTTAAATGGGCGGCCCCTTATTCTGAAACTATGCCCCTAGTTCTAGATTCCCCCATGAGGGGAAACATCCTCTCTGCATCTACCCTGTCAAACCTCCTCAGAATCTTATACGTTTCCATAAGATCACCTCTCATTCTTCTAAACTCCAGTGAATATAGGCCCAACCTGCTCAACCTTTCTTCATATAACAACCCCTTCATCTCAGGAATCAATCTCAATTCTATGGAAGGGTTTTTTTTTTAAATAGCAAAAATTATTACTAATGCATTACCACTAGTAGCAGTTGGAAAAGTAGATCACAATATTTCAGGGGCAATTAGACAAATAATTGAAGAAAAATATTAAAGGGAACTGGGAAATGGGATTAGAGTGGATAGCTCTGGTGTGGAGCTCGCACCAACGTGAGAATGTTGGGCCGAATGGCTTCCTTCTGAAATTTCTCTGATTCTTTCCTTGAATTTGTTTTTAAACCAACTTAACAAAATGTGGCCTAATTTAATATCAAGTCCCAAGAAGCTCGACACTATCCAGGACAAAGCAACCTGCTTGATCAGCACCCCATCCACCACCTTCAACATTCACTCCCTCCACCAGCAGTACACTGTGGCCTCAGTTTAATGCAGCATCCGAAAGATGGCACCTCCGACAGTGCAGCACTCCGTCAGCACCACACTGGAGTGTCAGCCTGGATTTTTGTGCTCAAGTTCCTGCAGTGGGATTTGAACTCACAACCTTCTGACCTCAGAAGACGCAGAGTGCCACCCACTGAGTCAAAGCTGGCACTGGTCTTAAACCTACTTCTCTAAAACAAATGATCTGGTCATTATCGCATTGAAGTTTGTTGTAGCTCCCTGTGCACAAATTGGCTGATGTAAATGCAGAGCAACAATTATAGAGCTGGAAATTCATCAGCCTCCCATCGTGTCTTTCAGCAGTATTTTGTCATTTTGGGCAGGAAACAGTGCAGCGGGAAATTCATTGAAGTACCGCTGGGCAGCGGACCACCGGCGTGCAAGACTGGAGAAAGCACTTCCGCCCGAGTTTGGTCACAGCAGTGTGCCGTAGAGAGGGCAAAAAAAAACGCATAGGAAAAACTGACAGGGCAGCCCTTGGAACGGCGGCACAAATGAAACCCTGCAAAAAAGGTAAGTTCAAGTTTTTATTTAAAAAATCTTTTGCTGCATTTCACTAGAAAAGGGTCTTGTGAATGCTTTGCGATTTTTTTTATTTTTTGTTTCTTGGAAAAATATTTTTTGTGCTTTACCCCCTCCTTAGGACCAACTTACAACGGTAATCGGCCTCGGACTACAATTGACGAGGATCGCGGTTTCCGCCGCCAAACCTCGTGCAACATCGATTTTTCCCGCCAGGCGGATTTTTCCCGATTTTTTTCATTAATCTTCCGCCTCGAAATTATAGCGGAGTCATAGCGTTATTTTGGGCGGCAACCTGGTGGTAGCGGTTTTTGATGAATTTCCAGCTCTTAATGTTACATTTAGGTGGTTGAGCCAGATAATTGCGCCAGGAGTAGCGGAGTGATTCGCTGTAATGCCTGCTTCGTACTTGTGTGTTGAGCATTGAGTCGTTAGACGTTCCATGGTGTAAAAAGTGAGAATGCTGGAAATTTCAGCAGGTAAAGCAGCATCTGTGGAGAGAAACTTCGACAGAACAGGAAAAGTTCGAGATGTAACAGATTCTTAAGGAAGTGCATGGGACAGTGAAAGGGGGGTGGGGAGGAAAGAACAAAAGGGAAGGTCTGTGATTGGGTGGAAGGCAGGAGAGATTAACAAAAGGGATGATGGGCAAAGATGAGATGGTAATGGGACAAATTAAGAAACAAAAGATGAGTCTAGATGGGGTGTGAATGGTGGAATGGGAAAGAGAAAAAAGAAAAAAAGAAAGGGGGGAAATAGGGCAGAGGTTATGGCTTCAAATTGTTGAACTCGGTGTTGAATACAGAAGGCTGTAAAGTGCCTAAACAAAAGATGAGGTGCTGTTCCTCGAGCTTGCATTGAGCTTCATTGGAGACCGAGGACAGAGAGATCAGAGTGGGAGTGAGCGGGGAATTAAAGTGACAGGCGACCGGAAGCTCAGGGTCACGCTTACGGACTGAACGGAGATGCTCCACAAAGCGATCACCCAATTTACGCTTGGTCTCCCCGATGTAGAGGAGACCACATCGTGAGCAGCGAATACAGTATACTAAATTGAAAGAAGTATACAAGTAAATTGCTTTTTCACCGACTGAAGATGTTCCATGGTCTGCTCTGGGTGGGCTCATAGAAACATAGAAACATAGAAAATAGGTGCAGGAGTAGGCCATTCGGCCCCTCCAGCCTGCACCGCCATTCAATGAGTTCATGGCTGAACATTCAACTTCAGTTCCCCATTCCTGCTTTCTCGCCATACCCCTTGATCCCCCTAGTAGTAAGGACCTCATCTAACTCCTTTTTGAATATATTTAGTGAATTGGCCTCAACAACTTTCTGTGGTAGAGAATTCCACAGGTTCACCACTCTCTGGGTGAAGAAGTTCCTCCGCATCTCGGTCCTAAATGGCTTACCCCTTATCCTTAGACTGTGACCTCTGGTTCTGGACTTCCCCAACATTGGGAACATTCTTCCTGCATCTAACCTGTCTAACCCCGTCAGAATTTTAAATGTTTCTATGAGGTCCCCTCTCATTCTTCTGAACTCCAGTGAATACAAGCCCAGTTGATCCAGTCTTTCTTGATAGGTCAGTCCCGCCATCCCGGGAATCAGTCTGGTGAACCTTCGCTGCACTCCCTCAATAGCAAGAATGTCCTTCCTCAGGTTAGGAGACCAAAACTGTACACAATACTCCAGGTGTGGCCTCACCAATGCCCTGTACAACTGTAGCAACACCTTCCTGCCCCTGTACTCAAATCCCCTTGCTATGAAGGCCAACATGCCATTTGCTTTCTTAACCGCCTGCTGCACCTGCATGCCAACCTTCAATGACTGATGTACCATGACACCCAGGTCTCTTTGCACCTCCCCTTTTCCTAATCTGTCACCATTCAGATAATAGTCTGTCTCTCTGTTTTTACCACCAAAGTGGATAACCTCACATTTATCCACATTATACTTCATCTGCCACGCATTTGCCCACTCGCCTAACCTATCCAAGTCGCTCTGCAGCCTCACAGCATCCTCCTCGCAGCTCACACTGCCACCCAACTTAGTGTCATCCGCAAATTTGGAGATACTACATTTAATCCCCTCATCTAAATCATTAATGTACAGTGTAAGCAGCTGGGGCCCCAGCACAGAACATTGCGGTACCCCACTAGTCACTGCCTGCCATTCTGAAAAGTACCCATTTACTCCTACTCTTTGCTTCCTGTCTGACAACCAGTTCTCAATCCATGTCAGTACACTACCCCCAATCCCATGTGCTCTAACTTTGCACATCAATCTCTTGTGTGGGACCTTGTCGAACGCCTTCTGAAAGTCCAAATATACCACATCAACTGGTTCTCCCTTATCCACTCTACTGGAAACATCCTCAAAAAATTCCAGAAGATTTGTCAAGCATGATTTCCCTTTCACAAATCCATGCTGACTTGGACCTATCATGTCACCTCTTTCCAAATGCACTGCTATGACATCCTTAATAATTGATTCCATCATTTTACCCACTACCGATGTCAGGCTGACCGGTCTATAATTCCCTGTTTTCTCTCTCCCTCCTTTTTTAAAAAGTGGGGTTACATTGGCTACCCTCCACTCCATAGGAACTGATCCAGAGTCAATGGAATGTTGGAAAATGACTGTCAACGCATCCACTATTTCCAAGGCCACCTCCTTAAGTACTCTGGGATGCAGTCCATCAGGCCCTGGGGATTTATCGGCCTTCAATCCCATCAATTTCCCCAACACAATTTCCCGGCTAATAAGGATTTCCCTCAGTTCCTCCTCCTTACTCGACCCCCCGACCCCTTTTATAACCGGAAGGTTGTTCGTGTCCTCCTTCGTGAATACCGAACCAAAGTACTTGTTCAATTGGTCCGCCATTTCTTTGTTCCCCGTTATGACTTCCCCTGATTCTGACTGCAGGGGACCTACGTTTGTCTTTACTAACCTTTTTCTCTTTACATATCTATAGAAACTTTTGCAATCCGTCTTAATGTTCCCTGCAAGCTTCTTCTCGTACTCCATTTTCCCTGCCCTAATCAAACCCTTTGTCCTCCTCTGCTGAGTTCTAAATTTCTCCCAGTCCCCAGGTTCACTGCTATTTCTGGCCAATTTGTATGCCACTTCCTTGGCTTTAATACTATCCCTGATTTCCCTTGATAGCCACGGTTGAGCCACCTTCCCTTTTTTATTTTTACGCCAGACAGGAATGTACAATTGTTGTAGTTCATCCATGCGGTCTCTAAATGTCTGCCATTGCCCATCCACAGTCAACCCCTTAAGTATCATTCGCCAATCCATCCCAGCCAATTCACGCCTCATACCTTCAAAGTTAGCCTTCTTTAAGTTCTGGACCATGGTCTCTGAATTAACTGTTTCATTCTCCATCCCAATGCAGAATTCCACCATATTATGGTCACTCTTCCCCAAGGGGCCTCGCACAACGAGATTGCTAATTAATCCTCTCTCATTACATAACACCCAGTCTAAGATGGCCTCCCCCCTAGTTGGTTCCTCGACATATTGGTCTAAAAAACCATCCCTTATGCACTCCAGAAAATCCTCCTCCACCGTATTGCTTCCAGTTTGGTTAGCCCAATCTATGTGCATATTAAAGTCACCCATTATAACTGCTGCACCTTTATTGCACGCACCCCTAATTTCCTGTTTGATGCCCTCCCCAACATCACTACTACTGTTTGGAGGTCTGTACACAACTCCCACTAACGTTTTTTGCCCTTTGGTGTTCTGCAGCTCTACCCATATAGATTCCACATCATCCAAGCTAATGTCCTTCCTAACTATTGCCTTAATCTCCTCCTTAACCAGCAATGCTACCCCACCTCCTTTTCCTTTTATTCTATCCTTCCTGAATGTTGAATACCCCTGGATGTTGAGTTCCCAGCCCTGATCATCCTGGAGCCACGTCTCCGTAATCCCAATCACATCATATTTGTTAACATCTATTTGCACAGTTAATTCATCCACCTTATTGCGGATACTCCTTGCATTAAGACACAAAGCCTTTAGGCTTGTTTTTTTAACACCCTCTGTCCTTTTAGAATTTTGCTGTACAATGGCCCTTTTTGTTCTTTGCCTTGGGTTTCTCTGCCCTCCACTTTTCCTCATCTCCTTTCTGTCTTTTGTTTTTGCCTCCTTTTTGTTTCCCTCTATCTCCCTGCATTGGTTCCCATCCCCCTGCCATATTAGTTTAACTCCTCCCCAACAGCACTAACAAACACTCCCCCGAGGACATTGGTTCCGATTCTGCCCAGGTGCAGACCGTCCGGATTGTACTGGTCCCACCTCCCCCAGAACCGGTTCCAATGCCCCAGGAATTTGAATCCCTCCCTGCTGCACCATTGCTCAAGCCATGTATTCATCTGAGCTATCCTGCGATTCCTACTCTGACTAGCACGTGGCACTGGTAGCAATCCCGAGATTACTACTTTTGAGGTCCTACTTTTTAATTTAGCTCCTAGCTCCTTAAATTCATTTCGTAGGATCTCATCCCTTTTTTTACCTATGTCATTGGTACCAACGTGCACCACGACAACTGGCTGTTCTCCCTCCCTTTTTAGAATGTCCTGCACCCGCTCCGAGACATCCTTGACCCTTGCACCAGGGAGGCAACATACCATCCTGGAGTCTCGGTTGCGGCCGCAGAAACGCCTATCTATTCCCCTTACAATTGAATCCCCTATCACTATCGCTCGCCCACTCTTTTTCCTGCCCTCCTGTGCAACAGAGCCAGCCACGGTGCCATGAACTTGGCTGCTGCTGCCCGCTCCTGATGAGTCATCTCCCTCAACAGCACTCAAAGCAGTGTATCTGTTTTGCAGTGGGATGACCACAGGGGACCCCTGCACTACCTTCCTTGCACTACTCTTCCTGCTGGTCTTCCATTCCCTCGCTGGCTGTGGACCCTTCTCCTGCGGTAAGACCAACTCGCTACACGTGATACTCACGTCATTCTCAGCATCGTGGATGCTCCAGAGTGAATCCACCTTCAGCTCCAACTCCGCAACGCGGACCGTCAATAGCCGGAGGTGGACACACTTCCCGCACATGTAGTCGTCAGGGACACTGGTGTTGTCCCCGTGTTCTCACATGGTACAGGAGGAGCATATCACGTGACCGAGCTGTCCTGCCATGACTTAACCCTTAGATACACTTAAATTGCCAACAACAATGTTAAAAGTTACTGACTAATAAAGAAAAAGAAAAACTACTCACCAATCAGCAGCCAATCACTTACCACGTTGGCTGTGACGTCACCTTTTGATTTCTTTCTACTTCTTTTTTGCCTTCTCTCAGCTGGAGCTGCACCGGTACGCCTCTCTCCCCGGACTGCTGAGCCTTTTATAGGCCGCTGCCTCTCTCGACTCCCGCGTCTCTCGACGCTCCCCGGACTGCTGAGCCTTTTATCGGCCGCGGCCGCGGCCTCTCGACTCCCGCCTCTCTCGACGCTCCCCGGACTGCTGAGCCTTTTATAGGCCGCTGCCTCTCTCGACTCCCGCCTCTCTCAGTCACACACTGGAGAGCTTTTAATTCTCCATTTGTACAAGTATCCGTATCTCGTGAATGAATAAAAAACCATACATGACAAGGAAAATGTAGTTATTTTACTGGACGAGTAAGCTACAGGACTGGACTAATAACCTAGAGAAAGTGCGTTCAAATCCCACTACGGTAGTTTGGAAAGAAAAAATCTGGAATAAAAAGCTATTGTCAGTAACGGTGATCATGAAACTATCAGATTGTCGTAAAAATCCATTTGGTTCACTAATGTCCTTTCGGGGAGGAAATCTGTCGTCCTTACCCGGTCTGGCCTATATGTGACTGCAGACCCACAGCAATGTGGTTCACTCTTAACTACCCTCTGAACTGGCCTAGCGAGCCACTCAGTTGTATAAGGAGGCTCACCACTACCTTCTCGAGGACAATAAATGCTGGCCTTGCCAGCGATGCCCACGTCCCATGAACGAATAAAAAAAAAAAAATTTGAATTCAGTTTTTTTTAAATCTGGAAATAAGAAGCTGGTATCGGTAAAAAAAGAAACCTTGAAGCTGTCGGATCATCATAAAAACCCAACTGGTTCACCTAGGTCCTTTGGGGAAGGAAATCTGCCGTCCTTACCCAGTCTGGCCTATAAATGACTCCAGTCTTACACCAACGTGAGTAATTCTTAGCTGCCCCTCTGAGTGGCCGCTCAGTTATATCGAACCTGCTACCAACGGTTTAAGAAGGCGGCCCACCACCACTGCCATCTCAGGGCAAGTAAGGATGGGCAATAATTGCCGTTTTTTAGGGATGGGCAATAATTGCCAGTCATGTCAGTGATGCCCACATCCCCAGAATGAATAAAATAAAGCTTTGCCTCCCAGAATTTCCAGCGGTACATTTTGAAGGGAAAGTCTTGGGTTGAGCAGGAGCGGGAAGGTACCTTGGGATGAGCAGGAGCGGGAAGGTACCTTGAGTGATTTGACTGTTGATAAATATGAGCTGTACACAACATAGTCAGAGATTTCTCAGGGAAACAGCCCCAGACAGGTAGGTAGGAGCCTGTCTGTTGGAGTATTCTCGGGAGACGCAGTTCAAAAGAAAAAGAGAAATCTCTTTTGAAACTTCTCAAATACATGGAATAAATGAGCTTTATAAAATGCTGCGCCTATTTCTGCATGTGTGTAACACTGGACAGTGTTTCCCCACGATTCTCAAACCTGAACTAAGACAAGCGAGAACTGGTCATACTCTGACCACTAAGTCATAAGGTCAGGAGTTCAAGCCCAAACCCAGGCCTTGACTCCGGGCGTCCACTTCATAGGAACATAAGAGTAGGTCTTATAGCCCCTCGAGCCTGCTCCGCCATTCAATAAAATCATGGCTGATCTTTGACCTCAACTTCACTTTCCTGCACTATCCCCATATCCCTTCATTCCCTTAATATCCAAAAATCTATCGATTCAGCCTTGAAAATAATCGATTCAGCATCCACAGCCCTCTGGGGTAGACAATTCCAAAGATTCACAACCCTCTGAGTGAAGAAATTCCTCTTCATCTCAGTCCTAAATGGCCAACCCCTTAACCTGAGACTGTGCCTCCTAGTATCGCTGTCAATCTAGGAGAGCTACTCAAATGTTAATCTGAAGGGGTTGAAACTCTCCTGGAATTCTACCACACTCCCACTGGAGACTGGCGGAAGACCCACAACCCCCTCCCCTCCATCCCAGAAAACTGCGGAGACCCTGTTGGGCTGACTCTTCCCTGCTTCCTGCAAGGCAAAGGTCGTCAGGTGGACAAAGGCAGGGAATAGGATTCTGTGCACCAGGAGAGCCCACTTCATTTCGAACATTAATCCAAGTCTTTCCTTCTTTACAGCCAATGAACTACTTTTTTGGAGTGCAGTCACTATTGTAATGTGGGAAATGCGACAGCCAACATGCGCACAGCAAACTCCCACAAACAGCAATGTGATAATGACCAGATAATCTGTTTTTTTGCTATGTTGATTGAGGGATAAATATTGGCCAGGACACTAGGGATAAATATCCTGTTCTTCTTCGAAATAATGCCACGGGATATTCTGCGTCCACCTGAGGGAGCCGACGGTTTAACGTCTCATCCGAAAGACGGCACCTCCGACAGTGCAGCATTCCCTCAACACGGCACTGGGAGCGTCAGCCTAGATTTTTGAGCTCAAGTTCCTGGAGTGGGGATTGAACCCAGAACCTTCTGACTCACCACTGAGCCACTGCTGACACGAAAAGCGCTTTGGGAGGTCCGGAGTTCGTGAAAGGCGCTATAGAAATGCAAGTCTTTCTTTTTTGCTTGCCCTTAAATGTGCCTTTAAGTCTTCCAGTTAATTTGTACCGTCAGCGCTGGAACACCCTGAAATAGGAAGCAGATGGCGGCAAATGAGGGCTGTGACAGGAATGCCGCGTTTTTCACCCATTATATTGCCACAAAACAGCTGTTTTCTTTCCCCAATCCCGGAGAAACATCGGAATCATACCTCTCTCGGGACCCCTTTATAAAGCAAACTGAAACCACAGTCAGTATTAATGGCTGGTACGTCACAGGGTGATTGTTTCATGATTAAAAGGTGAGCGTTGCCCTCACGAGCTCTTTAATCATCAGTTAATGCGAAGAATTATCATTAGATCTTTCATGCGCCTATCTTGGGCACAGTGATCTGTCTGGAAGTGCAGAGACCGGGAAGGGCAGGGTTAGCTGAGTCTCAGCAGTCCAGGAGTGTGTTTGCTGTTACTGCAACCTGTGATATATTATTTGAGACATCACTAACAAACACACTCAACACGGTGGCTCTAAACTTTTATCGTGTGACTACATCACATGGCCTTTTTATGATCTACAGCAGTAGTTGCATTACCACAGCAGTCCACAAGGAAGAGCTTTATTACATAACCGACATCCCCGAGCTCAGGACAGGCAGAAATATCCAGGGTTCCTGCTCCCAGTTTTAATCCACTGATCCTGCTAAAATGAGTGTAAAAACGAAAAGAAAAACTTACATTTATAAAGCACCTTTCACGACCACCGGACGTGTCAAAGCGCTTTACAGCCAATGAAGTACTTTTGGAGTGTAGTCACAGTTGTAATGTAGGAAACTTGTAGCAAGCTTCTACAAACAGCAATGTAATAATGGCCAGATAAACTGTTTTTGTTATGTTAATTGAGGGATAAATATTGGCCCAGGACTCCGGGGATAACTCCCCTGCTCTTCTTCAAAATAGTGCCATGGGATCTTTTACGTCCACCTGAGAGGGCAGACGGGGCTTCGGTTTAACGTCTCATCCGAAATGCCCGAACATTGGGAATGGACAGGGTGGGGTTCTGGTCTGATGCTATAACTCTCAGGATTAATGCTGTATATTACTCTCAGCCGATGTTGTCCCTATTTTTCTTTCTCGTGCGTAGTCCCTTTAAGGGGCAACATGGCCCATTCAGCTTTGCGCATGGGTGAAACGTAACATTGGGCTGCGCTGGACCAGCAGAGAGCTGTGCGGCCGCATAGCTTAGAGGGAACGTCACTCTCAGCTGTTTACTCTCGTTTGTTCTCTATTCTTTTTCTTAGGCAGTCCCCTGGAGTCAAGGATGACTTCCACACTAATGTGAGTTCTGAGGTGACTGATGATTCCAATGCGGAACCTACAGTCTCTGTCACAGGTGAGGCAGGTGGTGGTTGAAGGGACGGGTGGGTGGGGTGCTTGGTTTGTCGTGTGATCCTTCCGCTGTTTGTGCTTCGCTTTTCGACATGCTCATGGCGAAGAGACTCAAAGTGTTCGGCGCCTTTTCGGATGCTTCTCCTCCACTTTGAGCGGTTTTGGGCCAGGGATTCCCAAGAGCCGGTGGGGATGTTCCATTTTTTTCAAGGAAGCTTGGAGGAAGTCATTGAAGCTTTTTCTCTGCTCTCCTGGGACTCGCTTGCTGTGACGGAGCTCAGCGTAGAGCATTTGTTTCGGGAGTCTCCTATCAAGATTGTCCAGCTGTTTACTCTCTATTATCCAGCTGTTTACTCCATTATCCAGCTGTTTATTATCCAGCTCTTTACTCTATTATCCAGCTGTTTTACTCTTATCCAGCTGTTTTACTCTATTATCCAACTGTTATACACTTATCCAGCTGTTATACTCTATACAATGAGTTATTTTGAGGCACATTGAATCATAGAATCTTACAGCACTGAAAGAGGCCATTCGGCCCATTATACCTAAGCCGAATCTTTGAAAGAGCTATCCAATTAGGCCAACTCCCCTTTTCCCTCCCCATAGTTCTGCAAATATTTTCAAGTATTTATCCAATTCACTTTTGAAAGCTACCATTGAATTTGCTTCCAGCGCATTTTCAGGCAATACATTGCAGATCACAACAACTCATTGTGTTTAAAAAATAACATTCTCCTCGTCTCCCCTCCGGTTCCTTTGGCAGTTACCTTAAAGCTGTTTCCTCCAGTTACCGACCCTCCTGCCAGTGGAAACATCTCAACCATGGCTCAGTGGGTAGCGCACTCTCCTCTGAATCAGAAAGTTGTGGGTTCAAGTCCCACTCCAGAGACTTCAGCACAAAAATATAGACTGACACTCCCAGTGCAGTGCTGAGGGAGCGCTGCACTGTTGGAGGTGCACGTCTTTCGGATGAGACGTTAAACCAAGGCCAGTCTGCCCTCTCAAGTGGATGTAAAAGATGCCACAACACTATGTTAAAGAAAAGCAGGGAAGTTCTTCATGGTGTCCTGGTCAATATTGATCCCTTAGCCAACACCACTAAAAACAGACGATCTGATCATCATCACATTGATGTTTTGTGGGAGCTTACTGTGCACAAATTGGACGCCGCGTTTCCGACATTACAACAGTGACTACACTTAAAAATTACTTCATTGGCTGTGAAGCATTTTGGTACATCCTGAGGTTGTGAAAGGCGTTATATAAATGCAAGTTCTATCTTAGTAAAACGCGCCGAGGCGCTTCACAGGAACGTGAACATTTCCTCGCCTTTTCGAGGGAGCCAGGCCTGAGGTTGCATGTCCTTTCCTTTCTCAAAGCATGAAATGGGACTGGGATAACATGCATCTTAAAATTGAGACATACCTTCAACAAAAGAGGGGCTCCATGCGAATGTGGGCAGGCCGGCAGATGTCTGGATATTCCTGTTGGGAAATCTCGAGCTCGCTGCCCTCTATTCTCAGCCCAAATGGAGCTTCCGTATTCCGAATGGACGGAAAAGCATGGAGAAGCAATCCTACGATTTCCCAACAAACACAGCCAGCGTGCAAGGCTGTGGCCAGGTCAGAATTTCAGCCCCGAAATGTCCCTTTTCGTGGAAGCCTTGCAAAATCTACACAGCCCTGGGGCTTCAGACAAACTCAGCCTTGCTTCGGAGCATCGACAAAACCTTCCCATCGTCCGAGCAATTCATACCATTATCAGCATTAGTGTCAGCTGTGGCTCAGTGGGTAGCAATCTCTCGCCTGAGTCTGCAGGTTATGGGTTCAAGTCCCACTCCAGGAACTTGAGCATATATTCTTCTCACGCAGTCCCCCAGAGTCGAGGATGACTTGCTTCCACACGAATATGAGTTCTCAGGTGACTGAAGAGTCCAATGTGGGACCTACAGTCTCTGTCACATGTGGGGCAGGTTGAGGAACGGGTGGGAGGGGGGCTTGGGTTGTCGTGCACTCCTTCCACTGTTTGCGCTTGTCTTCAGCTTGCTCTCGAGGTGTTCGACGCCTTCCCGGATGCTTTTACTCCACTTTGGACGGTCTTGGGCCAGGGATTCCCAGGTGTCGGTGGGGATGTTGCATTTTTTCAAGGAGGCTTTGAGGGTTCCCTTGAAGCGTTTCCTCTGCCCACCTGGGACTTGCTTGCCATGTCGGAGCTCTGAGTAGAGCGCTTGTTTTGGGAGTCTAGTATCGGGCATGCGGACAATGTGGCCGGCACAATGGAGCTGATCAAGCATGGTCAATGCTTCGATGCTGGGGATGTTGGCCTGAGCGAAAACGCTGACGTTGCTGCGCACGTAAATGTAGGCTGACATGTCAGTGCAGTGCTGAGGGAGTGCTGCTCAGTTAGAGGTGCCGCCTTTCAGATGAGACATTAAGCTGAGGTCCCGTCTGCCCTCTAAAGAGGACATAAAATATCCCGCGGCACTATTTCGAAGAAGAGCAGGGGAGTTATCCCGGGTG
The DNA here is from genome assembly GCF_044704955.1 of Pristiophorus japonicus. NCBI lineage: Eukaryota > Metazoa > Chordata > Chondrichthyes > Pristiophoridae > Pristiophorus > Pristiophorus japonicus. The sequence continues at coordinate 78,190,031 of NC_091988.1, read as the reverse complement.
TCTGGGAACAATATTTAGCCCTCAATCAACATATCAAAAACAGATTATCTGGTCATTATTGTTATATATGTATACTTGTATTTACTCTGTACAGCCACCAGAGGGCTCATCCCCTGGAGTCCCAAGGGATCCCATAATCCCTTGGGAGCACACGTATTTAAGGAGGCTTCACAGGTTGGAGAGGCACTCTGGAGACGTGCAATAAAAGACTACGGTCACAATTTACTTTGAGCTCACAGTGTTCAGCCTGACTCTTTCTCCATAAACAACAACTGGCAATGAGATACAGATAGCGAACCCAAAGATGCAGAGAACAGTGGGCGTCCTGGAGAAATTCTCGGAGGGAGATGATTGGGAAACTTTTGTGGAACTACTCGACCAATACTTCATGACCAACGAGCTAGATGGGGAAGAGAGCGCTGCCAAATGAAGGGCGATTCTCCTCACCGTCTGTGGGGCACCAACGTATGGCTTCATGAAGAATCTGCTCACTCCAGCAAAACCCAGATAGAAATCGTACGCCGATTTGTGCCCACTGGTCCGAGAGCATTTGAACCCGAAGGAAAGCATTCTGATGGTGAAGTACCGGTTCTACACCTACAAATGGTCTAAAGGCCAGGATGTGGCGAGTTATGTCGCCGAGCTAAGACGCCTTGCAGGACATTGCGAATTTGAATGACATTTAGAGCACATGCTCAGAGAATTTTTCATGCTTCGCATTGGCCACGAAACCATACTTCGCAAACGTTTGACTGTAGAGACCCCAACCTTGAGTAAGGCCATAGCGATAGCCCAGGCGTTCATTGCTACCAGTGACAATATGAAGCAAATCTCTCAGCACAAAAGTGCTGCTACAAGTACTGTGAACAAAGTGATGTTGTTTTCGAATCGTAACGTCACACATACCTGCAGCTACACGTCCGCAGATGACTCAGAGTCCACCATCAAGGGTGATGAATGCAAGGCCATTAACACCTTGTTGGCGCTGCGGGGGCGATCATCATTTCCATTCATGCCGATTCAAAGAGTACATTTGCAAGGGCTGTGAAACAATGGGACATCTCCAACGAGTGTGCAGGTAAGCTGCAAAGCCTGTTAAACCTGCAAACCACCATGTTCAGAGGAGGAAAGATCCACGGAGGATCACGATAAACCAGAGCCTCAGATTGAGGAGGCAGAGGTACATGGGGTGCACACATTCACCACAAATTGTCCCCCAATAATGCTGAATGTTGAACTAAATGGACTCCCGGTGTCAATGGAGCTGGATATGGGCGCGAGCCAGTATATCATGGGCAAAAAGACTTTCGAAAGGTTGTGGTGCAACAAGGCCTCAAGACCAGTCTTAACTCCAGTTCGCACGAGACTAAGAACTTACACAAAAGAACTGATTCCTGAAATCAGCAGTGCTATCGTAAAGGTCTCCTACGATGGAGCGGTGCACAAGCTACAACTCTGGGTGGTACAGGGCGATGGTCCCACGCTGCTCGGCGGGAGCTGGCTGCAAAATATACGCTGGAACTGGGACAACGTCCGAGTGCTATTGCCCGCTGATGACACTTCGTGTGCCCAGGTCTTAAATAAATTTATTTCGCTGTTCGAACCAGGCATCAGGAAATTCCAAGAAGCAAAAGTGCAGATCCACCTAATTCCGGTGGCGAGACCCATCCATCACAAGGCGAGAGCAGTATCGCACATGATGAAAGAAAGGGTAGAGATCAAGCTAGACCGGCTGCAAAGAGAGGGCAGCATTTCCCCGATCGAGTTCAACGAGTGGGCCAGTCCCATCGTCCCAGTCCTCAAGGGAAACGGCACCGTCAGAATCTGTGGCGATTACAAAGTAACTGTCAATCGTTTTTCCCTGCAGGACCAATACCCACTACCAAAGGCCGACGACCTCTTTGCAATGCTGGCAGGAGGAAAGACATTCATGAAGCTGGATGTGACTTCAGCCTACATGACGCAGGAACTGGAGGAATCATCGAAGGCCCTCACCTGCATCAACCATGCACAAAGGTCTTTTTATTTATAACAGATGCCCGTTTGGAATCCGATGATGGTGGCGATATTCCAGAGAAACGTGAAAAGCTTACTGAAGTCGATCCCGCACACCATGGTCTTCCAGGACGACATCTTGGTCACAGGTCGGGAGACAGTCGAGCATCTGCAGAACCTGGAGGAGGTTCTTAGTCGACTCAACTGCGTGGGGCTCAGGTTAAAATGTTCTAAGTGTGTTTTGCTGGCGCCTGAAGTGGAGTTCCTGGGAAGGAGGATTGTGGCGGACGGCATCAGACCCACCAACGCGAAGACGGAGGCAATCGAGAACGCACCGAGGCCACAGAACGTGACGGAGCTGCGGTCATTTCTGGGACTCCTGAACTACTTTGGTAACTTCTTACCGGGTCTCAGCACACTGTTAGAACCACTGCATGTCTCACAACGAAAATGGGACGAATGGGTTTGGGGCAAAAGCCAAGAAAATGCCTTTGTAAAAGCGAGAAAATTGTTATGCTCAAACAAATTGCTTGTGTTATATGATCCATGTAAGCGTTTGGTACTTGCATGTGATGCGTCGTCATATTGCGTCGGGTGTGTATTGCATCAAGCTAATGATTTCTGGAAACTGCAGCCGGTTGCTTATGCATCCAGGAGTCTGTCTAAGGCTGAGAGAGCCTACAGCATGATTGAAAAAGAAGCGTTAGCGTGTGACTATGGGGTAAAGAAAATGCATCAATACCTGTTTGGGCTAAAATTCGAATTGGAAATTGACCATAAGCCACTTATATCCCTGTTTTCCGAGAGTAAAGGGATAAATATCAACGCATCGGCCCGCATTCAGAGATGGGCCCTCACATTTTCCGCATACAACTACACCATCCACCACAGGCCAGGCATAGAAAATTGCTCTCAATAGGTTGCCATTACCCACCATGGGGGTGGAAATGGCACAGCCCGCATATCTAGCCATGGTTATGGAAGCATTTGAAAGTGAGCAATCACCCGTCACTGCCCGGCAGATCAAAACCTGGACAAGCCAGGACCCCTTATTATCTCTAGTTAAAAGCTGTGTGCTTCACAGGAGCTGGTCCAGTGTCCCAGTGGAAATGCAGGAAGAGATAAAGCCGTTCCAGCGGCGCAAAGATGAAATGTCTATACAGGCAGACTGCCTTCTGTGGGGCAATCGAGTAGTGGTCCCCAAGAAGGGCAGAGAGACACCTTCATCAATGACCTCCACAGTACCCATCCAGGCATTGTAATGATGAAAGCGATAGCCAGATCCCACATGTGGTGGCCCGGTATCGATTCGGACTTAAAGTCCTGCATTCACAGATATAATACATGCTCGCAGTTAAGCAATGTACCCAGGGAGACGCCGCTAAGTTTATGGTCTTGGCCCTCCAAACCATGGTCTAGGGTACACGTCAACTATGCAGGCCCGTTCTTGGGTAAAATGTTCCTTGTGGTTGTAGACACGTACTCCAAGTGGATTGAACATAAGAACATAAGAACATAAGAATAAGGAACAAGAGTAGGCCATCTGGCCCCTCGAGCCTGCTCCGCCATTCAACAAGATCATGGCTGATCTGACCATGGACTCAGCTCCACTTACCCGCCTGCTCCCCATAACCCTAAATTTCCTTATTGGTTAAAAATATATCTATCTGTGATTTGAATACATTCAATGAGCTAGCCTCAACTGCTTCCTTGGGCAGAAAATTCCACAAATTCACAACCCTCTGTGAGAAGAAATTCCTTCTCAACTCGGTTTTAAATTGGCTCCCCCGTATTTTGGGGCTGTGCCCCCTAGTTCTAGTCTCCCCGACCAGTGGAAACAACCTCCCTGCCTCTATCCTGTCTATCCCTTTCATTATTTTAAATGTTTCTATAAGATCACCCCTCATCCTTCTGAACTCCAACAAGTAAAGACCCAGTCTACTCAATCTATCATTATAAGGTAACCCCCTCATCTCCGGAATCAGCCCAGTGAATCGTCTCTGTACCCCCTCCAAAGCTAGTACATCCTTCCTTAAGTAAGGTGACCAAAACTGCACGCAGTACTCCAGGTGCAGCCTCACCAATAGCCTGTACAGTTGCAGCAGAACCTCCCTGTTTTTGTACTCTATCCCTCTCGCAATGAAGGCCAACATTCCATTCGCCTTCCTGATTACCTGCTGCACCTGCAAACTAACTTTTTGGGATTCATGCACAAGGACCCCCAGGTCCCTCTGCACCGCAGCATGTTGTAATTTCTCCCCATTCAAATAATATTCCCTTTTACTGTTTTTTATTCCAAGGTGGATGACCTCACATTTTCCGACATTGTATTCCATCTGCCAAACCTTAGCCCATTCGCTTAACCTATCTATATCTCTTTGCAGCCTCTCTGTGTCCTCTACACAACCCACTTTCCCACTAATCTTTGTGTCATCTGCAAATTTTGTTGCACTACACTCTGTCCCCTCTTCCAGGTTATCTATGTATATTGCAAACAGTTGTGGTCCCAGCACCGATCCCTGTGGCACACCACTAACCACCGATTTCCAACCCGAAAAGAACCCATTTATCCCGACACTCTGCTTTCTGTTAGCCAGCCAATTCTCGATCCATGCTGATACATTTCCTCTGACTCCGCATACCTTTATCTTCTGCAGTAACCTTTTGTGTGGCACCTTATCGAATGCCTTTTGGAAATCTAAATACACCACATCGATCGGTACACCTCTATCCACCATGCTCGTTATATCCTCAAAGAATTCCAGTAAATTAGTTAAACATCATTTCCCCTTCATGAATCCATGTTGCGTCTGCTTGATTGCACTATTCCTATCTAGATGTCCCGCTATTTCTTCCTTAATGATAGCTTCAAGCATTTTCCCCACTGCAGATGTTAAACTAACTGGCCTATAGTTACCTGCCTTTTGTCTGCCCCCTTTCTTAAACAGAGGCGTTACATTAGCTGCTTTCCAATCCGATGGTACCTCCCCAGAGTCCAGAGAATTTTGGTAGATTATAACGAATGCATCTGCTATAACTTCCGCCATCTCTTTTAATATCCTGGGATGCATTTCATCAGGGCCAGGGAGCTTGTCTACCTTGAGTCCCATTAGCCTGTCCAGCACTTCACCCCTAGTGATAGTGATTATCTCAAGGTCCTCCCTTCCCACATTCCCGTGACCAGCAATTTTTGGCATGGTTTTTGTGTCTTCCACTGTGAAGACCAAAGCAAAATAATTGTTTACGGTCTCAGCCATTTCCACATTTCCCATTATTAAATCCCCCTTCTCATCTTCTAAGGGACCAACATTTACTTTAGTCATTTTATATATCTGTAAAAGCTTTTACTATCTGTTTTTATGTTTTGCGCAAGTTTACTTTCATAATCTATCTTTCCTTTCTTTATTGCTTTCTTAGTCATTCTTTGCTGTTGTTTAAAATTTTCCCAATCTTCTCGTTTCCCACTAACCTTAGCCATTGGTTTTTAATTTGATACTCTCCTTTATTTCCTTGGTTATCCACGGCTGGTTATCCCTTCTCTTACCGCCCTTCTTTTTCACTGGAATATATTTTTGTTGAGCACTATGAAAGAGCTCCTTAAAAGTCCTCCACTGTTCCTCAATTGTGCCACCGTTTAGTCTGTGTTCCCAGTCTACTTTAGCCAACTCTGCCCTCATCCCACTGTCGTCCCCTTTGTTTAAGCATAGTACGCTCGTTTGAGACATTACTTCCTCACCCTCAATCTGTATTACAAATTCAACCATACTGTGATCACTCAGTCCGAGAGGATCTTTTACTAGGAGATCGTTTATTATTCCTGTCTCATTACACAGGATCAGATCTAAGATAGCTTGCTCCCTTGTAGGTTCTGTAACATACTGTTCTAAGAAACAATACCGTATGCATTCTATAAATTCCTCCTCAAGGCTACCCCGTGCGATTTGATTTAACCAATTGATATGTAGGTTAAAATCCCCCATTATTAGTGCCATTCCTTTTTCACATGCCTCCATTATTCCCTTGATTATTGTCCGCTCCACCGTGAAGTTATTATTTGGGGGCCTATAAATTACGCCCACCAGTGACTTTTTCCCCTTACTATCTCGAATCTCCACCCACAATGATTCAACATTTTGTTCATGAGAGCCAATATCATCTCTCACAACTGCCCTATCATCCTTTATTAACAGAGCTACCCCACCTCATTTCCCTTCTTGTCTATCTTTCCGAACTGTCAGATACCCCTGTATGTTTAATTCCCAGTCTTGGCCACCCTGCAACCACGTTTCTGTAATGGCCACCAAACCATACCCATTTGTAATGATTTGTGCCGTCAACTCATTTGAATGTGAGATAATGTCGGCTAGCACGACCGCTGCCACGACTGAAAGCCTGCAGGCCATGTTTGCCACACACGGGCTACCCGATGTCCTGGTGAGCGACAATGGGCCATGTTTTATCAGTGCTGAGTTCAAAGAATTCATGACACATAACGGGATCAAACATGTCACATCTGCCCCGTTTAAACCAGCATCCAATGGTCAGGCAGAGAAAGCAGTGCAAATCATCAAGCAAGGCTTGAAGAAGCTAACTGAAGGCTCACTGCAGACTCGCCTATCCCGAATCCTGCTTAACTACCGCACGAGACCACATTCACTCACTGGGATTCCACCTGCTGAACTGCTCATGAAAAGAGTACTTCAGACAAGGCTCTCGTTAGTTCATCCTGATCTACATGAATAGGTAGAGAGCAGCAGCTTCAACAAAGTACATACTATGATAGCGCAAATGTGCCACGCAAGATTGAAATCAATGATCCTGTATTTGTATTAAATTATGGACAAGGTCCCAAGTGGCTTCCCGGCACTGTCATGGCCAAAGAGGGGAGCAGGGTGTTTCGGGTCAAATTTTCAAATGGACTCATTCACCGGAAACACTTGGACCAAATCAAACTCAGATTCACAGACTATCCTGAGCAACCCACCTTGGACTCTACCTTTTTTGATCCCCCAACATACACACCAGTGGCAATTGGCACCACGGTTGTCCACGAAGCAGAACCCATCATCCACAGCAGCCCTGCAGGGCCCAACATACCAGGCAGCCCAGCAAGGCCAGCTGCACAGCAGCCCAGCGAGGGCCCAACAAATGATTCAACAACACCAGCTTTCACACAGAGATGATCAACCAGGGCAAGAAGGGCCCCAGATCGACTCACATTGTAAATAGTTACACTATTGACTTTGGGGGGGGGGGGGGAGTGTTGTTATATATGTATACTTGTATTTACACTGTACAGCCACCAGAGGCCTCATCCCCAGGAGTCCCAAGGGACCCAATAATTCCTTGGGAGCACAGGTATTTAAGGAGGCTTCACAGGTTGGAGAGGCACTCTGAACACCTGCAATAAAAGACTGTCACACTTTACTTTGAGCTCACAGTGTTAAGTCTGACTCTTTCTCCAAACACAATAATTATCACATTGCTCTTTGTGGGAGCTTGCTGTGCGCAAATTGGCTGCCATGTTTCCTGCATAACAACAGTGACTACACTTCAAAACTACTTCATTGGCTGTAAAGTGATTTTGGGAGGTCCGGTGGTCATGAAAGGCGCTATATAAATCCAAGTCTTTCTCTTTCTTTCTTTCATTGTTCATCCCTAATCACTTATTCTTTGAGGCCGATTTTCAGCAAGGCCTCCTCCTGCCCAAGTGTCGCTCAAAATGCTGCTGATGGCCGCCGAGGTAGCAGACGGTACTTTGAGCGGGGTTTGCATCGCCGAGGTCCCTCGAAGGTCGGCGGGCGGCAAATAGAAGATGTACGTCGCCAATCTGGGCGGCAGCGGGGTGGAAGTCCCATTCTTGGCAGCAGAGGCGCTTGCCACCCAAGTGCCGCCAAGGATGGAGTCGGGCCCACGGAAGGCCGAAGACCTGAAAAAAATATCAACAGCAAAAAATTTGAAAAGTATCCGAAGACTTTCAGGGGACCCCATCCAGGTAAGTTGCTGTTGAAAACAAGTATTAAAATGTTCACTTACCTTTTTTTCAGGTTTTTCATACTCACCGTCGGGGACAGACCTGCCTGCAGTCAGCGGTCCACCCCTGTTCTGCCGCCGAGTTCTGCCGACTCCCGCCGACTCCCGCCCACAGGAATCTGGGAGCTCGGCGGGCAGGAGCTCAGTTGATGTCAGCGGGCGGTTCCCGGTGGCTCTCCCCTCCTGCCTGCTCCAGGCCACCCCGAAAATATTTATATCGCACCTTTAATGTAGTGAAATATCCCAGGGCGCTTTGTGAGATTTAAAAATTTGAGACCGAGCCACGTAAGGAGAAATTGAGGCTGGTCAAAAGCTTGGTCAAAGAGGTATGTTTAAAAGAACGTCTTGAAGGAGGAAAGAGAGGTGCAGAGGCAGAGAGGTTTAGGCAGGGAATTCCAGGCCTAGGCAACAGAAGGCACGGCCACCAATGGTTGAGTGATTATAATCAGGGATGCTCAGGAGGGCAGATTTAGAGGAGCATAGACATCGCGGGAGGTTGAGAGGCTGGAGGAGATTACAGAGATAGGGAAGGGGGAGGGGCGAGGCCATGGAGGGATTTGAAAACAAGTATGAGAATTTTTAAATCAAGACGTTGCTTAACCAGGGGCCAATGTAGGTCAGCGAGCACAGGGGTGATGGGTGAGCAGGACTTGGTGTGAGTTAGGACACAGGCTGCCGAGTTTTGGATCACCTCTAGTCCACGTCGGGTAGAATGTGGGAGGCCAGCCAGGAATGCGTTGGAATAGTCAAATCTAGAGGCAACAAAGGCACAGATGAGGGCTTCAGCAGCGGATGAGCTGAGGCAAGAGTGGAGACCGGCGATGTTATGGAGGTGGAAATAGCCGGTCTTAGTTATGCTGCGTATATGTGGTCGAAAGCTCATTTCACGGTCAAATATGACATCAAGGTTGCGAATAGTTTGGTTCAGCCTCAGACGAGAGGGATGGAGTCAGTGACTACGGAACAGAGTTTGTGGCAGGGACCGAAAACAATGGCTTCGGTCTTCCCAATATTCAATTGGAGAAAATTTCTTCTCATCCAGAACTAGATGTCGGACAAGCAGTCTGACAATTTAGAGACTGAGGAGGGATCGAGAGAAGTCGCCTTCTTCTTCTTAGGCAGTCCGTCGGAGTCGAGGATGACTTGCTTCCACACTATGAGTTCTAAGGTGACTGATGAGACCAATGCAGGATCTACAGTCTCTGTCACAGATGGGGCAGACGGTGGTTGGAGGGACGGGTGGGTGGAGTGCTTGATTTGTTGTACGCTCCTTCTGCTGTATGTACTTGGCTTCCGCGTGCTCCGGGCCTCGAAGTGTTCAGCACCTTCCCGGATGCTTCTCCTCCACTTTGAGTGATCTTGGGCTAGTGATTCCCAAGAGTGTGGTAGTGAGGTAGACATTCAGAGAAAACAAGCAAAAACCTCTACCACCTAGAAGGACAAGGGCAGCAGGTACATGGGAACACCACCACCTCCAAGTTCCCCTCCAAGTCACACACCACCCTGACTTGGAAATATATCGCTGTTCATCCATCGTCGCTGGATCAAAATCCTGGAACTCCACCTCTAACAGCGCTGTGGGAGCACTTTCACCACACGGACTGCAGCGGTTCAAGGCGTCGGTTCACCACCACCTTCTCAAGGGCAATTAGTGTGGGCAATAAATGCTGGCCTTACCCACATCCCAGAAGGAATTTTTTTTTTAAAGACTTGCAGAATGGATGTGTAATTGGCAAATGAAGTTCAATATCGGTAAGTGTGGGGTGGTGCATTTTGGTAGGAAGAATGAGAAGGCCACATACCCTTTGCAAATAAGTGTGTAACTGGGGTAGAGGAGCAGAGGGATTTGGGGATACAGATACACAAATCAATAAAGGTAGAGACACAGGTTAATAAGGCCTTAAAAATGCAAACAAAGCACTAGGGTTTATTTCTAGAGGGATAGAACTGAAAAGCAGAGAAGTTATGTTAAACTTGAATCGAACCTTGGCTAGACCACACTTGGAGTACTAGGAACAATTCTGGTCTCCATATTCTAAAAAGGATACAGAAGCACTGGACAAGGTGCAAATCAGATTTACGAGAATGATACTAGAACGGAGAGGATGTCGATCAGGAAAGGATAAACAAACTGGTTCTTTTCTAGAGAAAAGAGAATGACCCTGATAGAGGTCTTTAAGGTTATGAAAGGATTTGATGCAGATGCAGAGAAGATGTTTCCAATTGTGGGGAGATCAAAACTAGGGGCCATAAATATAAGATTGTCACTAATATATCCAATGGGGAATTCAGGAGAAACTTCTTTACCCAGAGAGTGGTGAGAATGTGGAACTCGCTACTACAGGGAGTGGTTGAAGCGAATAGATGCATTTAAGGGGAAGTTAGGGTAGTTGCAGGGAGGATGTTTCCTCTGACTGGGACGTCTAGAACCAGGAGTCACAGTCTCAGAATAAGGGGGTCGGTCATTTAGGACTGAGATAAAGACAAATTTCTTCACTCAACGGGTGGTGAATCTTTGGAATTCTCTACCCCAGAGGGCTGTGTATGCTCAGTTGTTGAGTATATTCAGAACAGAAATAGATAGATTTTTGGATATGAAGGGAATCAAGGGAAAGTGGAGTTGAGGTCGAAGATCAGCCATGATCTTATTGAATGGCTTTGATGGGAAGAATGGCCTTATCCAACTCCTATCTCTTATGTTCTTATGTTCTACTCAATCTCTCCTCATTGGACAATCCCCTCATCCCAGGAACCAGTCTGGTAAATCTTTGTTGCACTCCCTCTCAGGCAAGTATGTCTTTCCTTAGGTAAGGAGACCAGAACTGTACACAGTGCACCAGGTATGGCCTCACCAATGCCTGTATAATTGTAGTAAGGCTTCTTTACTCTTATACTCTAATCCCTTTGTAACAAAAGCTAACATACAATTTGCTTTCCTGATTGCTTGCTGTGCCTGAGTCTGAGGCCGTAATACTGCAAGAAAGACTCCGTCCTTGTTCCAGACTGTTCCACTCTGCTCTTTAAGCCAAAATGTAGCTCTAATATATTTGCTTCATGGGTTCTTTGCTTAAGAATTCATAACAACACATTGCTATTAAGAACTAGTTGGTTTATTAACAAGGATTTAATAATCACACAACACATTACCAGTTCATCCACTAGGTTCACAACTGCATGCCTCATCGTGGATCCCCTGAACCCAACTGACTGGGGTTTTATTGAGTCTTGTGAACATCATGTGACTGGCTAAGCCACTAACAATTCAACAGCTCGACAACTATTTTAAATTGATCTGTAAATCAAGTGCCCCCTGATTAAAGGGGGGCACTAAAACGGACACAATAAACAAAGTAAACTTTGGACAGTAACTTAAATCAAATTAAAATTTGGTTGCCGGGGGTGATGATGCATTCCAGTCCCTCCGGCGCTCACCACTCGAGGAAGGCCGTGAGCGTACCAGTGGACACCGCGTGCTCCATTTCCAGGCACACCCTGGCTCGATGTGACCGTGGAAGAGAGGCAGGCAGTCAGGCTGAACAACCCTCTTGACCGCCCGCTGCCTGGACCGGTTGATGGCCACCTTGGCCATGCCCAGGAGCAGTCCTCGAGGAGGCCTTCTGACCTTCCCGCTCCCCTCCGCACAGGGTGCCAAAAGACCAGGAGTGTGGGACTGAAGTGCAGCCAGAATTTGAGGAGCAGCCCCTTCAAATAATGGAAGATGGGCTGCAAACTCACACAATGTACACAAACATGGAACGCGGACTCCTCCAGACCGCAGAAATTGCAGGCGACCCGGAAGTCCGTGAACCAACTTAAAAACGTATTGCACGGGACTGCTCCATGCACCACCCTCCAGGCCAAGTCCCCAATAAATAAAGGGAAGACTCCTGCATAGAGAGCACTCCATTGGGGACCCCCATCTCCTCCGGACGACAAGATGGTACGCCATGGTGTGTCCGAATGGCAACGGAGGATGGCAAGGATGAGAGTGTGCAAGAGCAGCGCGTACAGGAATCCCCTCTGCGCAGAACTGAAAGGCATGGAGGGGATTTCGCGGAGGAGGCTCAAGTTGTGAGGCACCGGCTCCCGAGGGAGTTTTCGGGGCTTCGTGCCAATGAGGAATTCCATCCGGATGGGGGTCAGTTCGGACGGAATCGCCCCACGTGCTTGAGCATCCTCAACACACCTAACGGAGTCAGGGCCCAATGCTGTTTTTAGCGACTCGATGGCATTGGCCACGCGCCGGACGTCGGCCCAGGATAGGCACTGTGCCAGCTTCTCTGGCGCCATCCAGCACGCTCCTCCGCCATCGAGCAGGTCCCTGACCCTGGTCACCTTGCCAAACACAGCCCTCTCATCCGCCTACCACCTAAAACCGCGGTCGTGGTGGTACGGATTCCTGAGCAGCAGCTCCCGAAGGACAGCCACCACTCCAGACGGCGTAGAACTGCACTTGGTGGCGACTCTGTTCCAGACCCTGATGGGTTCCTGGTAAAACACAGACAGCCCCTGCATGGCGGTCCTGATGCTCCCCAGGTTCACAAACAGGAGCTGTGTGTCATAATTGAGGCAGTACTGCTGGCGGAAGAAATACGTCGCCAGCACACACCACCTAGGAGGGTGCTCGACGTACAGGTATCTCTGCAGGGTCTGAAGATGGAAAGTCGCAGCCTGGGTGCTCACACACACCAACGCCTGACCGCCCTCCCTAAGCGAGAGACTCAGAACTGCAGCAGAAACCAAGTGCTTCCTGTTGTTCCAGAAGAAGTCGCCCAGCTTCTTCTGTATCTTGGTGACTGTGATAGATTCACAGAGCACACAGTACACAAGCTTTTAAGATGGAATAGCTTTCCAGAACACTTTGTGGAAGCTGCTTCTTGTCAGGTGACCTGACTTCTTTATTCAACACCCTGGTGCATCAACACAATACATCCACAATGTGGAGCTGCAGTCATTACACTTCTCCCTCCTTAATGAGGAAGTTATTATAACAACAATCATCATGCATAACATGCATGGTTATACATAACAAAGGATATGGACTTATTTTGGCATATTTACAAATCAAGCTTAACCACTTGTGTTCTGTTTCAAAGAGGATACCTTCGCTCTCGAACAGAACCTTCCAAACCTGGTGTTGAACTTAAACTCAATCAAGGCTGATCCTGAGGAAAGTTTTCCTACAAGGGATGCCCTTGATTTCCATTTGAACTCATCTAACTTCAGACTGTTTGTTGTCCCTACTCGGACTCAGACTTAAATTCTGATTTTCTCTTGGATTTGTTTCCAGTACATTAGATGTAGGATTTGCTACTGGTGTATCAAAACTATCTGATGAGTCAGAAATAATTGAATCATTCCCACCTTCAACTCCTTCCATGTCTGTAGGTAAAATATCAATATGAACAAATCTAACCTGTCCATGATCAAACATCTTGACCAAATATGTGCGAGGACCACATATCTTCACCACTCTTCCTAGTAACTACTTTAACCATTTATGGTGATGGTTCTTCACTCGCACCTTCTGGTTTAATATCACACTTCTCTTTTACTCTACCTCTATCATGATTCTCTTTCTGTCTTAATTGTGTCTCTTCTACGGACTGTGCCAAATTTGATTTTAACAACAAGAATCTGGTTCGTGGCTGTCGTTTGAGAAACAACTCTGCTGGTGTTCTACCAGTAGTTGTATGAGGAATATTACGATACGTAATTAGAAAATTAGCCAATTTCTGATCCAATGACAACTGTAATTTCTTTGGATTTGGATCCAACATTTGTTTGATGATGGCACGTTTTACAATTTGTACAGTGCGCTCTGCTGCACCATTCGAAGCAGGGTGGTACGGTGGAACCTTGGTATGTTTCACACCATTTTTGCTCGTGAACTGTGCAAATTCTTCTGAATGAAATTGTGGTCCATTATCAGAAACAATTTCTTCTGGGAGGCCAAATGAAGAAAATAAACTTCGCAAGATGTCTAATGTTTTACTTGTTGTTATCTTCCACATTGGAAACACCTCGACCCACTTCGAATGGCTATCAATCACAATGAACAATTGTTGTCCTTCTAGCTCATGAAAATTGATATGTAGCCTTTGCCACATCCTGGGAGGACATTTCCATGGCTGTAATGGTACTGATGGCGGTTGCTTGCTTACCGATTGACATGTCGTACACTGACTCACGATGTACTCTATATCTTTATCAAGACCTGGCCACCATAAATAACTGCATGTAAAACTCATGGTCAAGCACATTCCCAGGTGCTGGTCATGGAGGTCTGCTAATAATTTGGACCTGAATTTATTTGGTATAACCTCTCTTGCACCCCACATGATACATTCTTTATCGACTGATAATTCATTCCTACGAATGAAGAATGGATGAATATCTTTGTCTATTACCTGGCTTGGCCATCCATTTGCAATATAATCATACACCTTTGACATCACTGGGTCACGTTTGGTTGCTCTACCAATCTCTTCAGCTGTGACTGGCAGTTCATCAATGTATGAAAAATAGAACACTTCTTTCCTATCGGTTGTAACTTGTGATGGGGAAGGAAATCTAGACATAGCATCAGCATTACTGTGATCAGCTGATCATCTGTATTCAATATCATATGTATATGCTGACAAAATCAGAGCTCATCTCTGCATTCGGGCTGCAACTAATGTTGGAACTGGGGACTTTGGATGGAGGATTGCTGTCAGGGGCTTATGGTCCGTAACGATGGTAAACTTTCGACCATACAAGTATTTGTGGAACTTCTTGACCCCAAAAATGAATGCCAAAGCTTCACTTTCGATTTGTGCATAATTACTCTCACTGGCACTGAGAGTGCGTGAAGCAAAAGCAATTGGTCTCTCTTCCCCACTACGTGATACATGAGAGATCACTGCCCCAACTCCATACGGAGAGACATCACATGCTAGCTTAATCTCATTAGATATGTCATAGTGAACTAACATGGTGCTCTCTACCAATTCGTTTTTACACTCCTTGAATGCTGTATCGCATTCTTTTGACCACTTCCAATGGACCTGTTTTTTCAAAAGTTCATTCAGTGGATGTAATACTATAGCCAAATTTGGTAGGAACTTTCCATAATAGTTCAAAAGACCCAAAAATGATCGAAGTTCAGTGACATTCTTCGGAGTGGGTGTATTTCTGATTGCATCCAGCTTTCCCATGGTTGGATGTAAACCATCTTTGTCTACTCTGTACCCTAAGTACTCCACTGAGTTTTGAAATAACTCACACTTATGAGTAGACACTCGTACTCTGTGTTTCTCTAATCATTTGAGGACTTCATTCAATATGTTATTATGAATTTGCCTATTTGGTGCTGAAATTAGTATGTCATCTAACTAACATACTACCCTACCCCTTCAATACCTTGCAAAATCTGGTTCATTATCCCTTGGAATATGGCAGGGGCGGAAGACACTCCAAACGGTAGCCTATTAAATTGAGTATTTATAGACAAGCATGACTTGGACTCCTCATCTAGTTCAAGCTGTAAGTAGGCATTCGTCAGATCCAACTTTGAGAAGATCTGACCACCTTTCAGGGTTGAGAACAAATCTTCTACATTTGGCAATGTATTGGGGACATTACCCTCTAGAACCTGGTTTACGGTTGCTTTATAATCACCACACAATCTTACCTTACCATCGGACTTAGGTACAACAACAATGGGTGTAACCCAATTACATCGATCTATCTTAGCAATAATGTTCTCAGTCTTGCTCAACTTTCTCCTTGAGTGCATATGGTTCGGAACATGGCTTGCAGTAAACTGGTCTAGCGTCCTTCTGTACCCTGACACTCACCTTGAAGCCTTAGATCGGACTGCCCGTTTCGCAGAACACCTTCAGATAACTCTTGACATCATCCATTGATGCAAATCTCGTTTCAACACGAAAAATCTCACTCCAATCCAGCTACAGTGATCCCAACCAATTTCTTCCTAGTAAGGCAGGCTTGTCTCCTACCACTATTATTTGAGGCAAGCTCTGAATTTGATCCTTGTATTTCACCGGTACGGTGATATGACCTACCACAAGAATTTTCTCTCCCGAGTAGCCTCGCAGCTCTATCTTGGATTTCTCCAGTTGGAAATCACACAATTTGTCGCAGTATAGCGACTCCGGTACTACACTCACGGATGCACCCATGTCGATTTCCATGGGTATCTTGAATCCCGCAACATCTATGTGGATTATGATAATTTTCGAATCGCTGTCAGTTAACCTCGTGCTCGTGATGATGTTTAGCTCTAAAATCTCCTCGTCCTGTTGTTTTTCTTCCATGCTATGTAGTCTCTGGGGATTTCTACTCATAGCTTTGAAAGCTGGTTTACCCTTCAGTCGGCATGCCTTCGCCAGATGCCCAGTTTTTCTGCAGAAGAAACACTCTGCCTTCACATATGGACAACTTTGGGCAATGTGTTGTCCCAGGCACCGATAGCAGGATTTCAATGCTCTGTTACAATTTCCAGTTTCTGAGACTTTGGGCCCCCAGCGCCTTTTACTTTGAACCTACAGGCAATTCACCTCGGTTGTCTGGCGTCTCAAAATAGTCTGCAATTCTCGGGAATATTGGTCGGCCATGCTCATCGACCTAGCTGTCTGACAAGCTATATCAAAAGTCAAGTCAGGTGTTGTCAATAACTTTCTTCTGATCGCATCATTTTTCATCCCACAAACAAAACGGTCCTGCAATGCTCTGTTCTGAAAGTTTCCAAAATTACATTGAATAGATAGCTTTTTTAATGCTACAATGTACTCACTGACATTTTCATCGGCCTTTAATTTTCGTATACCAAAACGATAGCTTTCAGCAATTTCCAAGGATACGGGGTTGTAGTGCTGTTCCAGCTTAGTTAAAATCTCCTTAAGCGTTGTGTCCTTTGGCTCGGCAGGCACAAGCAAATTTATCAGCGTTTCATACAACTCAGGGCCAGCTTCAGTTAAGAAAATAGTTCTTTTTCGTTCCAACACAGCCCGGTTCTAGTCTGCATTCTCTGGAATTTCGATAATTTTTTTGCAGTGAAATACTTTTCTAGCCGATCCACATATGCTTTGAACCTTTCCCTTGTCACGTTTATATTCTCCGAAATGCCCCAAAACTCCCATGGGTGCAGCCATTTTGACTCTGGCACTTAAAACACTGTGCTCGTAATTTACCTCAAATTTGTAGCTGTAATCAAAAACAGAGAAGCTCGCAAAGTGTCTCTGTCAGCTGGCTGAATCCTTCAACAAAAATTTCAGCTTTGTTTTATCTGATTATCCCATTCGTCGTCGCCATTTGAGATAGATTCACAGAGCACACAGCACACAAGCTTTTAAGATGGAGCAGCTTACCGGAACTCTCTGTGGAAGCTGCTTTTTGTCAGGTGACCGGACTTGTTTATTCAACACTCTAGTGCAGTAACACAATACATCCACAGTGTGGAGCTACAGACATTACAGTAACAAATGCAGGGGGAGGGGGCAGGGGCAGCATCGCGGCCACCAGCTGGTTTATGACTAGCACTCGACCCCTGTAGGACAGCACTCAGAGCAGTCCTGTCCAGCGCCCTAGGCAAGCAGCGACTTTGGCCTCCAGCTCTTGCCAGTTCACCGGCCAGGCTTTCTCATCAGGGCTAAGGTAAACTCCCAGATAGAGGAGATGGGTTGTGCTCCAGGCAAAAGGCCTGAGCTCCTCTGGCAGGGAGTCCACCCGCCACTGACCCACCAGGAGTCCGGAACATTTCTCCCAGTTGATCCTGGCGGAGGATGCGGCCGAGTAAATCTCCTGGCACTCACGCATCCTCCGCAGGTCAACGGGATCCTCGACCATGAGGAGCACGTCAGCGGCGTAAGCCGAGAGGACGACCTCCACGCACGGCCCTTGCAGAGCCAGTCCTGTCAACCTCGTCCGCAAGAGGCGCAGGAAAGGCTCCACGCAGATGGCATATAACTGGCCGGACATGGGGCATCCCTGGCGCACCCCTCTCCCAAGGTGAAGGGGCGCCGTCAAAGACACGTTAACCTTAATCAGACACTCCGCGGCGGCATACAAAGGTCGGAATTGGGCGACAAAATGCATTCAACAGCTCGACAACTATTTTGTAAACAACATGAATCAAGTGTCCCCTGGTTAAAGGGGGGCCCACTCCAGACATTTTCAAACAAGTGCCACCTTGTATTTTTTTTTGGGGGGGGGGTTTGAGGGCACTAAAAACACAAATTATAAAAGTGTCCCCTGGCAAAAAGGGGCGCGGGCACTAAAACCGACAAACGTAGACAAATTAAGCTTTGAACGTTAAGGATCAAACTAAAATTTGGTTGCCGGTGATGATGATGCACTCCAGTCCCTCCGGCGCCCACCTCTCGCAGAAGGCCGCGAGCGTACCGGTGGACACCACGTGCTCCATCTCCAGGGACACCCTGGCTCGAATGTAACCGCAGAAGAGAGACAGGCAGTCGGGCTGAACGACCCCCTTGACCGCTCGCTGCCTGGACCGGCTGATGGCCCCCTTGGCCATGCCCAGAAACAGCCCTACGAGGCGGCCTTCTGACCTGCCCACTCCCCTCCCCAAAGATCAGGAGTATGGGACTGAAGTGCAACCAGAATTTGAGGAGCAGCCACTTCCGATATTGGAAGAGGGACTGCAACCTCGCACATTCAATAAAAACGTGGAACACGGACTCCACTAGACCGCAGAAATTACAGGCGGCCTGGGAGCCTGTGAACCGACTTGAAAACTTTTGCACGGGACTGCTCAGTCAGGACAAGTCCCCAATAAATAGAGGGAGGACTCCCGCATAAAGAGCACTCCATTGGGGACCCCCACCTCTTTCGGATGGCAAGATGGTGCGCCATGACGTGTCCGGATGGCAGACGTGGATGGCAACATGGAGAGTGTGCAGGAGCAGCCCGTACAGAAATTCCCTCCACACAAAACTGAAAGGTACGGAGGGGATTTCCCAGAGGAGGCTCAAGTTGTGAGGCGCCAGCTCCTGAGGGAGGTTTCGGGGCTTGGCGCCGATGAGGAATTCCATCCAAATGGAGGTCAGTTCGGATAGGAACTCCCCATGTGCTTGGGCCTCCTCGACACACCTAATGGAGTCAGGGCCCAGAGCTGTTTTTAGCGACTCGATGGCATTGGCCGCGGGCCGGACATCGGCCCAGTTTAGGCGCCGTGCCAACACGTCTGGCGCCTTCCAGCCCGCTCCTCCGCCATCGAGCAGGTCCCTGACCCTGGTCACCTCGCTAGCCAGAGCCCTCTCGTCCACCTGCCATCTAAAACTGTGTTCGTGGAGGTACGGATTCCTGAGCAGCGGCTTCTGCAGGACAGCTACCACTCCAGACGGGGGAGAACTGCATTTGGTGGCGATTCTGTTCCAGACCCTGATGAATTCCTGGTAAAAGACAGGCAGCCCCCATTTGGTGGTCCTGACGCACCCCAGGCTCACAAACAGGAGCTACGTGTCATAATTGAGGCAGTACTGCTGGCGGAAGAAATACGTCACCAGCGCACACCATCTAGGAGGGTGCTTGGTATACAGGTATCTCTGCAGGGTCTGAAGATGGAAAGTCTCAGCCTGGGTGCTCACACACACCACGCCTGACCGCCTCCCTAAACGGGAGACTCAGAACCGCAGCAGAGACCCAGTGCTTCCTGTTGTTCCAGAAGAAGTCCACCAGCTTCTTTTGTATCTTGGCGACAAACGCAGGGGGAGGGGTCAAAGTGACCAGCCGGTACCACAGTGTAGCAGCCACCAGCTGATTTATGACTCGTGCTTGACCCCTGTAGGACAGCACTCGGAGCAATCCTGTTCAGCGCCCTAGGTGAGCAGTGACTTTGGCCTCCAGCTCTTGCCAGTTCGCGGCCAGGCTTCCTCGTCAGGGCTAAGGTAGACTTCCAGATAGAGGAGATGGGTCGTGCTCCAGGAAAAAGGCCTAAGCTCCTCCGGCAGGGAGTCCACCCGCCACTGACCCACCAGGAGTCCGGAACATTTCTCCCAGTTAATCCTGGTGGAGGATGCAGCTGAGTAAATTTCCTGGAACTCACGCATCCTCCGCAGGTCAATGGGATCCTCAACCATGAGGAGCACGTCATCGGCATAAGCCGAGAGGACAACCTCCACGCCCGGCCCTTGCAGAGCCAGTCCCGTCAACCTCTTCTGCAAGAGGCGCAGGAAAGGCTCCACACAGGTGGCATATAACTGGCTGGACATGGGGCATCCCTGGCGCACCCCTCTCCCAAAGCGAAGGGTCGCCGTCAAGGACCCGTTAACCTTAATCAGACACTCCGCGGCGGCGTACAAAAGTCGGATCCAGGCAACAAAATGCATTCAACAGCTCTACAACGCTTTACATTGTGAACAAAAATAAACGTTCAATCAAGTGCCCCCTGATTAAAGGGGGGGACACTCCAAAGAATCTTCAAGAGCCCTTTTTTGTTTTTTGGGTGGGGGGGGGGGGTTTGTGTTTTTCTTTGTGTATTTGTTTGTGGTTTTTTTGGGGACACTAAAACCACAAATTATACAAGTGCCCCCTGGCTTAAAGGGAGGGGAAACTAAAACCGGGCACAATAAAACAAATTAAACATTAAAACAGATAAAATCAAATTAAAATTTGGTTGCCGGGGGTGATGATGCACTCCAGTCCCTCCGGCGGCCACCTCTCGCGGAAGGCCGCGAGCGTACCGGTGGACACCGCGTGCTCCATCTCCAGAGACACCCTGGCTCGGATGTAACCATGGAAGAGAGGCAGGCAGTCAGGCTGAACGACCCCCTCGACCGCCCGCTGCCTGGACCGGCTGATGGCACCCTTGGCTGTGTCCAGGAGCAGTCCTACGAGGAGGCCCTCGGACCTACCCGCTCCCCTCCGCACAGAGTGCCCAAAGATCAGAATGTGCGAGGAGCAGCCCCTTTAAATAATGGAACAAGGGCTGCAACCTCGCACATTCCATAAAAACGTGGAACACGGACTCCTCCAGACCGCAGAAATTGCAGGCGGCCTGGGAGCCCGTGAACCGATTTGAAAATTTATAGCATGGGACTGCTCCGTGCACCACCCTCCAGGCCAAGTCCCCGATAAATAGTGGGAGGACTCCCGCGTAGAGTGCACTCCATCGGGGACCCCCGCCTCCTCCGGACGGCAAGATGGGACGCCATGGCGTGTCTGGACAGCAGACGAGGCTGGCAAGTGGAGAGTGTGCAGGAGCAGCCCGTACAGGAAACCCCTCCGCGCAGAACTGAAAGGCACGGAGGGGATTTCCCCGAGGCGGCTCAAGTTGTGAGGCGCCGGTTCCCGAGGGAGGTTTCGGGGCTTGGCGCCGATGAGGAATTCCATCCGAACGGGTGTCAGTTCGAATGGGATCTCCCCACGTGCTTGAGCCTCCTCGACGCAACTAACGGAGTCAGGGCCCAGAGCTGTTTTTAGCGACTCGATGGCATCGGCCGCACGGTGGACGTCGGCCGAATTTAGGCACCGTGCCAGCTCCTCTGGCGCCATCCAGCCCGCTCCTCCGCCATCGAGCAGGTCCCTGACCCTGGTCACCTCACAAGCCACAGCCCTCTCGTCCGACTGCCACCTAAAACCTCGGTCGTGGAGGTACGGATTCCTGAGCAGCGGCTCCTGCAGGACAGCCGCCACTCCAGACGGTGGAGAGCTGCGCTTGGTGGTGACTCTGTTGCAGACTCTGATGAGCTCCTGGTAAAAGACAGGCAGCCCCTGGACGGCGGTTCTGACGCACCCCAGGCTCACAAACAGGAGCTGCGTGTCGTAGTTGATGCCGTGCTGCTGGCGGAAGAAATACGTCGCCAGCACACGCCACCTAGGAGGGGGCTCAACGTAAAGGTATCTCTGCAGGGTCTGAAGACGGAAAGTTGCTAGCTGGGTGCAGACGTACACCAACGCCTGACCGCGCTTCCTAAGCGGGAGACTCAAGACTGCAGCAGAGACCCAGTGCTTCCTGTTGTTCCAGAAGAAGTCCACCAGCTTCTTCTGTATTTTGGCGACAACTGCAGGGGGAGGGGTCAAAGTGACCAGCCGGTACCACAGCATAGCGGCCACCAGCTGGTTTATGACTGGCGCTCGACCCCTGTAGGACAGCACTTGGAGCAGTCCTGTCCAGTGCCCTAGGCGAGCGGCGACCTTGGCCTCCAGCTCCTGCCAGTTCGCCGGCCAGGCTTCCTCGTCGGGGCTAAGGTAGACTCCCAGATAGAGGAGATGGGTTGTGCTCCAGGCAAAAGGCCTGAGCTCCTCCGGCAGGGAGTCCACCCACCACTGACCCACCAGGAGTCCGGAACATTTCTCCCAGTTGATCCTGGTGGAGGATGTGGCCGAGTAAATTTCCTGGCACTCACGCATCCTCCGCAAGTCAAAGGGATCCTCAACCATGAGGAGCAGGTCATCGGCGTAAGCCAAGAGGACAACCTCCATGCCGGCCCTTGCAAAGCCAGTCCCGTTAACCTCTTCTGCAAGAGGCGCAGGAAAGGCTCCACACAGGTGGCATATAACTGGCCAGACCTGGGGCATCCCTGGCGCACCCCTCTCCCAAAGCGAAGGGTCGCCGTCAAAGACCCATTAACCTTAATCAGACACTCTGCGGCGGCGTACAAAAGTCGGATTTAGGCAACAAGATGCATTCAGCAGCTCTACAACTCTTTACATTGTGAACAAAAATAAACGTTAAAACAAGTTCCCCCTGATTAAAGGGGGGGACACTCCAAACAGTCTTCAAGTGTCCTTTTTTTTTTTTGCGTTTTTCTTTGTGTATTTTTTTGTGGGTTTTTTTGGGGGCACTAAAACCACCAATTTTACAAGTGCCCCCTGGCTTAAAGGGAGGGGGACACTAAAACCCGGCAATAAAACAAATTAAACTTTAAAACATATAAAATCAAATTAAAATTTGGTTGCCAGGGGTGATGATGCACTCCAGTCCCTCCGGCGCCCACCTCTCGCGGAAGGCCGCGAGCGTACCGGTGGACACCGCGTGCTCTATCTCCAAGGACACCCTGGCGCGGATGTACGCACGGAAGAGAGGCAGGCAGTCAGGCTGAACGACCCCCTCGACCGCCCGCTGCCTGGACCGGCTGATGGCACCCTTGACCGTGCCCAGGAGCAGTCCTACGAGGAGGCCCTCGGACCTACCCGCTCCCCTCTGCACAGGATGCCCAAAGATCAGGAGTGTGGGACTGAAGTGCAACCAGAAATTGAGGAGCAGCCCCATTAAATAGTGGAATAGGGGCTGCAACCTCGCACAGTCCATAAAAACATGGAACACGGACTCCTCCAGATCGCAGAAATTGCAGGCGACCTGGGAGCCCGTGAACCGGCTTAAAAATTTATTGCATGGGACTGCTCCGTGCACCACCCTCCAGGCCAAGTCCCCGATTAATAGAGGGAGGACTCCCGCGTAGAGTGCACTCCATCGGGGACCCCCGCCTCCTCCGGACAGCAAGGTGGTGCGCCATGGCGTGTCCAGATGGCAGACGAGGATGGCAAAGTTGAGAGTGTGCAGGAGCAGCCCGTACAAGAAACCCCGCCGCGCAGACCTGAAAGGCATGGAGGGGATTTCCCCGATGCGGCTCAAGTTGTGATACGCCGGTTCCCGAGGGAGGTTTCAGGGCTTGGCGCCGATGAGGAATTCCATCCGGACAGGGGTCAGTTCGGATGGGATCTCCCCACGTGTTTGAGCCTCCTCGACACACTTAACGAAGTCAGGGCCCAACGCTGTTTTTAGCGACTCGATGGCATCGGCCGCGCGGCAGACATCGGCCCAATTTAGCGCCGTGCCAGCATGTCTGACGCCATCCAGCCCGCTCCTCCACCATCGAGCAGGTCCCTGACCCTGATCACCTCGCCAGCCACAGCCCTCTCGTCCGACTGCCACCTAAAACCTCGGTCATGGAGGTACGGATTCCTGAGCAGTGGCTCCTGCAGGACAGCCGCAACTCCAGACGGTGGAGAGCCGCGCTTGGTGGAGACTCTGTTCCAGACCCTGGTGAGTTCCTGGTAAAAGACAGGCAGCTCCTGGAAGGCGGTCCTGACGCCCCCCGAGCTCACAAACAGGAGCTGTGTGTCATAATTGAGGCTGTACTGCTGGCGGAAGAAATATGTCGCCAGCGCACGCCACCTAGGAGGGGGCTCGACGTAAAGGTATCTCTGCAGGGTCTGAAGTCAGAAAGTCGCTAGCTGGGTGCCGACGCACACCAACGTCTGACCGCCCTCCCTAAGCGGGAGACTCAAGATTGTGGCAGAGACCCAGTGCTTACTGTTGTTCCAGAAGAAGTCCACCAGCTTCTTCATATCTTGGCAGCAAATGCAGGGGGAGGGGTCAAAGTGACCAGCCGGTACCACAGGATAGCGGCTACCAGCTGGTTTATGACTAGCGCTCGACCCCTGTAGGACAGCACTCGGAGCAGTCCTGTCCAGCGCCCTAGGCGAGCAGTGACTTTGGCCTCCAGCTCTTGCCAGTTCGCCAGCCAGGCTTCCTCGTCAGGGCTAAGGTAGACTCCCAGATAGAGGAGATGGGTCGTGTTCCAGGCAAAAGGCCTGAGCTACTCCAGCAGGGAGTCCACCCACCACTGACCCACCAGGAGTCCGGAACATTTCTCCCAGTTGATCCTGGCACTCATGCATCCTCCGCAGGTCAAAGGGATCCTCAACTATGAGGAGCACATCATCGGCATAAACCGAGAGGACGACCTCCACGCCCGGCCCTTGCAGAGCCAGTCCCGTCAACCTCGTCTGCAGGAGGCGCAGGAAAGACTCCACGCAGATGGCGTATAACTGGCCGGACATGGGGCATCCCTGGCGCACCCCTCTCCCAAAGCGAAGGGTAGATGCAGAGAGGATGTTTCCCCTCAAGGTGGAATCTAAAACTAGGGGACATAGTTTCAGAGTAAGGGGTGGCCTATTTAAGATGGAGATGAGGAAGAATTCTTCTCTCAGGGCGTCGTGAATCTTTGGAATTCTCTGCCTCAGAGAGCTGTGGAGGCTGGGTCATTGAATATATTTAAGGTGGGGATAGACAGATTTTTGAACGGTAAGAGAGTAAAGGGTTATGGGGAGAGGGCAGAGAAGTGGAGTTGAGGCCAAGAATGGCGGAGCAGGCTCGAGGGGCCAAATGGCCAACTCCTTCTCCTATTTTTTATGTCCTTATGTTCATCTGAAATCTTGGCAAGGCTTGTCATCTGGCATCTCCAAAGCTTTGTTTGCCCTGCAGTAGCAGGCCAGTAATGTATCGTTGAAATAAAGCAAAAAAAACACATCAATTGATGGAAATAGTGGCCATTATTGGCACTTACAAGTGCCATAACAATTTGTGTGAAACAAGGGACTGTCACGAAGACCTCAGGGCTCATTATGGGCAAATGTTGAACAAGAAACATTACAACTGCAGTTAATGAAGGTTAACAGGAATGCTTAATAGGTTAATGGAGATCTCATTATTGGAGACATTCGGCCAGTCTTGCATGTAATCCCACTGTTTTTAATATGCATTTTTTATGTGTGATCCCAAGATACCAGCAATCATAGAATCTTACAGACGGAAGGAGGCCATTTGGCCAATCATATTTGTGCCGGCTGAAACAGCTATCCATCCTAATCTCACTTTGCAGAATCGGCCTCGCGCCTGGACACAGCGGCTCGGGGTTCAGCTACAAAACAAGCCGTGGGGGGGTAGGGAAGGAGAGCTAGATAGCGAGGTGCTGATCGGAAGGCTTGGAGCCCGGGGCCGGGGGAGGGAGAGAGAGAAGTCACAAGACCTTTAGGTTTGGTCCATCCATACAGACCTGGAGAGATACAACTGTGAACCTGTGCTGCCTGCTTTCCTGCCGTTTTGAGTTTCTTTCAAAGGTTAAATTTAAGTATGGGGGCAATACTGACAATGCCATATCTTGTGCGAGCCTTCTGCATCATGGTGCTATGTAGGAGACAATTGATTCGACTTCATCGCATCAGGAACATCAGAGCACGTAGGGTGCTGGGTAGGAGGCCTTACCCACCTCGGGTATATCGAGACAGGCGTTCATACCTCCACCTGAGTGATGCTTTTTCGCAAAGAAGTTGTAAGAAAGATCTGTGAGTTGGTCAAAGCAGGCCTGCAACCTAGAAGCAACAGGAGGACTGCTTTGTCAGTTGAAGTGAAGGTTACAGCTGTACTTTCATTCTATGCCTCCGGGTCATTTCAAGCAACAACTGGGGATGTATGCGCCATCGCTCAACATGCAACACATATCTCCATTCGCCAGGTCACAGCTGCATTGTATGTATGTAGGAATGACTTCATAAAGTTCCCCATGACCGCCCAAGCAATCCATGACAGGGCTGTGGGCTTCTCCAGGATTGCTAGCTTCATAAAGGTACAGGGCTGCATTGATTGTACCCACATCGCCTTGCGAGCACCTTTGAAGGATTCCAAGATGTACAGGAACAGAAAAGGCTTCCATTCCATTAATGTACAGCTCGAGAATGATGACATGCATCATATGTTAGTCGATGCAAGATACCCTGAGAGCACCCATGATGCATTCAGCCTATGTGACAGCGTTATATATGCCATGATTCAGCAGCAGCAGCCAGAAGGACAGAGCTGGCTACTGGGAGACAAAGCTGGCAAAGGGTACAGCCTCGCCCCCTGGCTCATGATGCCCCTATCGTAACCCGGACGGAAGCTGATCGTCAATACAACTTGTCGCACATTGCGACGCGCAGCATCATTGAGAGGACCATTGACATATTGAAACAGTGTTTCCGATGCCTGGACCATTTCGGAGGCTACTTGCTGTACTCCCCTGAGATTGGTGGTCAGTTCACTGTTGTGCGCTGCACGCTGCATAACTTAGCCATCATGAGGCAGTAGCATCTGGTAGTGGAAGACCCACCTGCGATGAGAGTGGCTGATGATAATGATGTGGAAGATACAGGTGACGAGCAGGAGGAGGAGGAGGAGGAGGACGACGAGGATGAGGAAGCCATGCAAGTGCCTGAGGCCGGAGGAGGGCGGGCCATCGTGCCCCTTTAACGATTGCTCGAACCTTGCGCTAGCAGCTCATCTGTGAATGCTTTACTGATGCCTGAGGGCTCAGCGACAACTATTCCACATGGACATGTTTACTGTTTGGAGCTGTTCCGTAATGTTGTGTTGTGTTAATGGAACATGATTCAGGTTTAATGCAAAATATATTTTATTCAGATATTTACAATGTACTTAACTTAACTTTAATAAAATTATTCTTGTACCATACTTTACTTTAAGTTCACTCTTTAAGATCACTTAACAACTTGTAAATTTACATAGCTTACAAAAAACAGTTACAACAGTAACAATAATAACAACAACAACAGCAGCAACGATAGGCTGCACCATCTCTCCTCCCCCTTATTCTAAGACCGCCCGCTGCGCTTGGTCTGGGACACTCCACCTCCCCTGCCCACAGGCGGTGGCACAGTGTTTCTGGGCTTGGTACCAAGCTTATTCTTTCGAACATCTCGGGTACTGCGCACTCGAGGGAGGGGGCATCATCATCAGGCGGCAATGTGGGTGGCCTGGCTTTGGACTCCTCAGAGACTGGTGTGGGGATTGGAGAGGGAGTGACACTTGATTCTGTCAATGGATGCAGGGTCTGGGCGTATTCCCTTATTGCAGCAGCTAACTCCAACATGCCGTCCCTCATATGCCCTGACAGTGTGTCAACGACCTGCAACATTCCCTCCCTCATGGTCAGTGATAGTGTTTGCACTACCTCTGACATTCCCTCCCTCATGGCCACTATTCCCTCACTGATGATTCCGGATATGGTTTCCATTTCTCATGTCATTGCTGTTACTTCTCCCAACAGTCACATTACCTCATTACCCACCCCACTGATGGCGTCCAGGAGTGATCGGGTAAGGTCAATGCTCTCCGCACTCAATGACATCATCTGAACCACATCTGTTAGATCCTGCGCCTCAGGAGAGCGCGGTCGAGCTCTCCTTCCCTTCCTCCCCGCGGGTGTGGCTCGAATCCCAACACTGGGACCTGCAGCCTGGGACAGTGGGGCCCTGGGTGATCCTCGCTGCACCCTCCACTGGGACCCGCAACCTCGGAAGCTGTGAAACCACGGAATGTCCCATCAACACTCAAACCACTAGTCACGGAAGGGGCTGTCACCTCCATGAGCGGCACTCCCTCCAAATTCAGTGCAACAGTGGGAGCTTCATCCATCCCCTCCCCCACCCGCTCACCCCCATGTTCTTGGTCTGGAGGGTTGGATTGGAAGATGTTCTCCTCACCGGGCTCATCCTCGTCTGAATCTGCATAGAAACATAGAAAATAGGTGCAGGAGTAGGCCATGCGGCCCTTTGAGCCTGCACTGCCATTCAATAAGATCATGGCTGATCATTCCTTCAGTACCCCTTTCCTGTTTTCTCTCCTTACCCCTTGATCTCTTTAGCCATAAGAGCCATATCTAACTCCCTCTTGAATATATCCAAAAAACTGACATCAACAACTCTCTGCGGCAGGGAATTCCACAGGTTAGCAACTCTCTGAGTGAAGAAGTTTCTCCTCATCTCAGTCCTAAATGGCCTACCCCTTATCCTAAGACTATGTCCCCTGGTTCTGGACTTCCCCAACATCGAAAACATTCTTCCCGCATCTAACCTGTCCAGTCCCATCAGAATCTTATACGTTTCTATGAGATCCCATCTCATCCTTCCAAACTCCAGTGAATAAAGGCCCAGTTGATCCAGTCTCTCCTCATATGACAGTCCAGCCATCCCTGGAATCAAGCTGGTGAACCTTTGCTGCACTCCCTCAATAGCAAGAATGTCCTTCCTCAGACTGAACACAATATTCCAGGTGAGGCCTCAATAAGGCCCTGTTCAACTGCAGTAAGACCTCCCTGCTCCTATACTCAAATCTCCGAGCTATGAAGGCCAACATACCATTTGCCTTCTTCACCACCTGCTGTACCTGCCTGCCCACTTTCAGTGACTGATGAACTATGACACCCAGCTCTCGTTGCACCTCCCCTTTTCCTAATCTGCCACCATTCAGATAATATTCTGCCTTCATGTTTTTGCCCCCAAAATGTATAACCTCACATTTATCCACATTATACTGCATCTGCCATGCATTTGCCCACTCACCTAACCTGTCCAAGTCACCCTGCAGCCTATTAGCGTCGTCCTCACAGCTCACACCGCCACCCAGCTTAGTGTCATCCGGGGTTGGCCTCTAGTTCTGCAAAAGATAATAGAACAGTCAAATGGTTAGCAGCAGGGTGGTTGGCATGAGTAGGCTCACGCATCGCAGGCCAGGCAGCCGGCTGATTTGAAGGGCCACGATGAATTTGTAGGACTTACCCTCTTCCTCGAGTGTGGGCCCAGCTTGTGCAGTACTGATTACTTTTCTCCAGGCAGGACCCATCAAACCAGCGACCCTCTCTTCCAAGGGTGTCAGTGGCTGAAGATTTGCCGGGCCTGCTCCTGTTCGAGTTCTTTTCCTTTTATTATGTGCCACCTTCCTCTGCAAAGATGAAAATGCATCATTTTTTTTTTTTAAAGAGAGGGTGGTATCTTTCTGCTGGGTGGGACAAAACCAGCTGGTCACATTTACAATTGCAATTCCATTGAATAAATGAAAATAATACTTACACTAACTATTTGACCAAGGGTCTTGCCATTTCTTTTTAAACTGGCCTCCAGATCTCGTGGTAGTCACCATTGCACAGTAATCTTCTGCAACTTGGTTCCAGTGTTTCTTTTGGTGGAACTTTTATGTGACCTTTGCTGGTGTCCAGCTCCTACCATCTGTTCTCAATCACAGTAACTAGTGCCTACACTTCTTCCTATAAGAAATTCTTGGTCCATGCACTGCATTCCATCTTGTATTGCTGCAGCTGTGATTTTTCCAATGCTCTCACATGGCACCCATCGTTCTCAAACACACAACTATCTCGTTAAAAATGGGCAATTGCCAACTCGGAGCTGTACTGAGCATGCGCGTCCATTGGAACGACGTCAAAAAGGTAAAATTTTTTCCTGCGCATGCGCAGAAGATGCAGCTTAGTTTCTCGGCGCAGACAGCACCCTCTGCCCCCTGAGGTGACTGGACAACGCTGTGCGGTGCTACATTCGAATTATACATCGGGGAAACTTTGGCAAAATATTTCTGCCGCATTTCTGGCCGAGGAACACGGGCGTAACTCTGGCAATATGCCAGAAAATAGGCTTGGGGAAAATTGAGCCCTTAATCTGTAGCCCTGTAGGCCACGGCACTTCAAGTGCAAATACAAGTACTTTTTAAAGGTGTTGGGTGAGGGTGAGTGTTGTGTATGGAGAAAGAGTCAAACTGAACACTGTCAGCTCAAAGTAAAGTGTGACCGTAGTCTTTTATTGCAGGTCTCCAGAGTGCCTCACCAACCTGTGAAGCCTCCTTAAATACCTGGGATCCCTTAATTATGGGATCCCTTGGGACGCCAGGGGATGAGCCCTCTGGTGGCTGTACAGAGTAAATACAAGTCCACATATATAACAACACTCCCCCCGCCAAAGTCAATAGTGTAACTATTTACAATGTGAGTTGATCTGGGGCTCTTCTTGCCCTGGTTGATCGTCTCGGTGTGAAAGCTGGTGGTGTTGAATCATTTGTTAGGCCCTCGCTGGGCTGCTGTGCAGCTGGCCTTGCTGGTCTGCCTGGTGTGTTGGGCCCTGCAGGGCTGGTGTGGATGATGGGTTCTGCTTCGTGGTCAACTGTGGTGCTGGTTGCCACTGGTGTGTATGTTGGGGGATCAAAAAAGGCAGGGTCCAAGGTGGGTTGCTCAGGATAGTCCGTGAGTCTGAGTTTGATTTGGTCCAAGTGTTTCCGGTGAATGAGTCCATTTGAAAGTTTGACCCGATACACACTGCTGCCTGCTTTGGCCACAACTGTGACGGGAAGCCACTTGGGACTTTGTCTATAATTTAATAAAAATACGGGATCATTGATTTCAATCTCGCGTGACACATTTGCGTTATCATGGTATGCACTTTGTTGAAGCCGCCTGCTCTCTACCTGTTCATGTAGATCAGGGTGAACTAACGAGAGCCTTGTCTTAAGTGCTCTTTTCATGAGCAGTTCAGCAGGTGGGATCCCAGTGAGTGAGTGGGGTCTAGTGCGGTAGTTAAGCAGGACTCAGGATAGGTGAGTCTGCAGTGAGCCTTCAGTTACCTTCTTCAAGCCTTGCTTGATGGTTTGCACTGCTCTCTCTGCCTGACCATTGGACACTGGTTTAAACGGGGCAGATGTGACATGTTTGATCCCGTTACGGGTCATGAATTCTTTGAACTCAGCACTGGTAAAACATGGCCCATTGTCGCTCACCAGGACATCGGGTAAGCCGTGAGTGGCAAACATGGCCCACAGGCTTTCAGTAGTGGCAGTGGACGTGCTAGCCGACATTATCTCACTTGGTGTATGCATCTATTACCACAAGGAACATTTTACCCAAGAATAGGTCTGCATAGTCGACTTGTACCCTAGACCACGGTTTGGAGGGCCAAGACCATAAACTTAGCGGCGCCTCCCTGGATACATTGCTTAACTGCGAGCATGTATTACATCTGTGAACGCAGGACTCTAAGTCCGCATCGATACCGGGCCACCGCACGTGGGATATGGCGATTGTTTTCATCATTACGATGCCTGGTTTTGTACTGTGGAGGTCATTGATGAAGGTGTCTCTGCCCTTCTTGGGGACCACTACTCGATTGCCCCACAGAAGGCAGTCTGCCTGTATAAACATTTCATCTTTGCGCCGCTGGAACGGCTTTATCTCTTCCTGCATTTCCACTGGGACACTGGACCAACTCCCATGAAGCACACAGCTTTTGACGAGAGAATAAGGGGTCCTGGCTTGTCCAGGTTTTGATCTGCCGGGCAGTGACGGTTGATTGCTCACTCTCAAATGCTTCCATAACCATGGCTAGATCTGTGGGCTGCGCCATTTCCACCCCCGTAGTGGGCAATGGCAGTCTACTGAGAGCATCGGCGCAGTTTTCCCTGCCTGGCCTGTGACAGATGGCAAAGTTGTATGTGGACAACGTGAGCACCCATTTCTGGATGCGGGCCGATGCATTGGTA
This sequence comes from Pristiophorus japonicus, assembly GCF_044704955.1. Taxonomy (NCBI): domain Eukaryota; kingdom Metazoa; phylum Chordata; class Chondrichthyes; family Pristiophoridae; genus Pristiophorus; species Pristiophorus japonicus. The sequence goes on along the minus strand of NC_091988.1, from coordinate 78,157,879 downwards.
TTTATCCCTTTACTCTCGTAGAACATGGATATAAGTGGCTTATGGTCAGTTTCCAATTCAAATTTTGGCCCAAACAGGTATTGATGCATTTTCTTTACCCCATAGACACACGCTAATGCTTCTTTTTCTGTCATGCTGTAGACTCTCTCAGCCTTAGACAGACTCCTGGATGCATAAGCAACTGGTTGCAGTTTCCCAAAAAAAAGAGTCAGTGAACACTGTGAGCTCAAAGTAAAGTGTAACCTTAGTCTTTTATTGCAGATCTCCAGAGTGCCTCTCCAACCTGTAAAGCCTCTTTAAATATCTGTGCTCCCATGGGATTATGGGATCCCTTGGAACTCCAGGGGATGAGCCCTCTGGTGGCTGTACAGAGTAACTTCAAGTCCACATATATAACAGTTAGGGTGACAGATTTCAGTCACTAAAGGACATGAGTGAACCAGATGGGGGTTTTTTTTACATCAATCCGATACTAACTTTTTAATTCCACAGCTGCCGTGGTGGGATTTGAACTCATGTCTCCGGATCATTAATCCAGGCCTCTGGATTACTAGTCCAGTGACATTAGCACTATGCATTGTATAAAGGGGTACGGTAGCAATCAAGACTCCCCTCAGCCTGCTCTGCTCGAAAGAAAACCAACCCAGCCTATCTAATCTTTCCTCATAGCTAAAATTCTCCAGTCCTGGTAACATCCTTGTAAATCTCTTCTGTACCCTCTCTAATACAATCACATCTTTCCTGTAATGTGGTGACCAGAACTGTAGGCTTACTCTAGCTGTGGCCTAACTAGTGTTTTATACACTTCAAGCATAACCATCCCTGCTCTTGTATTCTATGCTTCGGCTAAAAAAGGCACGTGGCTTGAGCAGTGGTGCAGCAGGGAGGGATTCAAATTCCTGGGGCATTGGAACCGGTTCTGGGGGAGGTGGGACCAGTACAAACCGGACGGTCTGCACCTGGGCAGGACCAGAACCAATGTCCTAGGGGCAGTGTTTGCTAGTGCTGTTGGGGAGGAGTTAAACTAATATGGCAGGGGGATGGGTACCAATGCAGGGAGACAGAGGGAGACAAAAAGGAGGCAAAAGCAAAAGACAGAAAGGAGATGAGGAAAAGTGGAGGGCAGAGAAACCCAAGGCAAAGAACAAAAAGGGCCACTGTGCAGCAAAATTCTAAAAGGACAAAGGGTGTTAAAAAAACAAGCCTGAAGGCTTTGTGTCTTAATGCAAGGAGTATCCGCAATAAGGTGGATGAATTAACTGTGCAAATAGATGTTAATAAATATGATGTGATTGGGATTACGGAGACGTGGCTCCAGGATGATCAGGGCTGGGAACTCAACATCCAGAGGTATTCAACATTCAGGAAGGATAGAATAAAAGGAAAAGGAGGTGGGGTAGCATTGCTGGTTAAAGAGGAGATTAATGCAATAGTTAGGAAAGACATTAGCTTGGATGATGAGGAATCTATATGGGTAGAGCTGCAGAACTCCAAAGGGCAAAAAACGTTAGTGGGAGTTGTGTATAGACCTCCAAACAGTAGTAGTGATGTTGGGGAGGGCATCAAACAGGAAATTAGGGGTGCATGCAATAAAGGTGCAGCAGTTATAATGGGTGACTTTAATATGCACATAGATTGGGCTAGCCAAACTGGAAGCAATACGGTGGAGGAGGATTTCCTGGAGTGCATAAGGGATGGTTTTCTAGACCAATATGTCGAGGAACCAACTAGGGGGGAAGCCATCTTAGACTGGGTGTTGTGTAATGAGAGAGGATTAATTAACAATCACATTGGGCGAGGCCCCTTGGGGAAGAGTGACCATAATATGGTGGAATTCTGCATTAGGATGGAGAATGAAACAGTTAATTCAGAGACCATGGTCCAGGACTTAAAGAAGGGTAACTTTGAAGGTATGAGGCGTGAATTGGCTAGGATAGATTGGCGAATGATACTTAAGGGGTTGACTGTGGATGGGCAATGGCAGACATTTAGAGACTGCATGGATGAATTACAACAATTGTACATTCCTGTCTGGCGTAAAAATAAAAAAGGGCTCAACCGTGGCTATCAAGGGAAATCAGGGATAGTATTAAAGCCAAGGAAGTGGCATACAAATTGGCCAGAAATAGCAGCGAACCCGGGGACTGGGAGAAATTTAGAACTCAGCAGGAGGACAAAGGGTTTGATTAGGGCAGGGAAAATGGAGTACGAGAAGAAGCTTGCAGGGAACATTAAGGCGGATTGCAAAAGTTTCTATAGGTATGTAAAGAGAAAAAGGTTAGTAAAGACAAACGTAGGTCCCCTGCAGTCAGAATCAGGGGAAGTCATAACGGGGAACAAAGAAATCGCAGACCAATTGAACAAGTACTTTGGTTCGGTATTCACTAAGGAGGACACAAACAACCTTCCAGATATAAAAGGGGTCAGAGGGTCTAGTAAGGAGGAGGAACTGAGGGAAATCCTTATTAGCCGGGAAATTGTGTTGGGGAAATTGATGGGATTGAAGGCCGATAAATCCACAGGGCCTGATGGACTGCATCCCAGAATACTTAAGGAGGTGGCCTTGGAAATAGTGGATGCATTGACAGTCATTTTCCAACATTCCATTGACTCTGGATCAGTTCCTATCGAGTGGAGGGTAGCCAATGTAACCCCATTTTTTAAAAAAGGAGGGAGAGAGAAAACAGGGAATTATAGACCGGTCAGCCTGACCTCAGTAGTGGGTAAAATGATGGAATCAATTATTAAGGATGTCATAGCAGCGCATTTGGAAAATGGTGACATGATAGGTCCAAGTCAGCATGGATTTGTGAAAGGGAAATCATGCTTGACAAATCTTCTGGAATTTTTTGAGGATGTTTCCAGTAAAGTGGACAAAGGAGAACCAGTTGATGTGGTATATTTGGACTTTCAGAAGGCTTTCGACAAGGTCCCACACAAGAGATTAATGTGCAAAGTTAAAGCACATGGGATTGGGGGTAGTGTGCTGATGTGGATTGAGAACTGGTTGTCAGACAGGAAGCAAAGAGTAGGAGTAAATGGGTACTTTTCAGAATGACAGGCAGTGACTAGTGGGGTACCGCAAGGTTCTGTGCTGGGGCCCCAGCTGTTTACATCGTACATTAATGATTTAGACGAGGGGATTAAATGTAGTATCTCCAAATTTGCGGATGACACTAAGTTGGGTGGCAGTGTGAGCTGCGAGGAGGATGCTATGAGGCTGCAGAGTGACTTGGATAGGTTAGGTGAGTGGGCAAATGAATGGCAGATGAAGTATAATGTGGATAAATGTGAGGTTATCCACTTTGGTGGTAAAAACAGAGAGACAGACTATTATCTGAATGGTGACAGATTAGGAAAAGGGAAGGTGCAACGAGACCTGGGTGTCATGGTACATCAGTCATTGAAGGTTGGCATGCAGGTACAGCCGGCGGTTAAGAAAGCAAATGGCATGTTGGCCTTCATAGCGAGGGGATTTGAGTACAGGGGCAGGGAAGTGTTGCTACAGTTGTACAGGGCCTTGGTGAGGCCACACCTGGAGTATTGTGTACAGTTTTGGTCTCCTAACTTGAGGAAGGACATTCTTGCTATTGAGGGAGTGCAGCAAAGATTCACCAGACTGATTCCCGGGATGGTGGGACTGACCTATCAAGAAAGACTGGATCAACTGGGCTTGTATTCACTGGAGTTCAGAAGAATGAGAGGGGACCTCATAGAAACGTTTAAAATTCTGACGGGTTTAGACAGGTTAGATGCAGGAAGAATGTTCCCAATGTTGGGGAAGTCCAGAACCAGGGGTCATAGTCTAAGGATAAGGGGTAAGCCATTTAGGACCGAGATGAGGAGAAACTTCTTCACCCAGAGAGTGGTGAACCTGTGGAATTCTCTACCACAGAAAGTAGTTGAGGCCAATTCACTAAATATATTCAAAAGGGAGTTAGATGAAGTCCTTACTACTCGGGGGAGCAAGGGGTATGGCGAGAAAGCAGGAATGGGGTACTGAAGTTTCATGTTCAGCCATGAACTCATTGAATGGCGGTGCAGGCTAGAAGGGCTGAATGGCCTACTCCTGCACCTATTTTCTATGTTTCTATGTTTCTATGTAATTCCATATAAAAACAGAAAATGCTAGACATCTCAGCGGGTCAGGCAGCACCTGTGGAGAGAAAGCAGAGTTAACGTTTCAGGTCGATGACCCTTCGTCAGACTTCCGTATGCCTTCTTAACCACCTTCTCCACCTGGCCTGCTACCTTCAGGGATCTGTGGACTTGCACTCCAAGGTCGCTCTATTGCTCTACACTTCTCAGTACCCTACCATGTAATGTGCATTCCCTTGCCTTGTTAGCCCTCCCCAAATGTAACACCTCACACTTCTCCAGATTGAATTCAATTTGCCACTTTTCTGCCCACCTGACCAGTCCATTGATATCTTCCACAGCTTTCTTCTTTTCTGGCCAGTCTGCCATGTGAGAGCTTGTCAATAGCCTTGCTAAAATCCACATAGGCTACATCAAACACACTACCCTCATCGATTCCCCTTGTTACCTCCTCAAAAAATTCAATCAAGACTTGACCTTCCTTTGACAAATCCATGCTGACTGTCCTTGATTAATCCATGCCTTTCTAAATGACAATTAATACTATCCCTCAGGATTTTCCCAATAATTTTCCCACCACTGAGGTTAGGCTGACTGGCCTGTAATTACTTGATCTATCCCTTTCTCCCGTTTTAAACAATGGTACAACATTAGCAGTCCTCCAGCACCACACCTGCAGCAGAGAGAATTGGAAAATGATGGTCAGAGCCTCTGCTATTTCCTACCCTTGCATTTCTTAACAGCCCTGGATACATTTCATCCAGGCCTGACAATTTATCTACTTTCAAAGGTGCTAAATCCCTTAATATATCCTCTCTCACTCTGTTTATCTCAGATAATATTTCACACTCCCCCTCAACTACAATGCCTGCATCGTCCCCCTCTTTTGTGCAGACAGACACAATATATTCATTAAGAACCATACCCACATCTTCCGCATCCACACACAGGTTACCTATATGGTCCCTAATAGGCCCTACACTTTCTTTAGTTATCCTCCTACTCTTTATGTATTTATAAAACATTTGAACTTTCCTTGATTTTACTGGCGAATATTTTTCATGCCCTCTCTTTGCTTTCATAATTTCCATATTAATTTCACCCCTGCACTTTCTATACACCTCCAGGGTTTCTGCAGTATTTAGCACTCAGTATCTGACATAAGCTTCCCTTTTATGCCTTATGTTACCCTATATGGCCCTTGACATCCAGGGGGCTCTAGATTTGGGAGTCCCACATATTTGCTCTGAACCCTCACAATCTCCTCCTTGAATGCCTCCCACTGTTCTAACACTGATTCACCTTCAAGTAGCTGTTTCCAGTCCACTTTGGCTAAATCACATTTCAGCTCAGTAAAATTGGCGAGACTCCAATTGAGAACTTCTACTCCTGGTCTAACTTTGTCCTTTTCCATAACTACCCTAAATCTAACTGAATTATGATCACTAGCACCAAATGCTCTCCCACTGATACCCCTTCCACCTGCCCAGCTTCATTCCCTAAAACCATGACAGAATCACCCCCTCCCTTGTTGGGCTTGCTACGTACTAGTTAAAAAAGTTCTCCTGAATGCAGATTAAGAATTCTACACCCTCTATACCTTTTACACGGATTCTATCCCAGTTGATTAGGGTAGTTGAAATCTTTTACTATTACAGCCCTATTGTTTTTGCATAAGAACATAAGAAATAGGAGCAGGAGTAGGCCATACGGCTCCTCGAGCCTGCTCCGTTATTCAATAAGATCACGGCTGATCTGATCTTGGCCTCAACTCCACTTTCCTGCCCGTTCCCCATAACCCTTGACTCCCCTGTAGTTCAAGAATCTGTGTAACTCCATCTTAAATATATTCAATGACTCAGCTCCCACACTATCCCACTCTAGGGTAGAGAATTCCAAAGATGTATGACCCTCAGAGAAAAATTCCTCCTCATCTCCGTCTTAAATGGGCAACCCCTTATCCTGAAACTATTACCCCCTAGTTCTAGATTCCCCCACAAGAGGAAACATCCTCTCAGCATCTACCCTGTCAAGCCCCCTCAGAATCTTATATGTTTCAATAAGAGCACCTCTCATTCTTCTAAACTCCAATGAGTATAGGCCCAACCTTTCCTCATAAGACAACTGCTTCATCTCAGGAATCAACCTAGTGAACCTTCTCTGAACTGCCTCCAACGCAAGTATATCCTTCCTTAAACACAGAGAGCACTTCTTAGCAATTTTCTCTTCAATCTCCCTCTGACTATTTGGGGGTCTACAGTACACTCCCTGCAGTGTGATTGCCCTTTTTTTGTTCTTCAGTTCAACGTTGTGCTGCTGCCGTGTGCAGGCATGGCAACATTCAGTGGCCAAGCCTGGTTGTTCAGACAGACTGAGTGGCTTATGTCTTGCTGGAGACCCATATAGGCCAGGCCGGGCAGAGGTGGCAGATTCCGTTCCCTTAAGGACATTAGCGAGCCAGTTGTGGTTTCGGCAGAAAATCAAGGCTGACACTCCAGTGCAGTGCTGAGGGAGTGCTGCACTGTCGGAGGTGCCGTCTTTCGGATGAGTCGTTAAACCGAGGTCCCTTTTGCTCTCTCAGGTGGATGTAGAAGATCCCACGGGCACTATTTTGAAGAAGAGCGTGGGAGTTATCTCCGGTGTCCTGGGGCCAATATTTATCCCTCAACCAACATCACTGAAAAGCATAAGATCTGGTCACTATTATATTGCTGTTTGTGGCAGCTTGCTGTGCGCAAATTGGCTGCCTCATTTCCCACATTACAACAGTAGCTACACTTCAAAAGTGCTTCATTGGCTGTGACGCGATTGGGATGTCCTGAAGTCGTGAAAGGCGCTGCAGAAATTCAAGACCTTTTTTCCTTTCTCAATTAAATTACCGAGGAATCCAAGTGTAGAGAGACTGTTTGTCTGATATCCATTGCATGTTCTCTCCCCACAGGACTGCAGCCTTAGCCCAGGGAGTATTGGCACAGGATGTCAGGGAGGAGACAGAGTGTCAACAGCACACACTACGCCACTTTGCATGAATGTAAACTGTGTTTTATAACTGGCCAATTAGACTGCATCTATTTTTCTTACCGAGATAATAATTAATGAGGCGCTGTGGTCCCCTGTGCAATTTACATCATATTAACTTAAACTTCTGTCTGCCATTGCTCAGTTAACCACTTCTTGAGATACATTCGGGACACTAAATGCTTGATTGAGCATTGATTGAGGAACGTGTGGCCCCCTCGGGAATTTGCTCTTATTGTAAATATTGATGCTCACGTTTACAGATGAAAGTTAGCCAAAGTGAGTGATGGCATCTGCCTGGGATTCTCGGCCAGATTCTCTGATGGTGCACTACCTCAACTGATTGCCCTCGAAAAAGCGTTAACTGCTTGACTGCGCACCCCTTAATTTGAACAGGCAGCAGCAACAGCCATTATCAAATCCAGTGACATATGGAACCAACAGAGTCACAGACACCAGAGATTATGCGAGAAGGCCCCTATTAGAGCTGTGTAACTCAATAACTTAAATAACGCCTTTAACTGAATTTTAAATTCCCCAGCTGTAGGTCAGCGAGTACTCTGGGATTTATATGGTTGTTCATCACCTTGTCACCAAGCACTTCACATGACGAGCGTTTTTTTGGAGTAGCTGATGTTTTGTGGTTGAGCAGCACAGCTATTTAATGACCACTTCATTCCACAACAATGCAGCAGGATGACTGATTGGTTGATCTCAACAGCTTCTTGGTAGTGTTGATCGAGAGAGAGAATTGTTAACCTGGCGGCCTGTGGAACTCCCCGCTCTGCTTCCTAAGGTGTCAACCATGGGTTAGAGTCCCACTCCAGAGACTTGAGCACTCAAATCCAGACCGACACTCCAGTGCAGTGCTGAGGGAGCGCTGCACTGTCGGAGGTGCCGTCTTTCAGATGAGACATTAAACCGAGTCCCCGTAACTCTCTCAGGTGGACGTAAAAGATGCCAAGGCACAGTTTCAAAGAAGAGCGGGGGAGTTTTCCCCAGTGCTGTTTGTGGGAGCTTGCAACAGCGACTATGTTCCAAATGTACTTCATTGGCTGTAAAGCGCTTTGTGGCGTCCTGAGGTTGTGATAGGCGCTGTAGAAATGTACAACCTTTGGACTCAGAAACGAGAGCGCTACTCACTGAGCCACGGCTGAAAAGGAGCAGAGGAGTTTTCCCCAGTGTCCTGGGGCCAATATTTATCCCTCAATCAACATCACTAAAACAGATTATCTGGTCATTATCACATTGCTGTTTGTGGGAGCTTGCTGTGTGCAAATTGGCTGCCGCAATTCCTACATTACAACAGTGACTACACTCCAAAAAGTACTTCATTGGCTGTAAAGCGATTTGTAACAGCCTGAGGTGGCAAAAGGCACTATATAAATGCAAAAGTCTTTCTTTTTTTTTCATGGATCCTGTACCCCAGAATCATTCGACGTCTTCAGCTGCAGGGGAGGTCTCTATACCGACCGACTGCTCCTCTGCGCGATTTGTTATGAAGGTATAGTCATACTCGCTGATCAGCAAACACAAGCACTCTGCCTCTCACAATCAATGGAAATAATAAAATGTGAGATTTCCATTGCGATCCAAAGCCACACTGTTCATTACCAAATCATTGATTGATGCCCGGGATGCATCTAATAAGCACACAGAAAAATAAGCAGCCTTGGCCCATTGCCAAGTTCTGCACTGAGCTGCTAATTGGCTTCTTTTCTGTCTATGTTGCAGAGTGTTTGGTGCTCTGTGAGGTGATGGCAGTGCTGTGAATAAAACACTTTCCAAATCAGGCACCCAATGTCCCAGGGCAGGTTAGATACAGAGTAAAGCTCCCTCTGCATTGTCCCATCAAACACACCCAGGGCAGGTACAGCACGGGTTAGATACAGAGTAAATCTCCCTCTGCATTATCCCATCAAACACTCCCAGGGCAGGTACAGCAAGGGTTAGATACAGAGTAAAGCTCCCTCTACATTGTCCCATCAAACATTCACAGGGTTAGATACAGATTAAAGCTCCCTCTACATTGTCCCATCAAGCACTCCCAGGGCAGGTACAGCACAGGTTAGATACAGAGTAAAGCTCCCTCTGCACTGTCCTAGCAAATACTCCCAGGACAGGTAGAGCACGGGTTAGATACAGAGTAAAGCTCCCTCTGCACTGTCCCATCAAACACTCCCAGGGCAGGTACAGCATGATGTAAGAATAAAAGTGTTTAGAAATGACAAAATTGATTCTTTATATATATGTAAATGTTAACAAATGAGATTATACGAAGAAACAGTTTTGAAAGAGACAAAATAGAATCTCACAGACTTCCAGCATGTTCTGTTTGTATATTGTCTTCTGGCTGGACAGAGCTTAAAGGAACAAAGGATTGGAAAGCCATTAACCTAATCATGGATTGGCACCGGGCCCTCTAGACAGACACACGTATGAGGAGAAGCCCATCAGGAACGGCACTGGAACCAAGATCTAATCCTGAAGCTTCCTGAGAAACAATGGCCTTAAGGGGTATAATAAGCCAAGCCAAAGTTTGCTGGCTTATTATACCCCTCCTCCTCTTTTCTCCTGAGCACACCGTCCTCTCAAGACCAGCCCAAATAGCAGGCCGTGTGCTCAGCCAGCCAGCCAGAGGAAAGTGAAGTATAGCTTTTTATAATCTTGTGCAACTCAGTCAATCCGTAGGATAGCTGATGACTGCTGACACATGTGCATGTGTTTCTGTTTAATAAACTATTCCAAATTGTTTTAAAAGAATCAGTCTTGCCGACAATTTAATGCCAAAGATTTAGAAATCTTACAAATTGGGGGTTGGTCCAGGATCTGGCGAGACAGCTTTTGATTATTCTTTTGAACAATTGGAAATTTCGGGAGTTGCGATTCTAACCTGTGTTGTGAAGTATAAACTATAAACGGTTAAACGGATCGGGAGAAGTTGCGTCTTAAGGAGCGGTCATCTCGATAGTTGGAACTGTTTAAGTGGGGACCCACCAGTAGTTACATTCAAAAGACACAGGATGAAGGGATCGGTCATGAACAGAAAGCCAACAAAAAGAAATGTTGAGATAGTTTATCAGGAGAAATTGTCCAAAAAGATATCCATAAAGGACATAGAAGAGTTATAGGCACAGGCACCGTACTTCTGTAAGGGCCAACATGCATCCTTTGGGACGCTTGTGGCATTTATCCAGGAGAAAATAGCTCAAGGAGAGCTAAGGCCAAAATGGGTAAACAGTCTCTTGGCATTCAGCGCATTTTATTGTGCCTGGAGAGATGAGGAATTAATGAGGCAGGAGGCCAAAGTGATACAAGATTTAAAAGAACTACAAGTAAGAGATTCAGAGTGTGAAAGAACAAAGTGCAAACGAGATGCAGGATTTAAAAGAATTGCAAGTAAAAGAGATTCAACTAAAAGAAAATCAACTAAAAGAGATTCAAGGTATAAAACAACAAAATGAAGAAGGCCTCCAACTTGTGAAGCAGTTAAAATAGGGAGAAATACAGCATTTAAGACAAGAAATTGGTCAATTAAACCACAGTATTAGGCAATTAGAAAGAGATTTGCTACAACAACAAAGCCTCTCAAATTTCAATGTCACAGCAGCCGTTGATGAAGCAAATGAAAACAAATTAGAGTTAAAAAAATATAAATTGGAAAACTTGGGGCTCCAGCAAGAGATAGAAGATGCTAGGGGAGCATTAAGGAAGTAATCAAGAAGCCACATAGGGAGGTTTCCAGTGCCAACTAGAAATAGCGAGGCTAAAAAGTAAGTTAGGGGAGCAGCAGGCCCTGGTATCTGCAGTAATAAGGGGAGCCATAACAGAGACAGCAGAAGGGGACGAGGGGGAAGACAGATTGGGAAGAGGAAGGCAGTCAGTATAATCCCCAGGGTAGTGGTATAGGATGGGATACCTTGGAGACATAAGAGCCAATCATAGCCGTAGTAACCACTTCTTTGCGACGTAATATGCATGGTCACATCACCAGTAACCAGACTCATGGCCCATATCTGGTGCTGACGCCACGGTGTGTAGCCACGAGTTGGGGCCCATTAATGATGGGGACGACCCACTGGAAGTTAATAGGAGGTGGGTAAATTTCAGGAGGGATCACTCTGAGTTGGAAGAGAGAAACTTAACACGAGTCCTCCTCTTGGCCTGTTCCACTTCCATAAAAGATAATCTGCCAGACACAGTCCTCCAGCCTGGTACAGCGGCCGATGCACTCATGACCGAGATCCTAAACCATTTAGGGATCGGAAACTTGAACTTAGTGGCTCTGCTTAATCAGACCAAGCAGCGCCCAGAAGAGACTCCTTCCTCAACCAACATCCTGGGCTCCCAATACCATACTAGCCACTGCCAAAGGAACAGTTGCTGATGTTCAAAAGAAAGCCAAACGCCTGCCTAGTGGTGTGTGTTCCACCAGAGGTGAGTCAGGAACTGGTCTCCCTCTTTCACTCCCACACCACGGCAGGGCACTATTCGGCCCTGGTAACCTTCTATAAGGTAGCATCCACAGCTTGGTGGCCTTCCATGAGCGAAACAATCAACCAATATGTGGCACGATGCCTACAGTGCCTGCAACACAATCCTCCCGCATGCACTAACCGAGCCTTGCTTCAAAGCGCACCCCCACCTCAAGGGCCATGGACTCACCTCCAGATAGACTTCATTGGGCCACTTCCATAGGCGCAAGGCAATTTTCAGCATGTCCTAGTGGTGGTGGATCAATTCACTAAATGGATCGAAACATTCCCCTGCCGCTCCAACACCGCAGCCAAAACATTATTGAATCATGTGTTTTGTAGGTGGGGAGTACCAATGCAAGTGGACAGCGATCAAGGTTCACACTTTATCGGTAAACTTTTTACCCACCTGCAGGAAATGTTGGGGATAAAACACAAATTACATATTTCTCACCACCCCCAGTCGTCCAGAGGGGTCGAAAGGGGGAACAGGACCCTCAAGTTAATGTTAAAAAAATTGTGTGCGGACCACTCCACTCAATGGGCTAACATGCTGCCAATGTGCTTAATGGCAATGAGGTCCACACCTCATAAAACAACAGAGGTCTCCCCATATCAGGCCATGACGGAGAGGCTCATGAGAACATCAGGCCAGCTAACACTAACAGGGATGAGTCCCCTGACAGTGAAAACATGTAGTTCCAAGAGGCTGGAACAAGTGGTAGATCACATCGATCAGATGAATCGATTTGTGGCCACCAAATTGGGGAAGTTAAAAAGACAAATTAAAAGGTACTTTAACAAGAAAGTACGTCCCTTTGAATATGAGGTGGGGGACTCAGTAATGATTCCAAATTATGGGAAAAAGCAGCATGTCTTATAGACCGATTGAACCCCGCGGTTTATTTGATTCAGTTACCGGGTAAAAAGGGCGTTAAGTACAAGAAGTGGTTTCACATTAATCCGTTAAAAACTGCCAAAGAGTAAATACTGCACTGATCTTGTTCCCCATGGACCATGTTACGGATCCTCATGATTGTTAGGACGATACTGGCCACGACCGAAGCCGAGGGAAGATGGAGAAGCAGGAGCTGCAGCATGACTCACGAACATCATCAATCATCAATGTGCTTTGAGAAGCGATGGTGCACTGAAGATTGTATTATAATAATTCCCCTACATGTGGCATACACCTTACGAGGTGGGGACCGAGTCAGGCCATGCACTTTTCTCTCTCTCTAAGTTTAAAACTCATTAAACAGCGGTCATCCACCTCACAGAAACATAAACAGCAGAGCTATCAGAACACCCTCAATGTTTATGATATGTGAGCACTGAGGTAATAAACCATATGAGGAGTCAATAAGGATATTTGCCTCTCAAGGTGGGGAGTTTGTAAGACTAAAAGTGTTTAGTAATGACAAAATTGATTCTTTATATATATATAAATGTTAAAAAAAGAGATTATATGAAAAGACAATTTTGAAAGAGACAAAATGGAAGCTCTCAGACTTCCAGCATGTTCTGTTTGTATATTGTCTTCTGGTTGGACAGAGCTTAAAGGAACAAAGGATTGGAAAGCCATTAACCTAATCAAGGAATGGCACCGGGCCCTCCAGACAGACACACGTATAAGGAGAAGCAAATCAGGAATGGCCCTGGAACCAAGATCCAATCCTGAGGCTTCCTGAGAAACAATGGCCTTAAGGTGTATAATAAGCCAATCCAAAGATTGCTGGCTCTCTCCTGTTCTTCTCTTCTGAACACACGGCAAACCGTCCTCTCAAGACCAGCCCAAACAGCAGGCCATGTGCTCAGCCAGCCAGCCAGCGGAAAGTGAAGTATACCTTTTTATAATCTGTTGTAACTAAGTCGATCCGTAGGATAGCTGACGACTTCTGATAGATGTGCATGTGTGTGTGTTTAATAAACTATTCCAAATTGTTTTAAAAGAATCAGTCTTGCTGTCAATTTAATGCCAGAGATTTAGAAATCTTACAACGGGTTAGAAAAAGAGTAAAGCTCCCTCTGCACTATCCCATCAAACACTCCCAGGGCAGGTGCAGCACGGGTTAGATACAGAGTAAAGCTCCCTCTGCACTGACCCATCAAGCACTCCCAGGACAGGTACAACATGGGTTAGATATAGAGTAAAGCTCCCTCTACACTGTCCCATCAAACACTCCCAGGGCAGGTGCAGCACGGGTTAGATACAGAGTAAAGCTCCCTCTGCACTGTCCCATCAAACACTCTCAGGACAGGGTACAACACGGGTTAGATACAGAGTAAAGCTCCCTCTACACTGTCCCATCAAACACTCCCAGGGCAGGTGCAGCACAGGTTAGATGTAGAGTAAAGCTCCCTCTGCACTGTCCCATCAAACACTCCCAGGGCAGGTACAGCACGGGGTTAGATACAGAGTAAAGCTCCCTCTACACTGTCCCATCAAACACTCCCAGGGCAGGTGCAGCACGGGGTTAGATACAGAGTAAAGCTCCCTCTACATTGTCCAATCATGAAGAACATAAGAAGATAAGAAATAGGAGCAGGAGTAGGCCAATTGGCCCCTCGAGCCTGCTCCGCCATTCAATAAGATCATGGCTGATCTGATCCTGCCCTCGACTCCACTTCCCTGCCCGCTCCCCATAACCCTTGACTCCCTTATCATTCAAAAATCTGTCTATCTCCACCTTAAATATATTCAAAGACCCAACCTCCACAGCTCTCTGGGGCAGAGAATTCCAAAGATTCATGACCCTCAGTGAAGAAATTCCTGCTACTTTTTGTTTTAAATGGGCGACCTCTTATTCTGAAACTATGCCCCCTAGTTCTAGATTCCCCCACGAGGGGAAACATCCTCTCTGCATCTACCCTGTCAAGCCCGCTCAGAATCTTATAAATTTCAATAAGATCACCTTTCAATCTTCTAAACTCCAATGAGTATAGGCCCAACCTGCTCATCCTTTCTTCATATGACAATCACTTTATCTCAGGAATCAACCTCATGAATCTTCTCTGAACTGCCTCCAATGCAAATATATCCTTCCTCAAATAAGGAGACTAAAACTGCACGCAGTACTCCAGGTATGGTCTTACCAACACCCTAAACAGTTGGAGCAGGACTTCCCTACTTTTATACTCCATTCCCCTTGCAATAAAGGCCAACATTCCATTTGGGTTCCTGATTATTTGCTGTACCCGCATGCTAAATTTTTTTTTTTCATTTACATGAACCCCCAAATCCCTCTGTACTGCAGCACTTTGTAATCTCTCTCTAGTTAAATAATAATTTGCTTTTTTAATTTTCCTACCAAAGTGGGTAACCTCACATTTTCCCACATTATAGTCCATCTGCCAAATGTTACGCCCAATCACTGAGCCTATCTATATCCCATTGTAGATTCTTTGCGTCCTCCTCACTGCTGTGTATGGAGAAAGAGTCAGACTGAACACTGTGAGCTCAAAGTAAAGTCTGACCTTAGTCTTTTATTGCAGGTCTCCAGAGTACCTCTCCAATCTGTGAAGCCTTCTTAAATAACTGTGCTCCCAAGGGATTATGGGATCCCTTGGGACGCCGGGGAATGAACCCTCTGGTGGCTGTACAGAGTAAATACAAGTTTACATATATAACACCATTCCCCCCAAAGTCAATAGTGTAACTATTTAAAATATGAGTCGATCTGGGGCTCTTCTTGCCCTGGTTGATCGTCTCGGTGTGAAAGCTGGTGTTGTTGAATCATTTGTTGGGCACTCACTGGGCTGCTGTGCAGCTGGCCTTGCTGGGCTGCCTGGTATGCTGGGCCCTGCAGGGCTGCTGTGGATGATGGGTTCTGCTTCATGGTCAACCGTGGTGCTGGTTGCCACTGGTGTGTGTGTTTGGGGATCAAAAAAGGTAGGGTCCCAAGGTGGGTTGCTCAGGATAGTCCGTGAATCTGAGTTTGATTTGGTCCAAGTGTTTCCGGTGAATGAGTCCATTTGAAAGTTTGACTCGTAATACCCTGCTCCCCTCTTTGGCCACGACAGTGCCGGGAAGCCACTTGGGACCTTGTCCATAATTATTACAAATACAGGATCATTGACTTCAATCTCGTGTGACACATTTGTGCTATCATGTTATGCACTTTGTTGAAGCCGCCTGCTCTCTACCTGTTCATGTAGATCAGGGTGAACTAACGAGAGCCTTGTCTTAAGTGCTCTTTTCATGAGCAGTTCAGCAGGTGGGATCCCAGTGAGTGAGTGAGGTCTTGTGTGATAGCTAAGCAGGACTCGGGACAGGCGAGTCTGCAGTGAGCTTTCAGTTACCCTCTTCAAGCCTTGCTTGATGGTTTGCACTGCTCTCTCTGCCTGACCATTGGATGCTGGTTTAAATGGGGCAGATGTGATATGTTTGATCCCATTACGGGTCATGAATTCTTTGAACTCAGCACTGGTAAAACATGGCCCGTTGTCACTTACCAGGACATCGGGTAAGCCGTGTATGGCAAACATGGCCCGCAAGCTTTCTGTGGTGGCAGCGGACGTGCTAGCTGAAATTATCTTACATTCAATCCACTAGGAATACGCGTCTACAACCACAAGGAACATTTTACCTAAGAACGGGCCTGCATAGTCGACGTGTACCCTAGACCACAGTTTGGAGGGCCAAGACCATAAACTTAGCGGCGCCTCCCTGGGTACATTGCTTAACTGCGAGCACGTATTACATCTATGAACACATGGAATCTGGCTATCACTTTCATCATTACGATGCCTGGGTGGGTACTGTGGAGGTCATTGATGAAGGTGTCTCTGCCCTTCTTGGGGACCACTAATCGATTGCTCCACAGAAGACAGTCTGACTGCATAGACATTTCATCTTTGCGCCGCTGGAACGGCTTTATCTCTTCCTGCATTTCCACTGGGACACTGGACCAACTCCTGTGAAGCACACAGCTTTTGACGAGAGAATAAGGGGTCCTGGCTTGTCCAGGTTTTGATCTGCCGGGCAGTGACGGGTGATTGCTCACTCTCAAATGCTTCCATAACCATGTCTAGATCTGCGGGCTGCGCCATTTCCACCCCTGTGGTGGGTAATGGCAGCCTACTGAGAGCATCGGCGCAGTTTTCTGTGCCTGTCCTGTGGCGCTTGGCATAGTTGTATGCGGACAATGTGAGCGCCCATCTCTGGATGCGGGCTGATGCGTTGGTATTTATCCCTTTACTCTCGGAAAACAGGGATATAAGTGGCTTATGGTCAGTTTCCAATTCAAATTTTAGCCCAAACAGGTATTCATGCATTTTCTTTACTCCATAGACACACGCTAACGCTTCTTTTTCAGTCACACTGTAGGCTCTCTCAGCCTTAGACAGACTCCTGGATAAGCAACCGGTTGCAGTTTCCAGAAATCATTAGCTTGTTGCAATACACACCCGACGCCATATGACATCACATGCTAGTACCAAACGCTTACATGGATCATACAACACAAGCAATTTGTTTGAGCATAACTATTTTCTCGCTTTTACAAAGGCATTTTCTTGGCTTTTGCCCCAAACCCATTCGCCCCCTTTTCATAGTAAGACATGTAGTGGTTCTAACAGTGTGCTGAGACCCGATAAGAAGTTACCAAAGTAGTTCAAGAGTCCCAGAAACGACCGCAGCTCCGTCACATTCTGTGGCCTCGGTGCGTTCTCGATTGCCTCCATCTTCGCGTTGGGGGGCCTGATACCGTCCGCCGCAATCTCCTTCCCAAGAACTCCACTTCAGGTGCCAGGAAAATGCACTTCGACCGTTTTAACCTGAGCCCCACGCGGTTGAGTCAACTAAGTTCCTCCTCCAGGTTCTGCAGGTGCTCGACTGTGTTCTGACCTGTGACCAAGATGTAATCCTGGAAGACCACGGTGTGCGGGACCGACTTCAGTAAACTTTACATGTTTCTCTGGAATATCGCTGCAGCTGATCGGATTCCAAATGGGCATCTGCTATAAACAATAAAACCTTTGTGCGTGTTAATGCAAGTGAAGGCCTTCGATGATTCCTCCAGTTCCTGTGTCATGTAGGCTGAAGTTAGATCCTGCTTCGTGAATGTCTTTCCTCCTGCCAGCATTGCAAAGAGGTCGTCGGCCTTTGGTAGTGGGTATTGGTCCTGCAGGGAGAAACGATTGATAGTTACTTTCTAATCGCCACAGATTCTGACGGTGCCTTCTCCCTTGAGGACTGGCCCACTTGCTGAACTCGATTGGCAGTGGGGCTTGAACTCACGACTGTAATGTATGAACCTATCAGTATGCTCACAGGTTTGTAGAGCTGTTGCATTGTGAGTGGCGCAGCCAGTCACGTGTTGTTCACATCGCCGAGAGTGTACTGTATGTAGCTATTTGAGTACACGGACTTTAAAGCTAAAGATGCGATTAAAGGGTGCAAGTATGAAAATGTATGCAATGTAACAATGAATTGTGATGCTGGTTTAACTAATTTGACTAATGAGATGAATGCAGGTGTCCGTAAGGTTAAGAACAAGTTTGTTACGCTTAACAATAATGATAGAGAATGCGTAATGCCTAATGTAACCATGACTGTTGAAACCAGGACACCCAAAAGTGATGCAAATGCTAGAATGTATAATGCAGGCTCGACTATGTATGATCAGAGCCAAGGTATCATGTATACCGGTAGGACACTGCCAAAGGACATTGGGTCCTACAGGGACCATGCTGATGCCAATAAAAATCCCCCGGTGGGAGACCCCCAGGTCCAGCAGGCTATCTGACCATGTAGCCTGGACCTTTGGAACGAATGTGATGCCCCCTTGCAGGACACACACACAGCCAGTGGGAGCACACCCACTACAGGGACAGTGTTCAATGGGCAGCCCAGCCACCACCAATGGCAACCTTCACCAGATCAGCCCTACAACCCCTGGCCACCAGGGCCAACACCAGGAGCATGAGGCCAATACCCTCCAGCTTCCCTGGCAAACCCTGGGATGACCTGACCCTCATCCCAATTGGTGGACAAGGAGCCCACCCAGTTTTATGGCCCTGCCCACAACTACCCACATCACAGTGTATACACACCACCCACTGCTGCCATGGCTACCCCTCCCCCCCCCCCCCCCCGAGGGATCTCACAACAGTAACACCCACATGGTTTGTGTGTGAGGGAGGAGAAACGTACGAGGCCAGCCTCAAGCACATGGGTCACACCTGGCAACCACACAACGCTCACCACAACCTCCCATAGCCCACCACTGATCACCTCCCCTGGGCATGACAATAAGGATATGAAAAATGGTTAGGGGGGGAAGTTTTGCTGTGTATGCATGTCTGTTTACTGTGTGATGTCTGTAACATTGTTATGCAACACTAAATGTACCCTTACACTGTACACATCTTGCCTGTACATCAGAGGGTGCTGCTGCTGGAGACCTAAGGGTTACCTGCACACTGCAGGTAACCCAGTATAAAAATGAATACACAGCTTGTTGTCTGCACTCAGGAGCTGAAAATAAAGGGCTGCAGGTCTACACAGTTTAAGTATCATACCCTGCCTCGTGGAGCCATTACTAAAGATGCCTACATACACTACAGACGGAATTTTGATCAATACATTTTGTTAAATCCGCTTGGCGGGAAAAATCGGTGTTTCACGTGGATTTTTGGCAGAAAACGGAATGCTGGTCAAATTCAGTGGTATTCTAGAAAAATTTAGACCAAGGCTGCGAGTTGGGCCTTGGGGGGGGAGGGGGGGGGAAAACACAAAAAATAGTTTTCAAAACAACAAAAAATAGGAAAACATTCCCAGGACCCTTCTGCACTGAATCGTTGCAAAATAATTTTTTTTTAAACTTTAACATACTTTTTTTTCAGGGTTTCATTTTTACAGCCGATCGAGCTGCTGCACCCGCTGGTTTCTGCCTGGCGTTTTTTTTCTCCACACTTACGGGTCACCACTACCACCAAAGTCGGGCGGAAGCGGTTTTTTTAGTGTTGCCCGCCGGCAGTCCGTCCCCAGCGTTATTTTGAAACATCAGCGGTACACTTTGCTCAAAATTGCAACGGGTGGTATTTCACCCAAAAATATGAATACCCAGCAGAAATGATGATCAAAATTCAGCCCTTAAGGTATTAAATGTGCAGACGCTTGAACAAAGATGGATTGTGACACCAAGCGCACAGCATCATGATGTAATGCAATTCATCTCAAGGTGGAGAAGAAGTTAGACTTGTGTGAAGGGAGCAGGGTCATCTCAATTTACTTTCATTATTTGTGGAGAGCCTCCACAACTCCGGAGTGTAATTGTCGTGGAAACGGAGATGAATGGTATGGCAGTGGTTGGCAGGATACCGGGCGCGGAGAATCAACTGGGAGAAATTGCTAAACAGTGTTTTGGTTTTAAGGAATTATATTATAAAAAGGATATAGAGGCACTGGAGAAGGAGCGAAAACAATTCACTAGAATGAGACCAGAACTGAGAGCCCATACCAATAGTGGTTAGAATGCGGATAAAACACTGACTGGTTCGGCCTCAACTGGAATATTGTGTCCAATTCTGGGCACCGCACTATCATCATAGGCGGTCCCTCGTATCGAGGATGACTTGCTTCCACGCCAAAAAGGGATGAGTTCACAGGTGTTTCATTGAAGGAACTAATATTCCAGGTCCCGAACTACGTCCTAAAGGGTGGAAGATGCCTGTGCGTGGATTTTTTTAACGTGTGGTGGTCATTGCACACCAGCCACCACACGGGCTTGACAGAGCGAGGTCTTGGTCCAGTGGCAAGAATTAAGCAAGACGACTGGAGACCAGCTCTGCTGCACGGACCTAGTGTGCACACACATATCGCAGTGTGGGCTGGCCCATGCTGCCCCTGGGCCCTCGGCTCTTCTGGGCCCCAAGCGCACTTTAGGAAAGACGTGAAGGCCTTAGAGAGGATGCAGAAAAGATTTCCACGAATGGTTCCAGGGATGAGGGACTTCAGTTCAGTGGGTAGACTGGAGAAGCTGGGGCTGTTCTCCTCAGAGCTGAGAAGGTTGAGAGGAAATTTAACAAAAAGGGAAAACATATAGATGCACGCATGTATATTGTGAAATTCCGAGGCACAGAGCCGACACTGAACGTAGGTCCAAGCAATGGAAGAATGGGTCCTGACAGAGTAGATAGAGAGAAACTGTTCCTACTGGTGGAAGGGTCGAGAACCAGAGGACACAGATTTAAGGTGATTGGTAAAAGAACCAAAGGCGACATGAGAAAAAACATTTTTACGCGACTGGTTAGGATCTTGAATGCACTGCCTGAAACGATGGTGGAGGCAGACTCAATCGTGGCGGGGAAAAGTAATCAGCAGGCACCAGACTGGTGCGAGGGGTATAGTTTGCCCTACCTGATCACCACTGCCTTTAAATCGCTCCCCAAGCAGCCGGCCGAGGAGACAACACCTCCTGCAGCTGCCGGTGTTGATGCCCGGCAATGCTGCAGGGGGCGGGAGCGAATACCACATCCAGGGCGGTAACGGGATGCTGCACACCAGATGATGTCATAATCTACGGGGCGCAAGAAAACAAGGTGGTAACTGTTAGCGCCAGCGCAAAACCGCCGGGGAAGTTTGCAGACATCGGTGAATTTGCTGTGTCCGGTCGGTAATCCCTCAGCGCCTCATTACTGCCCCTGCAGGCACGACAGGGAGGCACAAAGCAGGTTAATTTTTCCCCCTATGATTCTAGGAGAGATTGAACGGGCCGGGGCTCTTTTCTCCAGAAAAGAGGAGACTGAACGGTGACCTGATGGAGGTCTTTAAGATTATTAAAGCACTTGATAGGGTAAATGTAGAGAAGATGTTTCCACTTGTAGGGGAGATCAGAACTAGGGGCCATCAATATCAGATAGTCACGAATAAATTCAACAGGCAATTCAGGAGAAACTTCTGTCTGCAGAGGGTGGTGAGAATGTGGAACTCGCTGCCACAGTGAGTGGTTGGGACAAATAGCAGAGATGCATTTAAGGAGAAGCTAAATAAACACATGAGGGAGAAAGGAATACAAGGATATGTTGACGGGGTGAGATGAAGAGGGATGGAAGGAGGCTCGTGTGGAGCATAAACACCGGCATAGACCAGTCGGGCCGAGTGGCCTGTTTCTGTGCTGTAAATACGATGTAATACTATGTAATTGTAATACCTCCGATGATTATGACATAAAAATCCAGGTCTAAGATTGCCATTACAAAGTCATCAAGATCTACCATCCAATTGGTGTTTCTATTTCAAATGGGATGAACTAGCCACTAACTGAACATAAGATCATAAGAATTAGGAACAGGAGTAGGCTATACGGCCCCTCGAGCCTGCTCCACCATTCAATAAGATCATGACCTCAAGTCCACTTTCCCGCCCAATATCCACATCCCTTGATTTCCCAAGAGTCCAAAAATCTATCGATCTCAGCCTTGAATATACTCAACGATTCAGCACCCACAGACCTCTGGGGTAAAGAATTCCAAAGATTCACCACCCTCTGAGTGAAAAGATTTTCCTCATCTCAGTCCTAAATGGCCAACCCCTTATCCTGAGACTATGTCCCCTGTTCGAGACTCTCCAGCCGGGGAGACAACCTCTCAGCAACTACCCTGTCAATCCCCCTCAGAATCGTAACACTGTGCCGCACTTGCCTTGGCCGTTCTGCTGTGACTGCCTGCGAAGGAGAGCTAACTATTTGCAGGCTCAGAGGGCAAATGTTTTGGACCTTTAATCTGGTGGACAGGGGTACGTGACAACGAAGCTGACCGCAGTTACTGGAAGTGACCATTTCCAAAATGACAGGCAGAGGGAGCCCTTGTACCAGTGCATCTCCATCCTTGTCGAATCATCGAGTCGGACAGCACAGGAGGCCGTTCAGCCCATCGTGCCTGTGCCGGCTCTTTGAAAGAGCTATCCAATTCGGCCCACTCTCCCCGCACTTTCCCTTTTGAAAGTTACTACTGAATCTGCTTCCACCGCCCTTTCAGGCAGTGCGTTCCCGATCACAACAGCTCGCTGAGTTTTTTTTAAATCTCCTTCCTCCCGCCAAGGTTCTTCTGCCAATTATCTGTGTCCTCTGGTTATTGACCCTCTCGCCAGCAGAAACTGTTTCGCCCTATTTACTCTATCTGTCTTTCGGATGAGACATTAAACTGAGGACCCTTCAGCCCTCTCGGTAGATGTAAAAGGTCCCATACACTATTTTGAAAGAGCAGCGGAGTTATCCCCGGTGTCCTGAGGCCAATATTTATCACTCAATCAACATCACTAAAACAGATGATCTGTTCATTATCACATTTATGTGTGTGGGAGCTTGCTGTGTGCAAATTGACTGACGCGTTTCCGACATTGCAACAGTGACCACACTTCAAAAGTACTTAATTGGCGTTATGCGCTTTAGGACTTCCTGAGGTCGTGAAAGGCACTATATAAATGTAAGTTTTTCTTTTTTTCTATCAAACCGTCTCGTAATTTTGAACACCTCTATTAAATCTCGCCTTGACCTTCCCCGCTTTGAGGGAAACAAGCCCAGCTTCTCAAGACTCTCCACATAGAAACATAGAAACATAGAAACAAAGAAAATAGGTGCAGGAGTAGGCCATCCGGCCCTTTGAGCCTGCACCACCATTCAATAAGATCATGGCTGATCATTCACCTCAGTATCCCGTTCCTGCTTTCTCTCCATACCCCTTGATCCCTTTAGCCACAAGGGCCATATCTAACTCCCTCTTGAATATATCCAATGAACTGGCATCAACAACTCTCTGCGGTAGTGAATTCCACAGGTTAACAACTCTCTGAGTGAAGAAGTTTCTCCTCATCTCAGTCCTAAATGGCTTAACCCTTATCCTAAGTCTATGTCCCCTGATTTTGGACTTCCCCAATATCGGGAACCTTCTTCCCGCATCTAACCTGTCCAGTCCCGTCAGAATTTTATATGTTTCTATGAGATCCCCTCTCATTCTTCTAAACTCCAGTGAATACAGGCCCAGTCGATCCAGTCTCTCCTCAAATGACAGTCCTGCCATCCCAAGAATCAGTCTGGTGAACCTTCGCTGCACTCCCTCAATAGCAAGAACTTCCTTCCTCAGATTAGGAGACCAAAACTGGACACAATATTCCAGATGGGGCCTCACCAAGGCCCTGTACAACTGCAGTAAGGCTTCCCTGCTCCTATACTCAAATCCCCTTGCTATGAAGGCCAACATACCATTTGCCTTCTTCACAGCCTGCTGTACCTGCATGACAACCTTCAATGACTGATGAATCATGACACCCAGGTCTCGCTGCACCTCCCCTTTTCCTAATCTGCCGCCATTCAGATAATATTCTGCCTTCGTGTTTTTACCACCAAAGTGGATAACCTCACATTTATCCACATTATACTGCATCTGCCATGTATCTGCCCACTCGCCTAACCTGTCCAAATCACCCTGCAGCCTGTTAGCATCCTCCCCACAGCTCACACCGCCACCCAGCTTAGTGTCGTCTGCAAACTTGGAGATATTACACTCAATTCCATTATCCAAATCATTAATATATATTGTAAAGAGCTGGGGTCTCAGCACTGAGCCCTGTGGCACTCCACTAGTCACTGCCTGCCATTCTGTAAAGGACCCGTTCATCCCGGCACTCTGCTTCCTGTCTGCCAACCAGTTCTCTATCCACGTCAATATATTACCCCCAATACCATGTGCTTTGATTTTGCACAACAATCTCATAACTGAAGTCCCTCAACCCTGCGACAATTCTGGTAAATCTCCTCTTCATCTTGAGATCATTGCAATATTGGACGGGAATGGGGCTGAAGCATGGAAGGATAGAGGAAGGCCCCGTGGGTCAATGAGCCCAGGTGTGATAGGCGACCTCTCGGAGATGATTGAGCTGGTCTCACTCGGAGCATTGCTGCCGTGTTCCTCAGAGTCTCAGTGACCCCTGGAATAAGGAGGGAGAATGAGCCAGCTGCTTGGTGCTGACCCTGCGACCCCCTACTGGAAACTGTGCACGTGAGGCTGACGGGAGAGGGCGGGATCAGGCTCGGCCATGAAGCTACCCAAGGTGGAATAGGCTAGTCATCGCCTGGCCTCGTATATGAAGAATGGCCTCACTTAGACAAGAGGCCAAAAGGCCTTTGGAGCTGCAGCTCAGGACAGGAGGGGAGAAAAGAAAGAAGGGAAAAATGTGGGCAACACAGTCCACTTGATTATGAGCTCATCTTTTTAAAATTTATTCTCGGGATGTGGGCGTTGCTGGCAAGGCCAGCATTTATTACCCATCCCTAATTGCCGTTGAGAAGGTTGTGGTGAGCCACCTTCTTGAACTGCTGCAATCCGTGTGGTGAATTTTTTTCTCAGCGCTTTGATACAAGTAAGTGTCTACTTGGCCATTTCAGAGGGCAGTTAAGAGTCATCCACATTGCTGTGGGTCTGGAGTCACATATAGGCCAGACCGGGTAAGGGCGGCAGATTTCCTTCCCTAAAGGACATCAGTGAACCAGATGGGTTTTTACGACAATCCAACAGCTCCATGGTCACTATTACTGATACTAGCTTTTTATTCCAGATTTATTTAATTCACAGAATTCATAGTTAATAGAATGCTTGTGTTATATATGTGGACTTGTATTTACTCTGTACAGCCACCAGAGGGCTCATCCCTTGGGAGCATAGGTATTTAAGGAGGTTTCACAGGTTTGAGAGGCACTCTGGAGACCTGCAATAAAAGATTACGGTCACACTTTGCTTTGAACTCACAATGTTCAGTCTGACTCTTTCTCCATACACAACAACTGGCGACGAGATACAGATAGCGAACACAAAGATGCAGAGAACAGTGGGCATCCTGGAGAAATTTTCGGATGGAGATGATTGGGAAACTTTCGTGGAGTGACTCGACCAATACTTCGTGGCCAATGAGCTGGATGGGGAAGAGAGCGCTGCCAAACGAAGAGCGATCCTCCTCACCATCTGTGGGGCACCAACGTATGGCCCCATGAAGAATCTGCTCACTCCAGCGAAACCCACGGAAAAATCATACGATGATTTGTGCACACTGGTCCGAGAGCATTTGAACCCAAAGGAAAGCGGTCTGATGGCGCGGTACCGGTTCTACACCTACAAAAGGTCTGAAGGCCAGGAAGTGACGAGTTATGTCGCTGAGCTAAGACGCCTTGCAGGACATTGCGAATTTGAAGGACATTTGGAGCACATGCTCAGAGAACTTTTGTACTTGGCATTGGCCACGAAACCATACTTCGCAAACTTTTGACTGTAGAGACCCCAACCTTGAGTAAGGTCATAGCGATAGCCCAGGCATGCCTGCAGCTGCACGTCCGCAGATGACTCAGAGTCCACCATCAAGGGTGATGAATGCAAGGCCTTTAACACCTTGTTGGCGCTGTGGGGGTGATCATCGTTTCCATTCATGCTGATTCAAAGGGTACGTTTACAAGGGCTGTGGAACAATGGGACACCTCCAACGAGTGTGCAGGCCAGCTGCTAAGCCGGTTAAACCTGCAAACCAGCATGTTGCAGAGGAGAACAGATCCACGGAGGATCACTACGAACCAGAGCCATAGATTGAGGAGGCAGAGGTATATGGGGTGCACAATTCATCATGAATTATCCCCCGATAATGCTGAATGTTAAACTAAATGCACTCCCGATGTCAATGGAGCTGGACACGGGCGTGAGCCAGTCCATCATGGGCAAAAAGGCTTTCGGAAGGTTGTGGTGCAACAAGGCCTCAAGGCCAGTCTTGACTCCAGTTCACATGAAACTAAGAAGTTACACTAAAGAACTGATTCCTGTAACCGGCAATGCTACCGTAAAGGTCTCCTATGAAGGAGCAGCGCACAAGTTACCACTCTGGGTGGTACCGGGCAATGATCCCACGCTGCTCAGCAGGAGCTGGCTGGGAAAGATACGCTGGAACAGGTCGACATCCGAGCACTATCGCCCACTGACGATACTTCGTGTGCCCAGATCTTAAACAAATTTCCTTCGCTGTTCGAACCAGGCATCGGGAAATTCCGAGGAGCTAAAGTGCAGATCCACCTAATTCGGGGGGGCGCGACCCATCCATAACAAGGCAAGACCAGTACCGTACATGATGAGAGAAAGGGTAGAGATCGAGCTAGACTGGCTGCAAAGAGAGGGCATCATTTCACCGATTGAGTTCAGCAAGTGAGCCAGTCCTATTTTCGCAGTCCTCAAAGGAGATGGTACTGTCAGCATCTGTGGCAATTACAAATAACTATCAATCCTTTCTCCCTGCAGGACCAATACCCACTACCAAAGGCCAACGACCTCTTTGCAATGCTGGCAGGAGGAAAGACGTTCACGAAGCTGGATCTAACTTCAGCCTACATGACGCAGGAACTGGAGGAATCATCGAAGGCCCTCACCTGCATTAACACGCACAAAGGTTTTATTGTTTACAACAGATGCCCATTTGGAATCCGATCAGCGGCAGCGATATTCCAGAGAAACATATAAAGTTTACTGAAGTCGGTCCCGCAAACCGTGGTCTTCCAGGATGACATCTTGGTCACAGATCAGAACACAGTCGAGCATCTGCAGAAGCTGGAGGAGATTCTTAGTCGACTCAACCGCGTGGGGCTCAGGTTAAAACGGTCGAAGTGCATTTTCCTGGCGCCTGAAGTGGAGTTCTTGGGAAGGAGATTGTGGCGGACGGCATCAGGCACACCAACGCGAAGACGGAGGCAATCGAGGACGCAGCGAGGCCACAGAACGTGACGGAGCTGCGGTCGTTTCTGGGACTTTTCTTACCGGGTCTCAGCACCCTGCTAGAACCACTACATGTCTTACTACGAAAAGGGGGCGAATGAGTTTGGGGCAAAAGCCAAGAAAATGTCTTTGTAAAAGCGAGAAAATCGTTATGCTCAAACAAATTGCTTGTGTTGTATGATCCATGTAAGGGTTTGATACTAGCATATGATGTCATATGGCGTCGGGTGTGTATTGCAACAAGCTAATGGTTTTGGGAAACTGCAACCAGTTGCTTATGCATCCAGGAGTCTGTCTAAGGCTGAGAGAGCCTACAGCATGATTGAAAAAGAAGCATTAGCGTGTGCTTATGGAGTAACAAAATTGCATCAGTAGCTGTTTGGGCTAAAATTTGAATTGGAAACTGACCATAAGCCACTTATATCCCTGTTTTCCGAGAGTAAAGGGATAAATACCAATACATCGGCCCGCATCCAGGGATGGGCGCTCACGTTTTCCGCATACAACTATGCCATCAGCCACAGAAAACTGCGCCGATGCTCTCAGTAGGCTGCCATTGCCCACCACGAGGGTGGAAATGGCGCAGCCCGCAGATCTAACTATGGTTATGGAAGCATTTGAGAGTGAGCAATCACCGGTCACTACCCAGCAGATCAAAACCTGGACAAGCCAGGACCCCTTATTGTCTCTAGTCAAAAGCTGTGTGCTTCATGGGAGCTGGTCCAGTATCCCAGTGGAAATGCAGGAAGAGATAAAGTCATTCCAGTGGCGCAAAGATGAAATGTCTATACAGGCAGACTGTCTTCTGTGGGGCAATCAAGTAGTTGTCCCCTTGAAGGGCAGAGACACCTTCATCAATGACCTCCACAGTACCCACCCAGGCATCGTAATGATGAAAGCGATAGCCAGATCCCACGTGTGGTGGCCCGGTATCGATGCGGACTTAGAGTCCTGCGTTCACAGATGTAATATATGCTCGCAGTTAAGCAATGTATCCAGGGAGGCGCCGCTAAGTTTATGGTCTTGGCCCTCCAAACCTTGGTCTAGGGTACACGTCGACTATGCAGGTCCGTTTATGGGTAAAATGTTCCTTGTGGTTGTAGACGCGTACTCCAAGTGGATTGAATGTGAGATAATGTCGGCTAGCACGTCCGCTGCCACTACTGAAAGCCTGCGGGCCATGTTTGCCACTCATGGCTGACCTGATGTCCTGGTGAGCGACAACAGGCCGTGTTTTACCAGTGCTGAGTTCAAAGAATTCATGACCCATAATGGGATCAAACATGTCACATCTGCCCCGTTTAAACCAGCATCCAATGGTCAGGCCGAGAAAGCAGTGCAAGCCATCAAGCAAGGCTTGAAGAGGGTAACTGAAGGCTCACTGCAGATTCGCCTTTCCCAAGTACTGCTTAGCTACCACACGAGACCACACTCACTCATGCTGAACTGCTCATGAAAAGAACACTTAAGACAAGACTCTCGTTAGTTTACCCTGATCTACATGAACAGGTAGAGAGCAGGCGGCTTCAACAAAGTGCATAACATGATAGCACAAATGTGTTACGCAAGATTGAAATCAATGATCCTGTATTTCTATTAAATTATGGACAAGGTCCCAAGTGGCTTCCCAGCACTGCTGTGGCCAAAGAGGAGAGCAGCGTGTTTCAGGTCAAACTTTCAAATGGACTCATTCACCGGAAACACTTGAACCAAATCAAACTCAGATTCACAGACTATCCTGAGCAACCCACCTTGGACCCTACCTTTTTTGATCCGCCAACATACACACCAGTGGCAACCAACACCACGGTTGACCATGAAACAGAACCCATCATCCACAGCAGCCCTGCAGGGCCCAACACACCAGGCAGTCCAGCACAGCCAGCTGCACAGCAGCCCAGTGAGGCCCCAACAAATGATTCAACAACACCAGCTTTCACACCGAGACGATCAACCAGGGCAAGAAGGGCCCCAGATCGACTCACATTGTAAATAGTTACATTATTGACTTTGGCGGGGTGAGTGTTGTTATATATGTGGACTTGCATTTACTCTGTACAGCCACCAGAGGGCTCATCCACTGGAGTCCCAAGGGATCCCATAATCCCTTGGGAGCACAGTTATTTAAGGAGGCTTCACAGGTTGGAGAGGCACTTTGGAGACCTGCAATAAAAGGCTATGGTCACACTTCACTTTGAGCTCACAGTGTTCAGTCTGACTCTTTCTCCACACACTACAGGTTACAGCACAGAAGGAGGCTATTCGGCCCATCAAGCCTGTGCCGGCTCTCTGCAAGAGCACTTCAGCTAGTCCCACTCCCCCGCCCTTTCCCTATAGCCCTGCAATTTTCTTTCCTTCAAGTACTTATCCAATTCCCTTTTGAAAGCCACGATTGAGTCTGCCTCCACCACCCTTTCAGGCCGTGCATTCCAGATCCTAACCACTCGCTGCGTGAAAAAGGTTTCCCTCATGTTGCCTTTGGTTCTTCTGCCAATCACATTAAATCTGTGTCCTCTGGTTCTCCACCCTTCTGCCAATGGGAACAGTTTCTCTCTATCTACACTGCCCAGACCCCTCATGATTTTGAACACCTCTATCAAATCTCCTCTCAACCTTCTCTGATCCGAGGAGAACAATCCCAGCTTCTCCAGTCTGTCCACGTAACTGAAGTCTCTCAACTCTGAAAATTCACATTCACAAGCTGCTGTGGTGGGATTTGCATTCGCGTCTTACTGGATTATTAGTCCAGGCCTCTTGAATACTCGTCCAGTCACATCACCACGATGCTACCGGGCCCACAATCTAACCATCATAAAGCGAGTGATTCTCAAGCACTGGCCAACAGGAGCTTCTGATTTCCACATGGGCATCATTGGTAGTGAGTTATTAAATGAGTGTCCCAACCTGCTTATTATAAGTGTCAGCCATGGCTCAGTGGGTAGCACTCTCACCTCTGAGTCAGACGGTTGTGGATTCAAGTCCCACTCCAGAGACTTGAGCACATAAAAAAATCTAGGCTGACACTCCTGTGCATTGCTGAGGGAGTGCTGCACTGTCGGAGTTGCCGTCTTTTGGATGAGATGTTAAACCAAGTGGACATAAAAGATCTAACTGACACTATTTCAAAGAAAAGCAGGGGAGTTATCCCCAGTGTCCTCGCTAACATTTATCCCTCAATCAACACAAGAAAAAGACAGATTATCTGGTCATTATCACATAAAAAATAGGAGTAGGCCACCTGGCCCCTCGAGTCTGTTCCACCATTTAATAAAATCATGGCTGATCTGATCATGGACTCAGCCCAACTTCCCTGCCTGCTCCCCATAACCCTTTATTCCCTTATCGCTTAAAAAGTTGGCAGATGGAGTATAATGTGGGGTTATCCACTTTGGCAGAAAAAATAGAAACGCAAATTATAATTTAAATGGAGAAAAATTGCAAAGTGCTGCAGTAGAGAGACCTGAGGGTCCTTGTACATGAAACACAAAAAGTGAGTATGCAGGTACAGCAAGGAATCAGCAAGGCCAATGGAATGTTGAACTTTATTGCAAGGGGGCTGGAGTATAGAAACATAGAAAATAGGTGCAGGAGCAGGCCATTCAGCCTTTCTAGCCTGCACCGCCATTCAATGAGTTCATGGCTGAACATGAAACTTCAGTACCCACTTCCTGCTTTCACGCCATACCCCTTGATCCCCCGAGTAGTAAGGACTTCATCTAACTCCCTTTTGAATATATTTAGTGAATTGGCCTCAACTACTTTCTGTGGTAGAGAATTCCACAGGTTCACCACTCTCTGGGTGAAGAAGTTTCTCCTCATCTCGGTCCTAAATGGCTTACCCCTTATCCTTAGACTGTGACCCCTGGTTCTGGACTTCCCCAACATTGGGAACATTCTTCCTGCATCCAACCTGTCCAAACCCGTCAGAATTTTAAACGTGTCTATGAGGTCCCCTCTCACTCTTCTGAACTCCAGTGAATACAAGCCCAGTTGATCCAGTCTTTCTTGATAGGTCAGTCCCACCATCCCAGGAATCAGTCTGGTGAATCTTCGCTGCACTCCCTCAATAACAAGAATGTCCTTCCTCAAGTTAGGAGACCAAAACTGTACACAATACTCCAGGTGTGGCCTCACCAAGGCCCTGTACAACTGTAGCAACACCTCCCTGCCCCTGTACTCAAATCCCCTCGCTATGAAGGCCAACATGCCATTTGCTTTCTTAACCGCCTGCTGTACCTGCATGCCGACCTTCAATGACTGATGTACCATGACACCCAGGTCTCGTTGCACCTTCCCTTTTCCTAATCTGTCACCATTCAGATAATAGTCTGTCTCTCTGTTTTTACCACCAAAGTGGATAACCTCACATTTATCCACATTATACTTCATCTGCCACGCATTTGCCCACTCACCTAACCTATCCAAGTCACTCTGTAGCCTCATAGCATCCTCCTCGCAGCTCACACTGCCACCCAACTTAGTGTCATCCGCAAATTTGGAGATACTACATTTAATCCCCTCGTCTAAATCATTAATGTACAATGTAAACAGCTGGGGCCCCAGCACAGAACCCTGCGGTACCCCACTAGTCACTGCCTGCCATTCCGAAAAGTACCCATTTACTCCTACTCTTTGCTTCCTGTCTGACAACCAGTTCTCAATCCACGTCAGCACACTACCCCCAATCCCATGTGCTTTAACTTTGCACATTAATCTCCTGTGTGGGACCTTGTCGAAAGCCTTCTGAAAGTCCAAATATACCACATCAACTGGTACTCCTTTGTCCACTTTATTGGAAACATCCTCAAAAAATTCCAGAAGATTTGTCAAGCATGATCTCCCTTTCACAAATCCATGCTGACTTGGACCTATCATGTCACCATTTTCCAAATGCGCTGCTATGACATCCTTAATAATTGATTCCATCATTTTACCCACTACTGAGGTCAGGCTAACCGGTCTATAATTCCCTGCTTTCTCTCTCCCTCCTTTTTTAAAAAGTGGGGTTACATTGGCTACCCTCCACTAGATAGGAACTGATCCAGAGTCAATGGAATGTTGGAAAATGACTGTCAATGCATCCGCTATTTCCAAGGCCACCTCCTTAAGTACTCTGGGATGCAGTCCATCAGGCCCTGGGGATTTATCGGCCTTCAATCCCATCAATTTCCCCAACACAATTTCCCGACTAATAAAGATTTCCCTCAGTTCCTCCTCCTTAATAGACCCTCTGACCACTTTTATATCCGGAAGGTTGTTTGTGTCCTCCTTAGTGAATACTGAACCAAAGTACTTGTTCAATTGGTCTGCCATTTCTTTGTTCCCCGTTATGACTTCCCCTGATTCTGACTGCAGGGGACCTACGTTTGTCTTTACTAACCTTTTTCTCTTTACATACCTATAGAAACTTTTGCAATCCGCCTTAATGTTCCCTGCAAGCTTCTTCTCGTACTCCATTTTCCCTGCCCTAATCAAACCCTTTGTCCTCCTCTGCTGAGTTCTAAATTTCTCCCAGTCCCCAGGTTCGCTGCTATTTCTGGCCAATTTGTATGCCATTTCCTTGGCTTTAATACTATCCCTGATTTCCCTAGATAGCCACGGTTGAGCCACCTTCCCTTTTTTATTTTTACGCCAGACAGGGATGTACAATTGTTGTAATTCATCCATGCGGTCTCTAAATGTCTGCCATTGCCCATCCACAGTCAACCCCTTAAGTATCATTAGCCAATCTATCTTAGCCAATTCATGCCTCATACCTTCAAAGTTACCCTTCTTTAAGTTCTGGACCATGGTCTCTGAATTAACTGTTTCATTCTCCATCCTAATGCAGAATTCCACCATATTATGGTCACTCTTCCCCAAGGGGCCTCGCACAATGAGATTGCTAATTAATCCTCTCTCATTACACAACACCCAGTCTAAGATGGCCTCCCCCCTAGTTGGTTCCTCGACATATTGGTCTAGAAAACCATCCCTTATGCATTCCAGGAAATCCTCCTCCACCGTATTGCTTCCAGTTTGGCTAGCCCAATCTATGTGCATATTAAAGTCACCCATTATAACTGCTGCACCTTTATTGCATGCACTCCTAATTTCCTGTTTGATGCCCTCCCCAACATCACGACTACTGTTTGGAGGTCTGTACACAACTCCCCCTGCAATATTAGTTTAACTCCTCCCCAACAGCACTAGCAAACACTCCCCCTAGGACATTGGTTCCGGACCTGCCCAGGTGCAGACCGTCCGGTTTGTACTGGTCCCACCTCCCCCAGAACCGGTTCCAATGCCCCAAGAATTTGAATCCCTCCCTGCTGCACCACTGCTCAAGCCATGTATTCATCTGCGCTATCCTGCAATTCCTATTCTGACTAGCACGTGGCACTGGTAGCAATCCCGAGATTACTACTTTTGAGGTCCTACTTTTTAATTTAGCTCCTAGCTCCTTAAATTCTTTTCGTAGGACCTCATCCCTTTTTTTACCTATGTCGTTGGTACCAATGTGCACCACGACAACTGGCTGTTCTCCCTCCCATTTCAGAATGTCCTGCATCCGCTCCGAGACATCCTTGACCCTTGCACCAGGGAGGCAACATACCATCCTGGAGTCTCGGTTGCGTCCGCAGAAACGCCTATCTATTCCCCTCACCATCGAATCCCCTAACACTATCGCGCTCCCACTCTTTTTCCTGCCCTCCTTTGCAGCAGAGCCACCTACGGTGCCATGAACTTGGCTGCTGCTGCCCTCCCCTGATGAATCATCCTCCCCAACAGTACTCAAAGCAGAGAAGTCCTGCTGCAACTGTACAGGGTATTGATGAGGCCACACCTGGAGTACTGTGTACAGTTTTGGACTCTGTATATAAGAAAGGATATATTTGCATTGGAGGCTGTTCAGAGAAGGTTCACTAGGTTGATTCCGGAGATGAGAGGTGTTATGTTCAGAATACATCCACAGGACTGTATCGCAAGCTCAAACTGTTGTACTGTTGTGACCTTGGCGCTTTATTCAGACTCCAGAGTGCTGAGGCAGCATGGTGAATTACCTTTTATACTTGCTTGCCCCAAGGTGCATAGGTGACCCTCAAGTCTCCCACAGGTGTGCCCCCTAGTGGCAAGTCTTACATTTTGGCAAGGTTGACACATATACATAACATCACTCCGCCCCCCCAAAGTCTTGTATGCAAGTTATTCGCAAGTTGAGGCAATCTGGCACCCCGCTTCCCCATTTCGATCGCCTGGGTTGAAGTCCTGACATGGTGGGTTCATCCTCATGGTTGACGAAGAGGTTGATCGTGTTAGTGGGTCGCTGGGGGGGCCAGGTCCTTTCACAGTGGTTCCTGGTTATCTGTAGTTTGCAGTTTGGTCTTGTCCAAATGCTTTACTCGTTAGCCCGGTACATGGTTTCACAATCAAATGCTCCATTTTCCTCACATACACTCCATTCCCCCCCTTGGCTAATGCAGTGCTAGCGGCCCAACTGGGGCCCTGAACATGGTCTACATCACTTATTCTGATGTCGAGTGGAGGGGCCGTGCACTTATGGTGCATTCTCTGCTGATGGCATACGGAAGGCTCGGTTCTGAGTGATTCTGTCTGGTGACTGCATAGCACCCAGGATAGCCGGGTCTGTAGGGAGTCTACCGTGACACGTGTGGTGCTAAGTTTAGTGAGTTGGGTTGCCTGCTCCGTGATGCAGACTGCAGCGATCTTCCTCCTCAGGGATTTGGCCTCTGGCGTCAGGGAGTCACATTCGGATCGTTTCGGCCGGAGTCCCACTCCGCATGGTCGACCTGGAACCTCTTCCATCGTCGTGAAGAGGTCGTCGACTTCGGGTGGTGGATAGCGCGCCTGAACCGCTGCTCGGTTGAACTTTACCTCCTCGTGGTCGTGATGAGCGGCCTGTGCCTCGGGGATCTGCAAATGGATCTGCACTTCGATGCCTGGTTCAGCTGAAGGTGCGGGTTTGCTCAGCCTTTGAGCAAGGGGAGACGTCGTTCGCCGGAGAAGGTACGCAGAGGTCTTCCCAGTTCTATCGAATCTTCCCCATCCACCTTCTGCCAAGCAGCGTTAGCCCATCACCTGAAACAATCCACAGTGGTAAATCATGCACCACTCCCTCATGGAATACTCTTATGTCCACACTACCAATAACTGGTATCAGTTCTTTGGTGTAGGCGCGCAGTTTTGCCTGAATCGAGATCAGCATGGGTCGCTGTGCTTCGCGCACCACCGCCTCTCGAATGCCTTCCGGCTCATAACTGATTGACTCACCCTGTGTCTAGTTCCATGGAGACTGGAGTGCCGTTAAGTTCAACTTTTAACATTATCGGAGAGCTTTTGGTGGTGAAGGTGTGTATCCCAAATACTTCCTCTTCATCCTTTGTGAAAGGGAAATCATGCTTGACAAATCTTCTGGAATTTTTTGAGAATGTTTCCAGTAGAGTGGACAAGGGAGAACCAGTTGATGTGGTATATTTGGACTTTCAGAAGGCTTTCGACAAGGTCCCACACAAGAGATTAATGTGCAAAGTTAAAGCACATGGGATTGGGGGTAGTGTGCTGACGTGGATTGAGAACTGGTTGTCAGACAGAAAGCAAAGAGTAGGAGTAAATGAGTACTTTGCAGAATGGCAGGCAGTGACTAGTGGGGTACCGCAAGGTTCTGTGCTGGGGCTCCAGCTGTTTACACTGTACATTAATGATTTAGACGAGGGGATTAAATGTAGTATCTCCAAATTTGCGGATGACACTAAGTTGGGTGGCAGTGTGAGCTGCGAGGAGGATGCTATGAGGCTGCAGAGTGACTTGGATAGGTTAGGTGAGTGGGCAAATGAATGGCAGATGAAGTATAATGTGGATAAATGTGAGGTTATCCACTTTGGAGGTAAAAACAGAGAGACAGACTATTATCTGAATGGTGACAGATTAGGAAAAGGGGAGGTGCAACGAGACCTGGGTGTCATGGTACATCAGTCATTGAAGGTACAGCAGGCAGTTAAGAAAGCAAATGGCATGTTGGCCTTCATAGCGAGGGGATTTGAGTACAGGGGCAGGGAGATGTTGCTACAGTTGTACAGGGCCTTGGTGAGGCCAGTTTTGGTCTCCTAACTTGAGGAAGGACATTCTGGCTATTGAGGGAGTGCAGCAAAGGTTCACCAGACTGCTTCCCGGGATGGCGGGACTGACCTATCAAGAAAGACTGGATCAACTGGGCTTATATTCACTGGAGTTCAGAAGAATGAGGGGGGACCTCATAGAAACGTTTAAAATTCTGATGGGTTCAGACAGGTTAGATGCAGGAAGAATGTTCCCAATGTTGGGGAAGTCCAGAACCAGGGGTCACAGTCTAAGGATAAGGGGTAAGCCATTTAGGACCGAGATGAGGAGAAACTTCTTCACCCAGAGAGTGGTGAACCTGTGGAATTCTCTACCACAGAAAGTTGTTGAGGCCAATTCACTAAATATATTCAAAAAGGAGTTAGATGAAGTCCTTTCTAGTAGGGGGATCAAGGGGTATGGCGAGAAAGCAGGAATGGGGTACTGAAGTTGCATGTTCAGCCATGATCTTATTGAATGGCGGTGCAGGCTCGAAGGGCCGAATGGCCTACTCCTGCACCTATTTTCTATGTTTCTGTGTTTCTATGCTCAGGTTGAGTTGCCTCTCCTGCTCGTTCAG
The DNA here is from genome assembly GCF_044704955.1 of Pristiophorus japonicus. Classification (NCBI taxonomy): domain Eukaryota; kingdom Metazoa; phylum Chordata; class Chondrichthyes; family Pristiophoridae; genus Pristiophorus; species Pristiophorus japonicus. The sequence goes on along the minus strand of NC_091988.1, from coordinate 78,120,868 downwards.
CGTGATCGTCGCGTGGTGAGTCAGGAATTGATTGCACGTTCGCTGGAGATGCCCCATTGTTCCACAGCCCTTGCACACATAGGGCTTGAATCGATGAGCTCTATGGCTGCCCCCGCAGCGTCAACATGGTGCTAATGGATTCACGCCCCACGGCGGACTCTGAGTCACTCTAAGACTAGGTCTGGCCTCTGCAGTCGTGTAGGCTCTGTCCTGTACAGATCTGTCTGCTGAAAACATTATTTTATGCACAGTACTTGCCGGTGAGCTTCGATTCTGTGAAGATATCTGTTTCGTGTTACCGCTCGTGGATATGAAGGTTTGGGCTATCGTGGTGGCCTTGCTCAGATCGAGGGATTGGGCAGACAGCAGTTTGCAAAGAATGACTTCGTGGCCGATTCCAAGCACGAAAAAGTCCCGCAACATTTCCCCCAAGGATCCTGCAAAGTCGCACTGTCCCGCGAGGCGTCTTGAGTCGGCGACAAAGCTCGCCACGTTCTGGCCCTTGGAGCAACGGTGCGTGTAAAAGCGATACCTGGCCATCAGGAAGCTCTCCTTTGACTTGAGGCATTCCCTAGCCAGGGTAAACAGCTCTGCGTAAGATTTGTCCGTTAGTTTGACCGGTGCCAGTAAATTTTTAAGGAGGCCATATACCGATGACCCACATACGGTGAGGAGAATCGCCCTGTGCTTGATCGCTGTTTTAGCTGTGCCCAATTCATTGGCCACAAAGTTCTGGTCGATGCGCTCAATGAAGGCTTACCAATCATCACCCTCAACAAATCTCTCAAGAATACCAACGACAGCCATTACCGCGTGAAAGTTTGTGATCCGTTATTCGTCGCCAAGTTGTTATGTTCAAAATAAATCCACAGGACTGTATCGCAAGCTCAAACTGTTGTGACCTTGGTCTCTTTATTCAGACTCCAGAGTGCTGAGGCAGCATGGTGAATCACCTTTTATACCTGCTTGCCCCAAGGTGCACAGGTCTCCCACAGGTCTGCCCCCTAGTAGCAAGTCTTACATTTTGGTTAGGTTTACATACATACATAACAAGTGGGTTGACTTATGAAGATAGGTTGAGCCTATATTCATTGGAGGTCAGAAGAATGAGAGGTGATCTTATCAAAACATATAAGATAATGAGGGAGCTCCACAAGATGGATGCAGAGAGGATATTTCCACTCATAAGGGAAACTAAAACTAGGGGACAAAGTCTCACAATAAGGGGCCGCCCATTTAAAATTGAGATGAGGAGGAATTTCTTCTCTCAGAGGGTTGTAATTCTGTGGAATTCTCTGCCCCAGAGAGCTGTGGAGGCTGGGTCATTGAATATATTTAAGGCAGAGATAGACAGATTTTTGAGCGATAAGGGAGTAAAGGGTTATGGGGCGAGGGCAGGGAAGTGGAGCTGATTCCATGATCAGATCAGCCATGATCTTAGTGAATGGCAGAGCAGGCTCGAGGGGCCAAATGGCCTACTCCTGCTCCTATTTCTTATGTTATTATGTGACAATAACCAGATAATCTATTTTGTTGATTGAGGGATAAATGTCAGCCAGGACACCGGGGATAACACTCCAAAAGTACTTCATTGGCTGTAAACGCTTTGAGACATCCAGTGATCGTGAAAGATGCTATATAAATCCAAGCCTTTCTTTCTATATGGATCACTATATTGCGGTGCGTATGAATACACTACTCACTCTATGGGTAATCAGCTGCACATGAAGTGCGTTGCAGAATGACCAGGCCGTGTCCGACATGCTCAGTTGGCGGCATTTTAATCTCCGGATTTGAGACGCACAGCACTCTTTGGGCTTATAACCCAGGATGGCACTCCAGTGCAGTACTGGCTGCACTCTCAGAGGTGCCACCCTTTGGGTAAGACGCAACCGATTTGCGCACAGCAAGTTCCCACAAACAGCAACATGATAATGAGCAGATAATCTGGGGTTTTTGTGATGTTGGTTGAGGGTTAAATGTTGGCCAGGACACCCATGGTCTTCTTCAAAATGCAATGCAATGGGATCATTTATATCCATTTAGACGGGCTCGGTTCAACGTCACAACTGAAAGACAGCACCTCTGAGAGTGCGGCACTCCCTCAGCACTGCACTGGAGTGTCAGCCTAGATTTATGTGCTCAAGTCCCTGGAGTGGGAGAACACAACCTTCTGACTCAGAGGCAAGAGAGCTACCCACTGAGCCACAGCTGACACATCGGGTGACCCTTCGGAGACCCAGATACCAGGTTGCCCTTCCTTCCAAAGCTGTCGCCTGCCAGCGAAGTACGAACTGCATTGACTGAACCCAGCGTCAGTTCATTTTATCACCACAGGCCGGACTCGAATTTAAAAAATATGTATTCACAGGATGTGGGTGTCACTGGCACAGCCGGCATTTATTGCTCATAAGAAGAGCCGTTGTTCTTTTTGTAGCAGTTTGGTGCAACAGAGGGCAGTGAAGAGTCAACACATTGCTGAGGGTCTGGAATCACATAAAGGCCAGACCGGGTAAGGACAGCAGATTTCCCTCCCGAAAGGACATCAGTGAACCAGATGGGTTTTAACAATAATCCAACAGCTTCATGGTCACCATTACTGACCCTAACTTTTTATTCCAGATTTATTTAATTAACTGAATTTAAATTCCCCAGCTGCCGTGGTGGGATTTGAACTCATGTCTCTGGATTACTAATCCAGTATCACCACTGTGCTACTGTTGCCGATAAAATAAAGACAAATAAAGCAAAGTTTGACCAACTATCGGTCCACAGCGACAGGCTGCAAACAAATCAACATTGCGATGATCTCTGAACACTGCAGACTGAAATTTAACAAAATCATTAGCCCGGTTATTTACAACAACAACTTGCATTTATATAGAGCCTTTAACGTAGTGAAACATCCCAAATCGCTTCACAGGAGTATTATAAAACAAAATGTGATACAGAGCCACATGCAGCGATATTTAGGACAGGTGAAAGGGAGGTAGGTTTCAAGGAGCGTCTTAAAGGAGGAAATAGAGGCTGGCGCACAAGAGGCCAGAATTGGAGGAACAGAGGTGTCTCGGGCGGTTGTAGGGCTGGAGGAGATTACAGAACTAGGGAGGTGGGCGAGGTCATGGATGGATTTGAAAACAAGGATGAGAATTTTAAAATCGAGCCAATGTAGGTCAGCGAGTCCCGGTGACGGGACTTGGTGCGAGTTAGGATACAGGCAGCCAAGCTTTGGATGAGCTCAAAATAAATGGTTTAAGTGTCAACTGTGGCTCAGTGAGTGGCATTCTCACCTGTGAGTCACAAGGTTGTGGGTTCGTAATCCCACTTACGGACTTGAGCGCATGGTTCTGCCTGTGACTCCGGTACTGAGGGAGCGGTGCACTGTTGGAGGGCCAGTACTGAGGGAGTGCTGCACTGTCGGAGGGGCAGTGCTGAGGGAGCGCCGCACTGTCAGAGGGGCAGTACTGAGGAAGTGCTGCACTGTCGGAGGGGCAGTACTGAGGGAGTGCTGCACTGTCAGAGGGGCAGTACTGAGGGAGTGCTGCACTGTCGGAGGGGCAGTGCTGAGGAAGCGCCGTACTGTCGGAGGGGCAGTACTGAGGGAGTGCTGCACTGTCGGAGGGGCAGTACTGAGGGAGTGCTGCACTGTCGGAGGGGCAGTACTGAGGGAGTGCTGCACTGTCGGAGGGGCAGTACTGAGGGAGTTCTGGACTGTCAGAGGGGCAGTACTGAGGGAGCGCCACAGTGTTGGAGGAGTCACCTTTCGGATCAGACACAGGGGACAGAAATTGGACCTCGTTTCACCCCTTTTTATGTCCAATTTCGGAGAAACCAACCCCAAGGGTGCCCCCAAGGACGCGGCAATATGTCCAACCCAAAATGTTTTGGGCGTCTCTGGCACCCGCCTAAAGCCATCATGAGCCATCCCCCCCGTGACAAATTTAAATGAGGGGCTTGACCAACATTCCCACTAAGCTGTGCGGCCGTTCACCGGCTTCTACAGGGGAGAATTCACGCATGCGCGAAAATCTGAACAGGCCGCGCACCCAGTTAAAGGGACGCTGCACGAAAAACAAAATTAGTGGGAACATTGGGCTTAACCCCGGCTTCAGGCTCCCTGCTGTGGCTCAGTGGGCAGAACTCTCGCCTCTGAGTCAGATGGTTGTGGGTTCAAGTCCCACTCCAGAAACTTGAGCACAACAAAATCTAGGCTGACACTCCAGCACAGTGCTGAGGGAATGCTGCACTGTCGGAGGTGCCGTCTTTCGGATAAGACATTAAACTGAGGCCCCGTCTGCTCTCTCAGGTGGATATAAAAGATCCCCTGGCACTATTTCGAAGAAGAGTAGTGAAGTTATCCCCGGTGTCCTGAGCCAATATTTATTACTCAATCAACATCACAAAAACAGATTATCTGGTCATTATCACATTGCTGTTTGTGGGAGCTTGCTGTGCGCAAATTGGCTGCCCCGTTTCCTACATTACAACAGTGACTACACTCCAAAAGTAATTAATTGGTTGTAAAGCGCTTTGAGACATCCGGTGGTCATGAAAGACGCTATATAAATCTAAGTCTTGCTTTTCTTTCTTTCGCTGCTAAGCAGAACCCGCCCACAAAAGAGAACTGAATGATATTGCTTTTAAATGATATTTAGAGGTGAAGCCCAGGCGATTATATCTGCCTGATTTCCCAATTGGCACTGTACGTCCCTGGCTGGCCAGGCACTGCCAGACACAGGTTTGTACAGCTGTTGATTTGGGAGTGGCTTAGCCAGTCATGTGATGCTCACAAGACTCAATAAAACCCCAACCCGTTGTGTCTGGGGGATCCACGATGAGGCATGTGGTTGTGAGCCTGGTGGATGGGCCGGTAATATGTAGTGTGATTGTTAAACCTTTTGTTAATAGTTCTTAATAGCAATGTGTTGCTATGAATGCTTGAACAAAGAACCCACAAAGCAAATGCATTACAAGGGGGAGGGGGAGGAGGCCACTTGGAGACAGAGCCCTGGCGAGACCCAGACAAGAGCAAAACAAAAACATCAAAAAATCCTGTGCATCAAGTCGTTGCTTGAGACACAAAAAATAAATAAAATTCAATCGGGAGAGAAAGTGCAGAGCAAATACTAGAGCATGTCAATCAGCTTAATCAGTCGCGGAAACACTCAACATTACGATTACCTTGTGTAGAAATCCAGTGAGCAAGCTATTGTCAGTGGCACAAAGGGCGTAATGGTTACAACGAGTGAGAGGCACTTGGAGCTGACAGCTTCTCCGTGAATTCCCATTAAAATGGCAGCCACACTCCGAGGGGGATTTTTATTTTACTCTTCTGATCGATGTCAAAACAGTAATTGCGCACAGTGTGGTATTGTAGCATTAGACTCTCTCTCTCATACACACACACGCACTCACCAATCCACACACACACACACACACACACACACTCTCACACTCAACATAACATTTCTTCTATCGATAATGCTCCCCAGACACGGCCTGAAACAGGAGGCCCTTATCTGATACATTCGAAGACTCAGGCATTCCCTACCTGGATCCCTGCTGCCGGGTTCGACTGGGATTTCGAGGGTGGGGTGGAGATTAGAGGCAGGCGGAGGGGTAAACGAGGGCTGCAAGCTTAGGGGTGGTGTGAATGATCCCATGGTAGGTATTCTGTGACACGCCCTTCAGGAGGAATGATTCACAGAACCTGGTAACATTATGAGAATCTAACAGCGCTATATGTATATATATATCATTTTTTTTAATTCATTCTTGGGATGTGGGCATCACTGGTAAGGCCGGAATTTATCAGCTAAACATCAAGACGTACCAAAGCGCTTTATAGCCAATGAAGTACTTTTTTGGAGTGTAGTCACTGCTGTAATGTGGGAAATGCAGCAGACAATTTGTGCACAGCAAGCTCCCACAAACAGCAATGTGATAAATGACCAGATAATCTGTTTTTGTTATGTTGATTGAGGGATAAATATTGTCCCAGGACACCGGGGAGAACTCTCCTGCTCTTCTTCAAAATAGCAGCGTGGGATCTTTTACATACACCTGGGAGAGCAGACGCGGCCTCAGGTTAACATCTCATCTGAAAGACGGCACCTCCGACAGTGCAGCGCTCCCTCAGCACTGCACTGGAGGGTCAGCCGAGATTATGTGCTGAGGTCCCTGGAGTGGGACTTGAACCCACAACCTACTGACTCCGAGACGAGGGTGCTACTCACTGAGCCACAGCAGACACCACAACAAAAATCATAAGACTCTTGAAGAAAGTAACCATCTCTGTTACATTCTCTTTGGAGCATGTTTATATTGGGCAGGACTTCCCACTTCAGCTGGGGGGCGGGGGTGGGGGGGGGGTTGTTAAAAGGACGTGTTTATTTGCAACAGAAAAATGCTCTGATTGGGTCATTGATGACATGACCTGATTGCTGATTGGTCCCCTTGGAGGACCAGACACACCCAGAAGTGTAATTAGAACTGCCCAGCCTATAATCAGTGACTTTGCAAAGTGTCATTCGAACCATTCTGACTGCCAACTCCAGACAGGAGAGAGCTCACTCTCACAGGTTAGGGCCTCCCCTCCACCCTGCCCAAAACTGCCGGTGGTGGATCGGTCGAGTGTCCTTTCTATCGACGAGGTATATAATAGGCAGTTGATCAGTGACTAACAGGTTTACGCCCCATCCCGCACTGAGGTTGATAGTTACTTGAGCTCATCAGAAACTCTGCTGCTCGTTTCCGAACTTGCACCAAGTCCGCAGTAGCTGGATAACAGAATGTTCAGCGTGACTGAAACAAGTTGCAACAATAGCAACTTGCATTTATATAGCGCCTCTGACATAGCGAAACGTCCCAAGGCACTTCACAGGAGCGATTATCAAACAATAATTTTTACACCAAGCCATGTAATGAGCTATTAGGACAGGTGACCAAAAGCTTGGTCAAAGAAGTCCGTTTTAAGGAGTGTCTTAAAGGAGCAGAGAAAGAGGGAGAGAGGCGGAGAGGTTTAGGGAGGGAGTTCCAGAGCTTGGGGGCTCGGCAGCTGACAGTGGAGTGTGAAAAATCAGGGATGTGCAAGGGGCTAGAATTGGAGGGTGGGTGGAAGTTGGGAGGCCAGCCAGGATTGTTAGGGTAGTCATCGAGTATAGATTTCAGCATCGCTCTCAAAGCCAACAGAATGATGCCAACCCCAACTGTGGTGCATCAAAGGCTCAGCACCGATTGCAAAAACTCCGGAGGCAAAGCCAAGCCTTTGATGCCATGGTTCACTGTTGGGATTAGTACCCAGGAGAGGGAGAGCTGCCAGTCACCACTCTCATCAACAGCACCGATAGACACACCACACAATTGTGCCTTCTGCCTTCAGAAGATGAAAGTCCAAGGGTGGAGCTGAAAGAGGTCTGGGTGGGGGGGTTACCAATAGACTCCACACATGTGCACTCACTGCTGGCCAGCAATCAACAGACTCAGCACAATGCTGTACCATAAAGCCCAGAGAGTAGTGGGCATGCCCAAGGAGGCAACGCCAACACTGTACGAAGCTCTGGTCAGATCTTACCGTGTGAACTTTTGGTCGCTGGGACACGGGAGATATTGTGGCCCTGTGAAGATGGTTTGCAGGAAAAAGCCACAAGAAGAGCCTCAAGATTAGGTTATGATGAAGAGCAGTGTCCGAGGCCCAACCATCTTCGGCTGCTTCATCAATGACCTTCCCGCCATCATAAGGTCAGAAGTGGGGATGTTCACTGATGCTTGCAGTGTTCAGTGACATTCATAACCCACCATCAACATTCTGGGGGTTACCATCAACCAGAAACTTAACTGGACCAGCCACATAAATACTGTGCCAACAAGAGCAAATCAGAGGCTAGGTATTCTGCGGCGAGTGTCTCACCTCCTGACTCCTCAAAGCCTTTCCACCATCTACAAGGCACAAGTCAGGAGTGTGATGGAATACTCTCCACTTGCCTGGATGAATGCAGCTCCAACAACACTCAAGCAGCTCGAAACCATCCAGGACAAAGCAGCCCGCTTGATCGGCACCCCATCCACTACCTTCAACATTCACTCCCTCCACCACCGGCACACCGTGGCTGCAGTGTGAACCATCTACAAGATGCACTGCAGCAACTCACCAAGACTTCTTCGGTAGCACCTCCCAAACCCGCGACCTCTACCGCCTAGAAGATAACGGGCAGCAGGCGCATGGGAACACCAGCACCTGCAAGTTCTCCTCCAAGTCACACACCACCCTGACTTGGAAATATATCGGCCGTTCCTTCATCGTCGCTGGATCAAAGTCCTGGAACTCCCTAACAGCACTGTGGGAGTACATTCACCACATGGACTGCAACGGTTCAAGAAGGCAGCTCACCACCACCTTCTCCAGGGCAATTAGGGATGGGCAATAAATCCTCGCATTGCCAGCGACGCCCACATCCCGTGACTGAAAACATTTTTAAAAACTTGGGGCGAGAGCACCTTTAAAAGAGGCAACTGAGAGGAGGCCTCACTGAGTTATAAAAGATCGCGAAAGGTATAGAAAAAGTAGATTCCGATCACTGCTCCCTGTGAATTCTCCGAGACTGGGTTTTGGAGACTCTTAAAGGTTTCTGTGTGTGTCTGCCACCAACGTCAAATATGGTCACATAAGATACAATATTATCCTCTCATCTCTCTCAGAACCACTTAATGGAAATACCTTTGATCTGGGGCTATTAGTGAGTTAAATAATGCTGTACGCTGTGTTGGAGAAGGTCAGGGCAGACAGCAACATTATTATTACAGCATTATTCTGGCGCAAACCATTATTTAGCAGTATAATGGCTCCATTTAGTGTGAGGAAAGATAATCCTCCACTTAACAAACGTTCTACAGGCAAACAGCCTCACAAACAAGGTAATGATTAGAATTCAGCTTCCAATGACCCCTGACCTCCTAGTGATCGAGCTCTTCAATGCCCCATAATTGGACATTGGGCACAATGCAGACCAATACAGCAGGAGAATCATTCCATCCTTACAGGAGCTGCGTATCGGGCCATCAGCCCGCTTATTCATTGCTTTCAGTTCGTCATCATTCATTACGCATTGTTCCCCCGAGAGCAGAATAGTGAAGGGGATTTAATTGAGGTGTTCAAAACTATGAAGGGTTTTGATAGAGTAAACAAAAGTGAGGATGCAGGAAGGAGCATCAATGTGCACGACTTGGAGCTAGGAACAAATTAGACACATGCACCCGCAAACGCACACACTCACACGCACACGCGCGCACATACTCACACAGACATTCACACTCATACACATGTGCACGCACACACACACGCACACAAAAGTGTGCGCACACACACACACACACACACACACACACACACACACACATACAAACACAAACAGACAAATAGTCGTTGAGGAAAGGTGGGTGGGACTGGTTTGCCGCACGCTCTTTCCGCTGCCTGGGCTTGATTTCTGCAAGCTCTCGGCGACGAGACTCGAGGTGCTCAGCGCCATCCCGGATGCATTTCCTCCACTTATGGTGGTCTTTGGCCAGGGACTCCCAGGTGTCAGTGGGAATGTTGCACTTTAGAAGGGAGGCTTTGAGGGTGTCATTATAACCTTTCCTCTGCCCACCTTTGGTTTGTTTGCCGTGAAGGAGTTCCGAGTAGAGTGCTTGCTTTGGGAGTCTCGTGTCTGGCATGCGGACTATGTGGCCTGCCCTGTGGAGCTGATCAAGTGTGGTCAGTGCTTCAATGATAAAAAACTTTTCTACATACATCACGGCGAGTGGGTTAGACGGCGACAATGTAACACCAGCTCGCCGCCGTGCAATACTTCTCCACTGCCTCAGCACCAAAGGCCAACGCACCTTTGGCCAAATCGAAGACATGGAGTCCTACGACAAAATGGTAAGCGCCCTTGAGAACTATTTTGGGTCAAAGTATCATGATGGAGAGATACAAATTTTGTCAAAGGGGGCGAGGTAACGGTGAACCAATCAAACAGTACTTCATTTCATTAACTGAACTGGTCGCTACGTGTAACTTTGGAGCACTCACAGAGGAAATGATCAGGGATCAAATTATTGAGAAAACAACGATGCCCCGCATTCGGGAATGCTTGCTAATGGAGGATGACAAATTGACATTAGACAAAGCAACTAATTTGGCCATCCAAATCGAATCAGCGCTTTCTGATTCAAAAGTGATTAGATCCCCTGCTTCCCTTGTGCAGCAGACTTCAGCTGCAGCATTCATCCAAAGCAGAAATAACAGCAGAGACCCAGGGCTAGTAATAAGCCACCCACTACGGATCGTGGGCCTAACTTCCACTGCTTTAACTGTGGGGACAAATCACACTCAGCAAAGAGTTCTAACTACCCTGCATATGGGAAGAAATGCTCTGCATGTGGTAAAATGTACCATTTTGCTAGTGTCTGTCGCTCATCACATATTCAACAACCCCGATAGTGATGAGCCCAGTATGGTTTACACCGTTAGTGACATTTCGCACATCGGTTCAGGCAAATTCAAGGACTGTGAGGTAAACATTGATGGCATGCCCTGCTGCCTCCTCATTGAACTTGGAGCCAAAGTCTCCATATTGAGCGAGGCTGTGTACAAAACCCACTTCACGCACCGTCAACTGCAGCCCGCAACTTCCACTCTACATGCGTACTCCAACTCCAAAATTGAGGTACTTGGGGTCATATCTGTCCCAATATACTACAAGGGCATAACATTGGAGACCTTTGCCTTTCATGTTGCGAAGGGACAAAGCCTCATGGCCGTTGACCTTTTTGACAAGTTTGGGTTCAAAGTTTACGACCCAACTGGCACACCTGTGTACACGGTGGACTTTGACTCGAAGTATCCCTCAATCTTCACAGGGTTTGGAGTGACAACAAAATTCTGCCATCGTCCCCACGTTGACCTTTCCATCAAGCCGGTTACACAGTGACTTCGCCGTCTCCCATTCGTGGTTCATGACCAAGTATCCGCAAAATTAACGCGACTCGAATCTCAGGGAATCATTGAGAGCATCGACTCCTCACCCTGGATCTCGAACTTAGTCATTGCTTGGCGTAAAAATGGGGCGATCTGCCTATGCATCGACCTGAAAGTGGTCAACAAGGTCATCATCCCCGACAAGTACCCTCTTCCAACCATCGACGAAATGTCTTCAGAATTCCATGGCTCAATAGTTTTTACAAAACTCGACATGCGCCACAGTTACCTGCAAATACCCCTCGCAGAGGACAGCAAACCACTCACGGCATTCACGACGCATGGTGGTCTGTATCAGTATCGACGCATGCCCCATTGACGAGACTATCTTCTGCACCAAGTGCATTTCAGGAGATTGTCACTACTATGCTAGCAGGCATAGTGGGAGCCCTAAATCTGCTTGACGATATTGTCGTTCATGGACGGACAATGGAAGAACATGACCAGCGACTTCACGCAGTTATGGCGAGATTTGCGACACATAACATTACACTTAATGGCGATAAGTGTACATTCGCTGCTGGAGAAATAAACTTTCTGGGCTAGAGTCACAGCACAAGGTGTCAAGCTGACACTTGACAACACTGACACGATCCAGCGAACGCAGGAGACTACCAACGTCAAAGAATTTTCATCATTCTTCGGCACTTGCAACTTCTATCTGAAGTCATCTCGCACTACGCGCACATTGACGAACCACTTCACAAGTTGCTGTGCAAGGACGTCCCTTGGGAATGGACAGATTCCCAGGCTCATGCATTCACCACACTTAAGGAGAAAATCACATCCCCTCCTAGCCTCGCACACTTTGATCCAAATGCCACTACATACATCACCACGAATGCATCAGGCACCGCCATGGGTGCTCTCGCATTGGTTTGACAGCCTGGAATACCCAGCAACCTTCATCTCTCGCACGCTCTCGTCTGCAGAACGTAAATACAGGTTGACTCTCCCATATCCGGAACCCTCCGGACCTGGTCTGTTCTGGATAAGGGATTTTTCCTGACGAGAGGTGGTCACCTTAAATTGGATGGTACTGAGCAAGGGGATATCAGCGCTGGCTGGCTTGGGGCTCGGCGTGGGGCACAAGGATGATGGCGGGGGTGGGGGTGGGGGTGGGGACGGTGGTGGATCGTAGGGTCAGGCCAGCGATTGCGGGAGTCGGCAGCGAGGAAGGACTTCAATTTGTTCATGTCGGTGTTCTGCGGATGGACTCGGTGGGTGGGGGAGGGGGGGACGGACTCGTGGGGGGGGCACGGACTCGGGGGGGGCGGTGGCACGGACTCGGGGGGGGGACACGGACTCGGGGGGGGGGGCACAGACTCGGGGGGGGGGGGCACAGACTCGGGGGAGTGGCGCGGACTTAGTGGGGGGGCACGGACTCGGGAGGGGGCACGGACTCGGGGGGGGGGGGCACGGACTCGTGGGGGGGGGCACGGACTCGGGGGGGGGGGGGCACGGACTCGGGGGGGGGGGGCACGGACTCGGGGGGGGGGGCACGGACTCGGGGGGGGGGGGGGCACGGACTCGGGGGGGGGGCACGGACTCGGGGGGGGGCACGGACTCGGGGGGGGGCACGGACTCGGGGGGGGGCACGGAATCTGGGGTGGGGCACGGACTCGGGGGGGGCACGGACTCGGGGGGGGCACGGACTCGGGGGGGGCACGGACTCGGGGGGGGCACGGACTCGGGGGGGGGCACGGACTCGGGGGGGGGCACGGACTCGGGGGGGGGGGCACGGACTCGGGGGGGGGGGCACGGACTCGGGGGGGGGGGCACGGACTCGGGGGGGGGGGCACGGACTCGGGGGGGGGGGCACGGACTCGGGGGGGGGGGCACGGACTCGGGGGGGGGGCACGGACTCGGGGGGGGGCACGGACTCGGGGGGGGGCACGGACTCGGGGGGGGGCACGGACTCGGGGGGGGGGGGCACGGACTCGGGGGGGGGGGCACGGACTCGGGGGGGGGCACGGACTCGGGGGGGGGGCACGGACTCGGGGGGGGGGCACGGACTCGGGGGGGGGGCACGGACTCGGGGGGGGGCACGGACTCGGGGGGGGGCACGGACTCGGGGGGGGGCACGGACTCGGGGGGGGGCACGGACTCGGGGGGGGCACGGACTCGGGGGGGGGGCACGGACTCGGGGGGGGGCACGGACTCGGGGGGGGGCACGGACTCGGGGGGGGGCACGGACTCGGGGGGGGCACGGACTCGGGGGGGGCACGGACTCGGGGGGGGGGCACGGACTCGGGGGGGGGGCACGGACTCGGGGGGGGGCACGGACTCGGGGGGGGGCACGGACTCGGGGGGGGGGCACGGACTCGGGGGGGGGGCACGGACTCGGGGGGGGGGCACGGACTCGGGGGGGGGGCACGGACTCGGGGGGGGGGGCACGGACTCGGGGGGGGGGCACGGACTCGGGGGGGGGGCACGGACTCGGGGGGGGGGCACGGACTCGGGGGGGGGGCACGGACTCGGGGGGGGGCACGGACTCGGGGGGGGGGGCACGGACTCGGGGGGGGGGCACGGACTCGGGGGGGGGGCACGGACTCGGGGGGGGGGGCACGGACTCGGGGGGGGGGCACGGACTCGGGGGGGGGGGGGCACTGATTCAGGTTGTGACAAGGGTAGGTAGCTGGAGTTTAATATTTCTATTTACTGGAGGCACTGGGACATTTGTGGGAAGTTAGTGACCCTACCAGGTCCTGACTCTGGAGTTAAACAGTCACCCGTGCATTGCAGTGGAGAAGAAACTGCTGGGCAAAGACAACAATATAACCACACACGAAGGAACTCGGTAGTAACTTGAAAGAAAGACTTGCATTTATATAGCGCCTTTCACGACCACTGGACATTCCAAAGTGCTTACAGCCAATGAAGTAGTTATTGAAGTTCAGTCACTGTTGTAATGTGGGAAATGTAGCAGCCAATTTGCACACAGCAAGCTCCCACAAACAGCAATGTGATAATGACCAGATAATCTGTTTTAGTGATGTTAATTGAGGAATAAATATTGATCAGGACACTCGGGAAAACTCCCCTGCTCTTCTTCGAAATAGATTCACCCGAGAGAGCAAAAGGGGCCTGAAAGACGGCAACTCCAACAGTGCAGCGCTCCCTCAGCACTGCACTGGAGTGTCAGCCTAGTTTTATGAGCTCAAGATCCTGGAGTGCGACTCGAACCCACAACCTTCTGACTCATAGGCAAAGGTGCTGCCCACTGAGCCACAGCTAACATTTATATAAGCACCTTTAGCGTAGTAAAACATCCCAAGGCACTTTACAGGGGCGTTGACACCGAGCCACATATTGCGACAAGTGACCAAAAGCTGGGTCAAAAGGGTCGGTTTTAATTAAACCGCAATCAACGGCATAATTAAAGAACCAATTTGACCGGCGTGGGTCTTTGCTGGTCAATGAGTCCCTGATACAAAATGTGGAGGACTTGGTCAAAAGTCACTCCATTCTTTTCCCCAGCTGCACAGCAGGTCCAGGGATCGAAGGTCACGCTCCCATCCTTTCAACTCACAATTAGGCACTTGTCAAAACATTGGCAACTGCGCACAAGAACATGCTGAGGGCCCAGTGATTGTAAACAGGAATCTGTTATCCCCGTCACGTTCCTCAATGCCGCTTATTGTTACAAGGAGAGAAGTCCAGTGCTTTAAATGAAAATGAGATTCATGGTACCAGTCTGGCATAATCTAATGTTCTTTGAAACAATGCTCCATTCTGTTGCTAAGCGAGACTGTGACGTCCTACTACAACCCTCCCTCCCACACCCAGTCTGGGCCTTTCCCATCTCTGTTCCTACACAGTTCTAACCAACCTCAGCACTGGGGGGTCACTAACCTTTCTTGTCTTATTCATTCGTGGGATGTGGATATCGCTGGCAAGGCCAGCATTTATTGCCCATCCCTAATTGCCCTGAAGAAGGGTGATGGTGAGCCGCCATCTTGAACCCCTGAAAGCCATGTGGTGAAGGTTTTTCTATCAGGTGGATACAACTGAGTGTCTCGCTAGGCCATTTCAGACCGAGTTAAGAGTCAACCATGTTGCTGTGGGCCAGACCGGGTAAGGACAGCAGATTTCCTGCCCTAAAAGGGCATTAGTGAACCCTTTGGGTTTATTACGACAATCTGGTAATTACATGGTCACCATCGTCATAGAACCATAGAAATTTACAGCACGGAAGGAGGCCATTTTGACCCATCGTGTCCGCGCCGGCCGATAAAGAGCTATCCAGCCTAATCCCACTTTCCATCTCTCGATCCGTAGCCCTGTAGGTTACAGCACTTCAAGTGCACATCCAAGTACTTTTTAAATGCGGTGAGGGTTTCTGCCTCTACCACCCTTTCAGGCAGTGAGTTCCAGATCCCCACCACCCTCTGGGTGAAGAAATTTCCCCTCAGCTCTCCACTAAACCTCCTACCAGTCACTTTAAATCTATATCCCCTAGTTGTTGACTCCTCTGCTAAGGGAAGTAGGTCTATCCTATCCTCTCTATCTAGGCCCCTCATAATTTTATACACCTCAACAAGGTCTCCCCTCAACCTCCTCTGTTCCAAAGGAAACAAACCCAGCCTACCCAATCTGTCCTCATAGCTAAAATTCTCCAGTCCAGGCAACATCCTCATAAACCTCCTCCCATTCCCACTTTATTTGGACATATTCCTGAGGGTTTCATTACATGACCCCCCCCCCCCGCAGCGCCTCCAACCACCCTGCCCGCTCAAGCAGCCTTTATTCCTCATCGCCAGTGTTTTAGTAACTACTAAACATAAGTATAAACATAAGAAAATGGAAAAATAAAGCAATTGTTGTTGAAAGTCCCTGTGATTTTGCTCCCAACAGTAATCGGGAGATTGTAGGACAATCCTGGAGGGTTGGCCACCCTCTGAGCGGAGACTGTAGGAACACAGTCTTACCGCTTGTTATTCCCGGTGGCGAGTGTCGCGTGACTGGAATTTGGGCACCGTGGTCAGCGCCCTCAACTCTTCGCACGGATAAACGTGCGAATCACACTTCCCCGATTTCTGCGTCTGTAGAAAAAGACTTGCATTTCTATAGCGCCTTTCACAACCTCAGGACGTCCCAAAGCGCTTTACAACCAAAGTAGTACTTTCGGAAGTGTGGTCCCTGTTGTAATGTAGGAAAACGCGGCAGCCAATTTGCGCACAGCAAGCTCCCACAAACAGCACTGTATTATTGACTAGATAATCTGTTTATAATGATTTGGTTGATAAGTAAATATTGTCCAGACACCGGGGAAAACTCCCCTGTTCTTCTTCGAAATAGTGCCAGGGGATCTTTTACGTCCACCTGAGAGAGCAGACGGGGCCTCGGTTTAACGTCTCATCCGAAAGACGGCACCTCTGACAGTGCAGCACTCCCTCAGCACTGCACTGGAGTGTCAGCCTAGATTTCTATGCTCACGTCTCTGGAGTGAGGCTTAAACCCACAACCTTCTGACTCTAGCACCAGTGTGCTACCCACTGAGCCACGACTGACACACATGCACCCAAGGCACAGAGCTACGAGCCCATATATTTTAAATCTATCTCCACCAGCTCATGGCCCTCCTGAACCCTCCGCACTTACCTGCTCCAATCATTCAGCTGCTTCCTCATCTCCCCGATTTCCCTCCCGTATTCTCCCAGCAGCTGTCAGCTACATTCTGCTATTCCTTAGAACTTTACGTCGCGGGTGGAGGCCATTCGACCCATCGTGCCTGTGCCGACTCTTTGATAGAGCTGTCCAGCTAATCCCATTCCTCTGCCCTTGCTCTGTAGCCGTTAGAATGCTTTACAATATACATCAATGATTTAGATGGAGGAATTGAGTGTAATATCTCCAAGTTTGCAGATGACACTAAACTGGATGGCGGTGTGAGCTGTGAGGAGGATGCTAAGAGGCTGCAGGGTGACTTGGACAGGTTAGGTGAGTGGGCAAATGCATGGCAGATGCAGTATAATGTGGATAAATGTGAGGTTATTCACTTTGGTGGCAAAAACATGAAGACAGATTATTATCTGAATGGCGGTAGATTAGGAAAAGGGGAGGTGCAACGAGACCTGGATGTTATGGTACATCAATCATTGAAGGTTGGCATGCAGGTTCAGAGGCGGTAAAGAAGGCAAATGGCATGTTGGCCTTCATAGCTAGGGGATTTGAGTATATGAGCAGGGAGGTCTTACTGCAGCTGTACAGGACATTGGTGAGGCCTCACCTGGAATATTGTGTTCAGTTTTGGTCTCCTAATCTGAGGAAGGAAGTGCTTGCTATTGAGGGAGTGCAGCAAAGGTTCACCAGACTGATTCCCGGGATGGCAGGACTGACACACGAGGAGAGACTGGATCACTGGAGTTTAGAAGAATGAGAGGGGATCTCGTAGAAACATATAAAATTTTGAGGGGACTGGACAGGTTAGATGCTGGAAGAATGTTCTCGATGTTGGGGAAGTCCAGAACCAGGGGTCACAGTCTAAGAATAAGAGGTAAGCCATTTAGGACTGAGATGAGGAGAAACTTCTTCACTCAGAGAGTTGTTAACCTGTGGAATTCTCTACCGCAGAGAGTTGTTGATGCCAATTCATTAGATATATTCAAGAGGGAGTTAGATATGGCCCTTACGGCTAAAGGGATCAAGGGGTATGGAGAGAAAGCAGGAAAGGGGTACTGAGGTGAATGATCAGCCATGATCTTATTGAATGGTGGTGCAGGCTCGAAGGGCTGAATGGCCTACTCCTGCACCTATTTTCTATGTTTCTATGTTTGTCAAATATTTATCCCTCTCACCTATTTTTTCATTCTCTCATTCTGAACCTCTCGGACTCATTCCTTGCCTTTGCTTATCAAATTTCCCACATTACAACAGTGACTACACTCCAAAAGTACTTCATTGGCTGTAAGGCACTTTGAGTTGTCCGGTGCTCGTGAAAGATGCTATAGAAATGCAAGTCTTTCTTTCTTTCTTACCCGCATATCTAACCTTTGTTTGGCTTCTGTTGCTGAGACCCTAATCTCTGGAACTCCCTCCCTAAACCTCTCTACCTCTTTCCTTCTTTAAGACACATCTTAAAACATACCTCGTTGACCAAGCTTTTGGTAACCGGCCCTAATTCTCCTTATGTGGCTCGGTGTCAATTTTTTTGTCTCATAATACTGCTGTGAAGTGCCTTGTGATGTTTCACTATGTTAAAGGTGCTATATAAATACAAGCTGTTTTTGTTGTATGAGGTGATCATTGTAAACAGTATTTTTCACTTATCACAGCATTTTAAAATCTCGTCACAGTCTTCTAAGAGAAGACCGAGAGGTGTTTTGAAAGAAGGTTGAAGATCATGAAGGGTTTGGAGAATGTGGATTCAGCTCATTTGTTCGACATCCCATCCACCGCCTTCAACATTCACTCCCTCCACCACCAGCGCATCGTGGCTGCAGTGTGTACCATCTACAAAATGCACTGCAGCATCTCGCCAAGGCTTCTTCGGCAGCACCTCCCAAACCTGCGACCTCTACCACCTAGAAGGACCAGGGCAGCAGGTGCATGGGCACACCACCATCACCACGTTCCCCTCCAAGCAACACACTATCCTGACTTGGAAATATATCACTGTTTCTTCATCGTCGCTGGGTCAAAATCCTGGAACTCCCTCCCTAACAGCACTGTGGGAGTACCTTCACCACAGAGAAGGTTCGCTTGGTTGATTCCGGAGATGAGGGGGTTGACTTATGAAGATGGGTTGAGTAGGTTGGGCCTATACACATTGGAGTTCAGAAGAATGAGAGGTGATCTTATCAAAACATATAAGATAATGAGGGGGCTCGACAAGGTGGATGCAGAGAGGATATTTCCACTCATAGGGGAAACTAAAACTAGGGGGCATAGTCTCAGAATAAGGGGCCGCCCATTTAAAACTGAGATGAGGAGGAATTTCTTCTCTCAGAGGGTTGTAAATCTATGGAAATCTCTGCCCCAGAGAGCTGTGGAGGCTGGATCATTGAATATATTTAAGGCATAGACAGATTTTTGAGCAATAAGGGAATAAATGGTTATGGGGAGTGGGCAGGGAAGTGGAGCTGAGTCCATGATCAGATCAGCCAGGATCTTATTAAATGGCAGAGCAGGCTCGAGGGGCCAAATGGCCTGATCCTGTTGTTATTTCTTATGTTCTTATAAGGACTGCAGTGGTTCAAGAAGGCGGCTCACCACCACCTTCTCAAGGGCAATTAAGGATGGGCAATAACTGCCGGCGTTGCCAGCGACGACCACATCACAGGAACGAATTTAAAAAAGACTTGCAGAATGGACCTGTAATTGGCAAATGAAGTTCAATATCGGCAAGTGTGAGGTGGTGCATTTTGGTCAGAAGAATAAAGCGGGCACATACTCCTTGGGAAATAAGTGTGTAACTGGGGTAGAGGAGCAGAGGGATCTAGGGATACAGATACACAAATCAAGAAAAGTAGAGACACAGGTTAATAAGGCTTAAAAATGCAAACAAAGCACTGGGGTTTATTTCTAGAGGGATAGAATTGAAAAGTAGACACATTATGTTAAACCTGTATCGAACCTTGGTTAGACAACACTTGGAGTGCTGGGAACAGTTTGGGTCTCCGTATTCTAAAACGGGTATAGAGGCACTGGAGATGGTGCAATAAAAGCTGGATTTGCCACCGACGCCAACATCCCAGGAATACATTTTTTTAAACTACGTTCTTTCCTGTCCATCTGATGCGTTCTGCTCCCGGGGCAGGCTCTAACTCGCACGAGATTCTCAAGCTACTTACTGGGGAACAGTAACCGAGATGGTTTCCCGTCGCATTCCTCAAGGATTTTATCTTATCCTAGAGAGGACCCAACCATGGCTAAAGACCCCCAGCTCCCTGATGGGGACCACCAGCGCTGGACATCATCCCAGTACTCAGAGCCAGTGCTTCGTGCTCCCAGGCTGTCTGATGTGGGCAGGAATACTATCCCTGAGCCACAAGGTTGAAGCCCTGATGCATTTAAGAGGAGGGTTTCGCCCCTGGCTGGCCTCCCACATTCTACTCTACGTAAACTAGAGGTGATCCAAAATTCGCCTGCCCGTGTCCTAACTCGCACCAAGTCCCGCTCACCCATCATCCCTGTGCTCACTGACCTACATTGGATCCCAGTTCACAAACGCATCAATTCTAAAATTCTCATCCTTATTTTCAAATCCCTCCATGGCCTCGCCTCTCCCTATCTCTGTAATCTCCTCCTGCCCCACAATCCCCCCCCCACCCGCCACCCCCAAGATATCTGCATCCTCTAATTCTGCCTCTTGAGCATCCCTGGTTATAATCGCTCAACCATTGGTGGCCGTGCCTTCTGCTGCCTGGGCCCTAAGCTCTGGAACTCCCTGCCTAAACCTCCACCTCTCTACCTCTCTTTCCTCCATCAAGACGCTCCTTAAAACCTAACTCTTTGACCAAGCTTTTGGTCACCTGCCCTAATTTTTAAATCTCATAACACTCCTGTGAAGCACCTTGGGAGTTTCACTGCATTAAAGGTGCTATATAAATACACGTTGTTGTTGTTGGTGATGCAGACATGAGGGAGAATGGAATAGAGGGATATGGGGGCATAGAATTTACACAGAATCAGGTCTTTCGACCCAACTGGTCTCTGTTGGTGTTTTTTATTCTCCACACAAGCCCCCTCCCACCCTACATCATCAAACCCCATCAGCATATTCTCCTATTCACAAATCCTGGGCTGACACTCCCAGTGCAGTACTGAGGGAGTGTTGCACTGTCGGAGTTGCCGTCTTTTGCACGAGACATTAAACCGGGCCCCTGTCCGCCCTCTCAAGCTGATGTTTCAGGTTCTATGGCGCTATTTCAAAGAAGAGCAAGGGTGTCCTGGGCCAATGTTTATCCTTCAACCAACATCACTAAAACAGATTACCCAATCATTGTCACTTTGCTATTTGTGGGATCTTGCTGGGCGCAAATAGGCTGCCGCGTTTCCTACATTACAGCAGCGACTACCCTTCAAAAAGTACTTCAGAAGCTGCAAAGCGCTTTGTGACGTCCTGAGGTCATGAAAGGCGCTACAGAAATGCAAGTCTTTCTTTTCATTCATTTCCACCTCGTGTGCTTATCTAGCTTCTCCTTAAATGCATCTGTGGTTAATGTGTACGTACACGCAGAGGTGGGAGCAGGCTCCTGTGGAGTACTACCGAAGACCAGTTGGGCCAAATGGCCTGCTTCTGTGCTGTAACTTCGATGAGGACAAGATAGGGGTGTTCCAGGGTGATGTCACAAAGCATTTCTTCACACACAGGGTGATGGAACTCTCTGCCCCCAAAAAAGCTGTTGAGGCTGGGGGTCAATTGAAAATTTCCAAACTGAAATGGATCAATTTTTGTTAGGCATGGGTTATGTATTAAGGAGTATGGAGCCTAGGTGGGTAGATGGAGAAATAAAAACTTTGATTTATATAGCGCCTTTCACGACCACCGGACGTCCTAAAATGCTTTACAGCCAATGAAGTACTTTTTGAAGTGTCGTCACTGTTGTAATGTTGGAAACGCGGCAGCCAATTCGCGCACAGCAAGCTCCCACAAACATCAATGTGATATTAACCAGATAATCTTTTAGTGATGTTGATTGAGGGATAAATATTGGCCCCAGGACAACAGGGATAACTCCCCTGCTCTTCTTCGAAATTGTGTCATGGGATCTGTTATGTCCACTTGCGAGAGCAGATGTGACCTTGGTTTAACATCTCATCCAAAAGACAGCACCTCCGACAGTGCAGCACTCCCTCAGCACTGCACTGGGAGTGTCAGCCTATATTTTTTGTGCTCAAATCCCTGGAGTGGGACTTGAACCCACAACCTTCTGACTCAGGCGAGTGTGCTACCCACTGAGCTACAGCTGGCACCATGGAATTAAGATCCAGACCAGCCATGATTTCATTGAATGGCAGAACATAAGAAATAGGAGCAGGAGAAGACCATATGGCCCCTGGAGCCTGCTCCGCCATTCAATAAGATCATGGCTGATCTACGACCTCAACTCGTTTCCTGCCCGATCCCCGTATCCCTTGATTCCGCTAGAGTCCAAAAATCTATCGATCTCCGCCTTGAATATATTCAGAGACTCATCATCCACAGTCCTCTGGGACAGAGAATTCAAAAGATTCACAACCCTCTGAGTAAAGAAATTCCTCATCCTAGTCCGAAATGGCCGACCCCTTATCCTGAGACTGTGACAACCTTGTTCTACATGCCACAGCCAGAGGAAACAACCTCTCAGCATCAGGCTTAAGAACATAAGAACTGAAGAAATAGGAGCAGGAACAGTCCATTTGGCCCTTCGAGCCTGCTCCTCCATTTAATAAGATCATGGATGATCTGATCTTGAGAGGCTGAATGGCCTACTCTTGCTCCCGTTATTCCCAGATGTAAGTATTTTGTGGACGTAAACTTACGTCCACAAAATACTGTGATTGAAAGGCTGCATCAGAGTGAGCAATCGGCGGCAGCCCTGCCCGGAAATCGGCGTGGTCCCGGCCTGCAAGACCATCAGCGTGCGGCAAGGTCGGGGCGAAGGAGCGGCGAGAGACTGTAGAGGGAAGTGACTGAGACCCAGGAGAGCACAGCAGGTCTCCAGTCGTCCTGGGTAATCCTTGCCACTGGACCAAGACCTAGCTCTGTCAAGCCCATGTGGTGGCTGGTGTGCAACGGTCATCACACATTAAAAAAATCCATGCACAGGCATCTTCCACCCTTCAACATGTAGTTCGGGACCTGGAATATTCCTTCATTGAAACACCTGTGAACTCATCCCTTTTTGCCGTGGAAGCAAGTCATCCTCGATACGAGGGACCGCCTATGATGATGATGATGATTCCCAGACTCCAAATCAATTGTCCAAACTCTTTTAAGTGCTTTGGTACGTCATGAGGTCATGAAAGGCACTGTATTAATACAAGTGCCCTTTAATAGTTTACCTTCTCCTGCTGCCTGCAGTCTCGTCTCTGTATTCAGACAGTTAATGCTAAGCCACCCACATCAGTACTGATGACTGACTTCAAATAAGGATACAACCAATTAACCAAAAAATTATTAACATTTCAGAGATCATCAGTCTCATGAATAATAGATGACATTCTCGTAATTACAGCTACAGTGTGGCTTTAGGCTTGTTACAGCTCTGAACATTGGTGTACTCTGAAGCTGTAACGTTTAACAGTATGTGTTTAGAAAATTGCAAGCATTTACAACTTGCCCTCCAGAATGAATGTGTCCCGCTTTATTCATTGTCGCTGTGAGAGAGGGGTTACATATTTATCTACACATTAAAGAAAGAACTTGCGTTTATATAGCCGCCCTTCTTGACTTCATGACGTCCCAAAGCGCTTTACAGACAGTGCAGTACTTGCTTTTGAAGTGCAGTCACTGTTGTAATGCGGGAAACGCGGCAGCCAATTTGCGCATAGCAAGCTCCCGCAAACAGCGATGTGATAATGACCAGATTATCTGTTCTTTAGTGATGTTGATTGAAGGATATATATTGTCCCAGGACACCGGGAGAACTCCCCTGCTCTTCTTTGAACAGGGCCAGAGCCAGGTCTGATCCACATGGGCCGATAATTATGTTTGTTCATGTTCATTACATCATGTGTATGATTCTGATTCTGAGCATGGAAACATAGGCCAGTATATTCAACAATGGAAGCATGTATATCAAATGCATAAATATAATAACAAATCACTACTGTGGACATATTATAACATATTATAACAAATATTTTATATATTAAATATTATATATTAACAGTTAAATAATAACACAGATAAATAGTAAAGATCTTAGAATTTCCCAAAAATCTGCCAGCACCGGATTGCCGCCCAAAATACCGTTAAGATTTTAAAATTACCACGGGCGAAAAATTCCACAAAAAAAGGGAAAAATTCCGCCCAGCGTAAAAAAATGGACCTTACACCCCGATTCTCAGCGGAAAACGCAATCTTGGGCCGCTTGGGCGGTTCTTAAACAAAATGGGCGGCAATCACTATAACTTACACCGAGGCTGCGGGTTGGGCCTAGGAGAGGAGAAAACACTCAAAATATTTTTTCCAAAAAACATAAAATTTTTTTAAAAATCAGAACACATTCTCAGGACCCTTTTCAACTTAATCACTGTGAAATAATTTTAAAATACTTATTAAAAACCCATGAACTTACCTTTTTTTTGCAGGGCTACTTCCCTATCGCCCAGCTCCCGCT
The DNA here is from genome assembly GCF_044704955.1 of Pristiophorus japonicus. Classification (NCBI taxonomy): domain Eukaryota; kingdom Metazoa; phylum Chordata; class Chondrichthyes; family Pristiophoridae; genus Pristiophorus; species Pristiophorus japonicus. Next base: position 78,096,580 of record NC_091988.1, on the reverse strand, counting down.
GCTTCTCGTGGGCGTTTTTTTTTCCGACTTACCTACGGGTCGCCGCTGAGTCAAAACTCGGGCGATGGCGGTCTATGGGTGGTGCCCACCGGCAATCCGCTCCCCAGCGGTACTTCAAAACAGCCAGTGGAACTCTTGATGGAAATTTTCGGCGACCTGGTTTTCGCCAAAACCGACCAAAACCGTCGAGAAACTGGGCGGAGATGCCATGCATATTCTAGCCCCTTGTCTCGGCAAAAATAGGTATGTACACATTAGGCCAATATACAATACTTTCCTCGGTCTTGATTTCCCTCTCTTATTGTCTATTCTATTCAGCCTATTTGGGAGGCCTTCTATTTTATTTCCTACATTTATTTGGTGGGCCTATGTTCTTTGGTGGGCCTGGGGCTGCAGCCCCATCTGCCCCATGGGTAATCCGCCCCTGTTTATGTACACCTGAGAGGATGGACACAACCATAGCCAGTGAAATCAATATATCTCTGTAGAGGCAATAGTTAAAGTGCAGGACTGGGCTCTGCTGTGATGTCCCTCCCGCCCCCAACAGCTCATCAACCTGCCCAAGCACCACTCAGTGTCTAGGCCCTGCCCGCACCCACGGAGAATGCCTGCTTTGGGTGAGGGCAGCAAACGCTTGTGGAACCCCGTAGCCCAGCGCGGGTCAGAACCTTCAGGAGAGAAGTGGAGAAAATAGGTGGTGTGTATGTATAATGTATGTACTGTAACACTAGACCACTGAATGTACCTTCACACTGTATACATCATACCTGTACAACCAGAGGGTGCTACTGGTGGAGACCTAAGGGTCACCTGCACACTGCAGGTAACCAAGTATAAAAGGGAGCTCACCTCATTGTGTCCTCACTCAAGGAGCTGCAATAAACGGACTAAGGTCACTACAGTTCAAGTACAATACCCTTACCTCGTGGAGTCATTATTAGAGTGCTTGCATATACTACAACTGGCGATGAGATTACAAATTTCCACGCGCAACATGTCTAACCTAAGCAACTTTCAACAATTCGCTGATGGGGAAGATTGGGATGCCTTTGTGGAAAGGCTCGAACACTTTTTCATTGCAAATGAACGAGCAGGAGACGACCCGACCTCACTGGCTGATAAGTGCAGAGCTATCCTGCTCAGCAGTTGTGGGCCCACTGTCCATGGCCTCGTCAAGGACCTGCTAGCCTCAGCGAAGATGACAACTAAAATATACGCAGAGCTCGTAACAATTATACAGGAACAGCTCAAACCTAAAGAGAGCATCCTCACAGCCAGACACCGGATCTACACCCACCGGCGGCCCGAAGGCCAAGAAATTGCAAAATATGCTGCAGACCTGAGACGATTGGCTGCACCGTGCCTCACCGAAGCACTGAGGGACATCTTCGTTATTGGAATCGGCCACGAGGGCCTCCTCCACAGGCTGCTCTCTGCGGACACCACGGTCATCCTGCAGAAGGCAATCAAAGTGAGCCAGGCGTTCATGATTTCGGTCTGCGACTCCAAGAGGATGATGACTCAGCCCCCAGGACTCTAACCTGACGAGTACAGTGAACCGAATGGCGCCTTTCAGAGGCAAGGCTGCGACCCCGAGTCCCGCAACTCTGAGTCCGCCACATGGGGCCAATCGGCAAGCTCCGTGCTGGTACGGAGGAAATCACAGGGCCCACCAGTGCCGATACAGAGACTATACTTGCAAGGGCTGTAACACTAAAGATCATCTCCAGCGAATGTGCAGAAGAAATTTTACTCACCGAGTCGCTGAAGAGTTGGCCGATCACCCGGGCTCCAGCGCTGATGAAGACGAAGAGAGAGTCTATGAAGCAGCTCAGCCCCTGGAAGAGGTGTACGGAGTATATACCTGCTCCACCGAGAGTTCCCCGTGGAAAATGGAGTAGAAATCAATGGTGTTCCAGTCTCGATGGAGGTCGACACAGGGGCGAGCCAATCGCTGATGAATCAGACGGCCTTCAAGAAACTCTGGGACAATCCCGCCATATGACCCAAAATGCTCCCAATCCAGGCGAAGCTGCTCACTTACACAAATGACACCATCCCAGTTGTTGGCAGCGTGGATGTCCAGGTGTCCCATGGCGGCACGATGCACAAGCTACCTTTGTGGATCGTTGCCGGTGATGGTCCAACGCTGCTGGGGAGAAGATGGATGAAGCAAATCCAAATCTGTTGGAGCTGGGAAAGCCTCCAGGCCCCGGCGATCGACGTCCTATGCGGCCCCAAATTTGGATCCATCACAGGACCTGGAAATCCTACCATCCAGCTCGACTGCGTGGCGACGACACAGACTGCACAACTCAACGGCGGGATGATCCAACCTGAACGACCAGACCTCACCTTCCGGGCTCCAGTGGCAGGACTCCAAGGGAAGAAGATCGGCGCAGAAAGTAGATTCCCGACGTCCATGGCAGAACCTGGGGAGAAAAGGATCACCGCAGCCTACCTCATGGAGAGAAAGAAGATGGTGCCCGCACCACGAGGTGAAGCACCTGAAATCAAGATGGCCGCGACCGTACCACGAGGGGCAGCATTGAGGGAGCAACACATGATGCCGAGCAGCGAACTGGATTGGAGTAAAGATAGCAAGGCCCTCTTGAAGGAGACCGGCAACCCAGCACAATTAAAGGGACAGTTCCACTCTTTGTACAGCGATGCGGGTGACACTAATGATAAAGACGTAATTAACGAATGCAAGTATACAAATGTACCGTTGAACAACGATGCTGATGACACTAAAGTAAAAGATGCAATCAACAAATGCAAGTATATAAATGTACTTTTGAACACTGATGCTGGTAATACTAATGAAAAAAATTTAACTAACAAATGCAGGTATCTAAATGTAACCTCGCACAGAGATGCTGATAGTACTCAGGAAAGTGATGTAATTGACAAATGCGAAAGTGTAAAGACAAACAACAATGTCGAGTCGGCTGATTGCAGTTGGAGCCAATGTATCATGAATGCTAATGATAAAATGAGAGATGATGCCGGGTTCTACATGCATGCCGACAAAGCCAAAGACAACCTCCCGTGGGAAGCAGCCAGGTCCAGCGGGCTACCCAAACATGTAGCCTGCACCTCCGAGACCAATGTGATGCCCCAGGGAGGGTGCACACACAGAGGGAGCATACCCACTGCAGGGCCAGCGTTCAATGGACGGCACAGGCACCACCACTGGCACCCTGCCCCAGATCGGCCCTACCCCCCCCGGCCACCAGGGCCAGCACCAGGAGCAAGAGGCCAGCACCCTCAAGCCCTCCCGATGGGACCTGGGATGACCAGACTCCCACCACCGCTGAAGGGCAGCAGGAAGACCCTGCAGCCCTCAAAGGAGAACAGGGAGGCCATACACTCCTGTGGCTCTGCCCACCACTAAAAGTCCTCATCCACCCATCTCCAGTTGGAGACCGCAATACCACGTATGTACCTTACCTATAACACGTACTTGCTCCACCACTGCTGAACACAAAAACAGTCACATAACCAATCTGATTCTTTATTCTCTGTACATGTACCGTGGTGAGCCACACACATGGTCTATGTATGGGGGGCAGCGGGGGGGAAATGGATGTATGTAGCCATGGATCACACCCAGAACCCACACAACCCTCACTACAACCTCCAATCATCCACTGCTGACCACTTCATGGCAAAAAGGACTTGGGGGTCCACAGGGAGAGAGCCATTCCCAAACAAAGACAAAGTGCAAGGGCTTTGGGCACTCAAGTCGAGGGCCAGAGCACACAGTGCAAAGGCCTGTGGCACAAGACTTAGGGGAGAGTGTGGTTGTGTATGTATAATGTATGTACTGTAACACTAGACCACTGAATGTACCTTCACACTGTATACATCATACCTGTACAACCAGAGGGTGCTACTGGTGGAGACCCAAGGGTCACCTGCACACTGCAGGTAACCAAGTATAAAAGGGAGCTCACCTCGTTGTGTCCTCAGTCAAGGAGCTGCAATAAACAGACCAAGGTCACTACAGTTCAAGTACAATACCCTTGCCTCATGGAGTCATTATTAGAGTGCTTGCATATACTACAGTAGGCACCAGAAAATATTAGCACAACAACAAAAATTGTATTTATATAGCGCCTTTAAAGTATTATGGCACCCACAAGGTCCTTCACAGGAACATTATCATACATAATTTGACATCAAGCCACATAAGGAGATATTAAGCTCAATGTTCCCTTTGTCAGCTGTGGCTCAGTGGGTAGCACACTCGCCTCTGAGTCAGAAGGTTGTGGGTTCAAGAGTCGCTCCTGACATTTGAGCACATAAAGCTATGCTTACACTCCAGTGCAGTGCTGAGGGAGTGCTGCACTGTCGGAGGTGCCATCTATCAAATGAGACATTAAACCGAGGCCCCGTCTGCCCCCTCAGGTGGACATAAAAGATCCCATGGCACTATTTCGAAGAAGAGCAGGGGAGTTATCCCCGGTGTCCTGGGCCAATATTTATCCCTCAATCAACATAACAAAAACAGGTTATCTGGTCATTATCACATTGTTGTTTGTGGGATCTTGCTGTGCGCAAGTTGGCTGCCGTGTTTCCCACATTACAACAGTGACTACATTCCAAAAAAGTACTTCATTGGCTGTAAAGCGCTTTGAGACGTCTGGTGACCGTGAAAGGCGCTATATAAATGTAAGTCTTTCTTTTCTTTCTTAAAGCTTGGCGACATTCCAGGGGACCCGAACAGCCGGTGAGCCGGCTTTTAAATTGAAAAAAACACGCATGCCCGGTGTTTCGAATGGGCCGCGCAGCCTGTTATAGGGGCCGCGCACTTAAAGAAAATTACGTCCAACATTGATTGGGACAGGTGACCAAAAACCTGGTCAAAGAGGTAGGTTTTAAGGAGCGTCTTAAAGGAGGAGAGAGGCGGTTTAGGGAGGGAATTCCAGAGCTTCAAGCCCAAGCTGCTGAAGGCACAGTCACCGATTGAGGGGGGATGAAAATCGGGGATGCGCAAGAAAGAAAGAAAGACTTGTATTTATATAGCGCCTTTCACGTCCACCAGACGTCTCAAAGCGATTTTCAGCCAATGAAGTACTTTTAGAGTGCAGTCACTGTTGTAATGTGGGAAACGTGGCAGCCAATTTGCGCACAGCAAGCTCCCACAAGCAGCAATGTGATAATGACCAGATAATCTGATTTTGCTATGTTGATTTGAGCGCTAAATATTGGCCAGGACACCAGGGATAACTTCGAAATAGTGCCGTGGGATCCAAGAGGCCAGAATTAGAGGAGCGCAGAGATCTCGGAGGGTGGTGGGGCTGGAGGAGGTTAGAGAGGTAGGGGGAGTGGGGAAGGGAAGCAGCAGTTGATTGACGATTCAGCCCTTCCACGGGTAAGCGGCCCCTGTTGTGGGGTCTGGCTGCCTCTCTTCCTCAGAATGTGCAAGTATCTTTTGAATTCAAAGCACAGCCAGTGGAGATCAGAGAGAACAATTCCTATTGTATCCTTGACTGCTGCAGTCCCGCAGAGAAAAGTCACGGGACCTGCACTATTCATAATATTCATTAACGATTTCAGAAAGCATATTGTATGCAGAATCTATGGATTTGCTGATTAGACTAAACAGTGTGGGTGAATTTGCCGCAACTTAACAGCTAGCTTTATAAATAGTAAGTGACATTCAATATTGATAAATCTAAAATAATACAGGGATGCACTAATTATATTAAATTTGAATCCATCATCCAGGCCACAGGGGAATGACCAAGGAGCATTACTATAATCTCGCAGGCCGAGAAATCACTGCACTCGTTGGAACTGTTTCTCTCTGCTAGTTCAGGGAGGAGGGTGGGTGTGGGGTTGGGGTTGGGGTGGGGGGGGGGGGAGGTATTACCTCATTTAACAAGTGACAGCCCTTTCAACTTAATCCATTGGCTGGAAAACAGCTTTAACATGTGCTGAAAAAAGAAAAAGAAAGACTTGCACTTATATCGCGCCTTTCACGACCATCGGATGTCTCAAAGTTACGGCCCAATAAGGGCCCAGCGGCAGCGCCATGAAGCGAATGTGGCGGCATTGGTGCCAACAACATGGCGTCTGAGCGCCTGCCCCCGCGGCAGCTGGTTACGCTGCTGGTGCGCCATGACGCTCTCTCCGGCGGCCGGTGTCGTACGTTGGCCGGTCTGCCCGCCCGCACGGTCCTCCCCGCCAGACGTGAATGTCCAGATGCCGTAGCCAATGATGTTGCAAACATCAGTGCGCAAGACGGCCACCATTAATCTGCTGAGCTGGACCCTGCCTGGAGCCGAGCTGGAACGGGCCGGGTCACACAGTGCTGGGCACCCAGACCAGCGGGTTTGCCACCCCCACATGATGCGCCAGGTTGGCACTACCTCACACCAAAATCATGCCCAAGCCATTCCTTTCATACGCATCACCATTGGGGGAGGGGTACCGTTAAGGAGATGAGGAGGAATTTATTCTCTCAGAGGCTTGTAAATATATGGAATTCCCTGCCCAGAGAGTCTGGGTCATTGAATATATTTAAGGCGGAGAGAGACAGATTTTTGAGCGATAAGGAAATAAAGGGTTATGGGGAGTGGGCAGGGAAGTGGAGCTGAGTCCATGATCAGATCAGCCATGATCTTATTGAATGGCGGAACAGGCTCGAGGGGCCAGGTGGCCGATTCCTGCTTCTATTTCTTATGTTAAGTCTCACCATTCACTGCAACTCACTAGGCCATTTTCAAAAGTGCTCACAGATCCATCCAAGAAGGCAAAGCGTTGAAAATACAGATTTCAGTGTTTGCCAACAAATTAGCAGAAACTTTACATCAGCATTGATGATAACACCCAAGTGCCTAGCCTTGTTTGTTAGTTGGTATGATTTGGACAAGAGTGAGTGTGAGGGGTGGCGAGTGAGATAGGGATGTGATAATGTAGATAGAGAGAGAGGGGTGGGTGGAGGTGCAAGGTAAGTTGGTGTGAGTAAGGATATGCAGGAGTAGAGTAGGGAAGGCAGAGTGATGGGGATGTGATGAATGGCACAGCAGGACGAGGTTGAGTGTAGCTTTACAGCAACATTTCGTGATCTACTGAGATCATTGAAAGGTTTGTGCCACTGCAGCCTGGTCCTCCTGATGACATCCTTGCTTATACCCTCCTGTCCAATGTGCAACCAGGCTGCCTTGGTGTCCTGGGGAGGTCTCTTCCATCCATGGGAAGGGAAGAGAACCTCCCTGCGCACTGTGAGTTCCTCCATAAGCATATGGAGGGAGTTATGGGAGAGCCTGGGTGCAGCCCTGTACCTCTGTGCCGTGCTGGTCAGTGTTTGCAGCACCTCAATGCTGCAGAACACTAACAGCACAACTGTCACAATTAATGTGGGCCATGATCCCTTTAAGGAAACCGGCTGATGACGTATCAGATGACTTAATCGGACCCGCTTCCTTTTAATTGGCCGGGAACCTTGCAGGGCGGGCTTAACAAACCCCATCAGTGTAAAATCATATCGGAGGCCGGGATCGAGACAGCTGTGGGGTCGGGACTCTCCAGCGACATCACCCACCCTGGACCTACCGAGGTCGGTAAAACCCAGCCCTGATAACCTGTTTCAGTGACGTTGATTGTGGGACAAATATTGGCCCCAGGACATCGGGGATAACTCCCCTGCTCTTCTTCAAAATAATGCAGTGGGATCTTTTACGTCCGCCTGAGAGGGCAGACGGGGCCTCGATTTAACGTCTCATCCAAAAGGCAGCACCTCTGACAGTGCAGCACTCCCTCAGCACGGCACTGGAGTGTCGGCCTAGATTTTTGTGCTCAAGTGCCTGGAGTGGGTCTTGAACCCACAACCTTCGGACTCAGAGGCGAGAGAGATAGTGCTGCCCACTGAGCCACGGCTGACACAGGAAAGCATCAGAAATTCCAGGACAAGGTGCCAAATTCTGGTCTCACCGCCCGCGATGTTTTCTGCCTGTATCTTCAGGATTGCAATCCTCGCTTTCCATCTGTTTTTGGTTGGTGGAAACTGAAAACCGGTGGCCGCGATTGTAAACATATTTTTGCTACATTGTGTGTGTTCGCTGATGAGATGGGAGAGACAGAGATACAATAGAAAGGAGCATCTTCCACAAGGGAGCAGAATGGCCTTGCTCCGTCATGTTACTAATCAAATCGCCCACTAATTAGCCAACAAAATGGGCACCCTTAGCTGGCAGGTTGTTTGGGCAGTAAAGAGATTGATTTGTTTTTCATTTGAAGGTCTGCTAAATCTTTATTTTACACCTGGGACAGCAAGGGATTATAGGTAAGCTCTAATAATCTTCTGTTTGAGTTCTCCGACTGCTGGGGTATCTTTACAAATCACATCTTGCTTGTGATTTGTTAAGCTGCTAATCGCGACCCCTGGCTTCTTGGCTCACTTGGTTTCCTGTCTTATAAATTCACCTCGTATTCACGAGCATTTGAGTCTAAATCCCCATCAATCTCCTCCTTTATAAAAAGAGAACAAATGAAACTCCTCCGATACTTCCCTACATTACAACTGCGACTACACTCCCATAAAAACCCAACTGGTTCAGTAGTGCCCTTCAGGGAAGGAAACCTGCTGGTCTGGGCCTATATGTGACTCCAGTCCCACACCAACTGCCCTCTCAGTTGTATCAAACTGCTACCCAGCAGCAGTTCAACCCACCACCACCTTGTGCAGGAAAAGGAGGACCACCACTACCCTCTCAAGAGGAAGAAGCCCCACTACCTTGTCAAAGACAACTTGCGATGGACAATAATTGGCAGCCTTGCCCGCGCTGCCCACATCCCGACAATGAATTAAAGAAACTGTGTTTCCGTGTAGGGAATTGCTGCTGTTATTTTGAACATTGCCAGCGTGGCCGTGGGGGGGGGGAGTGGGGGGGGGGAAGAGCCTTAGATCGTGAAAGGCACTCTATAAACACATGTCTCTCTTTCTTTATTTTGCGAACGTCTTCAATGCCTCTACTAATACTTGTTCCGAAGAGTTTTGAAAAATTCAATGCATTTGGCCTGCAATCGGCACCTGATGGAAACTAGCGATGTCAAAAGAAACAAATTCTACTTTCCAACGAGTAATATTGTGCTCGTGATGTTTCTGGAGGCAACTTGAATCGCACTTGCTAATCCCTGAACAATTAGCAGAGTTAAAGGTGTAAATGTGTGTGTGTTGGTTTGTAATGTTTAATTCTGTACTTAGTCTGAAGTGATGATTAAATGCCTGGACCTGTGAGGCCTGCAGACAACCAACTCACCAAACTGCAGCTGCTTTTAAATAGGCTTTCGAGCCAATAGAACATGCATTTATGCCTTTCACAAACTCAGCTCCCAATGTGCTTTACAGCCAATAAAGTACTTTTGGAGTGTAGTCACAGCTTAATGTAGGAAACACAGCAGCCAATTTGTGCACAGCAAGCCCCCACAATCAGCAATGTTTGTGAGAGGATGTTTCCACTTGTGGGGGAATCTAGAACTAGGGCTGTAGTTTAAGAACAAGGGGTTGCCCATTTAAAACGGAGATGAAGAAAAAAAAGAAAGAGGAGAGGAGAGGAGAGGAGAAAGAGAGAGAGGGAGAGAGAGAGAAAGAGAGAGAGATTGCAAGAGGTTGAAAGAGATTGAAATAGAGAAAAAAAAGAAAAAAGAAAAAAAAGACAGACTTACATTTATATAGCGCCTTTCACGACCGCCGGACATCCCAAAGTGCTTTTCGGCCAATGGAGTACTTTTGGAGTGGAGCCACTGTTGTAATGTAGGAAGATAAAGAGAGCTCCACAGTTTTAAGATTTGGGATACAACACATTTGAGTAGGAGATGTTGGACGAACCTTGATTTCAAAGAGCAGTGATGCACTGCTTCCAAAATGGTAACTGGACTCCAGGTTGAATTACAAGGCACCAGTGCGGCGCTCCCTCAGCACTGCACTGCGAGTGTCAGCCTGGATTTCTGTGCTCAAGTCTCTGGAGTGGGACTTGAATACACAACCTTCTGACTCCGAGGCAAGAGTGCTGCCCACTGAGCCACGGCTGACACTCAACGAGGAGCCACTTTGATCTTCTCCATTTCCACAGAACCAACATTGAGAGAGAGAGAGAGAGAGAGATAGCCCTCGCGAGTATTGTACGCAATCCTTGCCAGGTTGAGACGCATGAACCCATGAAGCTTTGGAAAGAGAATCAAATAAAGGGAAGATCAATTGGTTTCACCTCCATCATCATTGAGCATGGAGGCAGTGTTTGCATAGCTCGACCCATCCTCATCAAAAGCAGATAATTTTGCTGTAAAATTCATTCAGTGTAAATAGCTCCGTACTGTGTATACTCCATTAGATTCAAGTGTTTGAAGTGACAGAGAGTTTATACAGAGAATGAGGAGAGTTTGTTCAGCTGCAGGCTATATGGTGCAAATGCTCTAATGGAACCAGTGCCCTCTTGTCCTTGTTTTCAGGGCTTCTTATGTTACGCAACGGATGAAAGAACTTCTAAAGCCACAGGGACCAGAAGGTCCCAGGCTCGATTGCTCATCCAACATCAGTAACTTGTATTTATATAGCGCCTTTAACTTCTCCAAAACATCTCCGGGCCGCTTTACAGAAGTGCAATCAGACAAAAAATTGACACTGGACCAAAGGAGCCATTAGGACAGGTGGCTGAAAGCTTGGTCCAAGAGGTAGGTTTGAGGGAGCATTTTCAAGGAGGCAGGTGGAGAGGAGGAGAGGTTTACGACAACAATTTGTATTTATATAGTCCAAGTATGTAACCTACAGGGCTACGGACCTAGTGCTGGAAAGTGGGAATAGGCTGGGTAGCTCTTTGTCAGCCGGCACGAGCACGATGGGCCAAATGGCTTCCATCTGTGCTGTAAATTTTTATGATTCTATAAGTCAATGTAATTCAGCAAGCACCACACCTGAGTTTTGGATTTCGGCTGTGGTGCTTCACCTTGTAGTCAAATAGCCCATTGACACTCGCAGTGCGGGCCCATGCAAGATGAGTGACCACTTGGGTGAGTTGCCAGATGGTGAGGTGAGAGTCACTGCCCTTGACATCAAGGCAGCAATTGACCGAGTGTGGCATCAAGGAGCCCCAGTAAAACTGGTCAATGGGAATCGGGGAGAAAGCTCTCCACTGGCTGGAGTCATACCGAGCACAAAGGAAGATGATTGTGGTTGTTGGAGGCCAATCATCTCATCCCCAGGACAGCACTGCAGGAATTCCTCAGGGCAGTGCCCTTGGCCCAACCATCTTCAGCTGCTTCATCAATGACCTTCCCTCCATCATAAGATCAGAAATGGGGATGTTCGCTGATGACTGCACATCAGACAATGGAGCAGTCCATGCCAGCATGCAGCAAGAATTGTTTGACATTCAGGCTTGGACTGATAAGTGGCAAGTAACATTCGCGCCATACAAGTGCCAGGCAATGACTATCTCCAACAAGAGAGAGTCTAACCACTGCCCCTTGACATTCAACTGCATTACCATCACTGAATCCCCCACCATCAACAGCCTGGGGGCGTCTCCATTGACCAGAAACTTAACTGGACCAGCCACACAAATACGTGGCTACAAGAACAGATCAGAGGCTGGGTATTGTGCGGCGAGTGTCTCTCCGCCAGACTCCCCAAAGCCTTTCCACCACCTGCAAGGCACAAGTCAGGAGTGTGCTGGAATACTCACCACTTGCCTGAATAAGTGCAGCTCCAACAACACTCAAGAAGTCAACACTGTAATATAGCTCCCCCTAGTGGACTTCAGCTCCACCTAGTGGACTACTGTGATAATGCACCTAATCATGTAAATATAATAAAAGGATCATGTGACAAGGTCACATGACAAGTTCCTGTATAGCCATCTTGTGTAGGTGTGTGTATGGGCTGTTTATATCATTATGACAGGGTCACATTTTGGTCACGTTTCCTATTATCTCCTTATGTGGTTTTGGGGGACAACGCTACTGTGAAGCACCTTGGGACGTTAAAGGCGCTATACCAATACAAGTCGTCATTGTTGGCGACTGCTTGTAAATTTTTGGCTTTAAGTCAGAAATTAAACTGTACTTGTCCTTACCAACATGTATTTATATAGCGCCTTTAACATAGTGAAACGTCCCAAGGCGCTTCACAGGAGTATATGAGATTTAAAAAAATTTGACACCGAGTCGTATAAGTAGAAATTAGCACAGGTGACCAAATCTTGGTCAAAGAGGTAGGTTTTTAGGAGCGTCTTAGCAAGAGTTGGATATCTTGCTTTCTGCTTTTAATACTTTGGGCATTTTCAAATGAAAGATATTATCTTATTATATATATAGGTCCCTGTACTGTTGTCCCTAGTTAGTGGATGAACACACAAGGTTATTGCAGGGCTGTGGGGAAAGAGCAGGGCAGTGGGACTAATCGGACAGCTCTTTCAAAGAGCCGGCACAGACATGATGGGCCAAATGGCCTCCTCCTGTGCTGTGTGATGCTATGAGGGGAGGCCACATGCTCCTCATCAAGCGCCTTGGGACGTTTCACAATGTTAAAGGCACTATGTAAAGTAGTTGTTGCTGCTTTGAAGGATCACCCTATAATGCAGAGTATAGCACGCTGTGTGCTATAGCTTCCAACCAGCAGTCGTTTGTCATTTAAGGAGACATGAGAAGACAAGAATAAATCTCACTTCTTTCTGCAGCTCAGCTCACTAATTTAACTTTAATACCAATTTGGGACTTATTTACACATCGGTACATGCAATCATTTGTTTTCCCACAGCTTATGAATATTCTGATACAAACAGAAATTACTCACGGACCTGTGCTTTCCTTCCCGGCTCCTTGCAACATAAATCCGCAGAGAGCAAATAATGGCAAATCTTGATCGATAGCTAGTTGGTTGAAATGATCAGTTCCAGATGAAGCCTCCTTTTCTATTCTTGTTTCCCACATAGCCATGTTGGTAAATCAAAGCAACAAATTTCTATTATCCCGATTTGCTCCCCTCCCCAGTGACAGGTTGGCATCACTCTCGCCTCTGGAGTCAGAAGGTTGTGGGTTTGAGTCCCACCCCAGAGACTTGAACACATGCAGCGGTGAAATGCAGCGGAAGTTGGGTAGGGGCCGAAATTCCGCTGTTTAGCGCCTCTCTTTAGCGCCTTTGGGGGGCGCTAATGGGCTCGCGAAACCGGGGTTGGGGGGGGGGGGCTACTGGCTCCTATGACATTGCACGGGAGTTAGCGGAGGCGCGAATGCAGTAGCGCCACGCTTCACTGGTAGTGCTCCAGGCCGCTGCGTCTCTGGCGAAGACGTCATTGGCGAGCGTGGCGACCCCTTTTTGACCGCGGCAGAAGTTGCCCAGCACCCCGCGATGCCTGCGCCAGCCTCACTGGTTGCGAACCGGGCCGTACAACCATCGCGGGGCGAAACTTAAAGGGGAGGCGCACAGTGCCGCACGCCACCATTTTTTTTTTCTTCCCCGACTCTCACCGTTCAGGCCGTTGTGCGTTGCTTTCATTGGGTCCGGGCCGCGATCATGCAGCCCAGCATTCCGTCTCAGTGCCGGGCTGTGACCACGGCACCCCTTAGCCCTGGTCGCCCAGTGGAGGCCCATCAAAGGGCCTGCAAAGCTCGCAGCATTCATCCCCTTTAAGGGAAGGGGAGGGACATTGAAACACATCAGCGCTGCGCGGTGCGCACAGGTAGCGCCCCTGATCCCGCCCCGGGAGGAAGTGAAGTGCCCGACACTGTGCTCCACTTCCTGTGAGGGGTGGCAACCCGAATTTTGCTTCCGCACCGGACACAGAATGTCTGGCCTTGGAGACGTTACCGCCCCCAGCAGGGACAATAGGGAATTTCACCCCCACAGAATCTTACAACACAGAGGGGGCCATTCAATCCATCATGCCTGTGCCGGCTCTTTGAAAGCTTTTCCAATTAGCCCCACACCCCTGCTCTTTCCCCAATGCCCTGCAAAACGTTCCTTTTCAAGTATTTATCCAATTCTCTTTTGAAAGTTACAATTCCACCGCCCTTTCAGGCAGCGCATTCCAAATCACAACAACTCGCTGTGTCAAAAAATTCTGTTCATCTCCCCTCTGGATTGGATAGGCTGGGTTTGTTCTCATTGGAACGGAGGAGGTTGAGAGGAGACCTCATTGAGGTATATAAAATTTTGAGGGGCCTAGATATAGTGAATAGTAAGGATCTATTTCCATTGGTGGAGGGGTCAATTACGAGGGGGCATAGTTTTAAGGTGGTTGGTGGAAGGTCCAGAGGGGATTTGAGGGGGGCTTCTTCACTCAGAGTTGTGGGTGTCTGGAGCTCAATGCCTGGATGGGTGATGGATGCAGAAACCCTCACCATATTTAAAAGGTGCTTGGATGGACAATTGAAGTGCAGTAATCTGCAGGGTTACGGACCTAGAGCTGGTAATTGGGATTAGACTGGATGACCTCTTGTTGGCCGACTCAGATACGATGGTAAGTACTGCAGGGAATCGAATTCGGCCAGGGTGATCTCCTGGACTAGTTTCGATCACCTGGATGGGTCGGAGTGAAATTTTCCCAGATATTTTCCCCCAATTGGCCTGGGTATTTAATCTGTTTTTTTTGCCTCTCCCAGGAGATCACAAGGGTGGAGTGTAGAATATTGCAGTGCACGGGGTGTCGGAGTTGTGTGGGCGGACTGGTTGGGCCGGATGCTCTTTACCTTTCTGCCATTGTTCATCGGTTTATATGTAACCTTCAGGGCTGCTGACCGAGGGCCATGCGGCTCTTTGTCGGCCGGCACGGACATAATGGGCCGAAATGGCCTCCTTCTGCACTGTAAATTTCTGTGTTTCTATGTTTCTGTGGTTCTTTTGCCAATTATCTGAAATCTATTGTCCTCTGGTTACCGACCCTCCTGGAAACAATGTCTCCTTATTTACTCTATCAAAACCTTCATAATTCTGAGCACCTGTATTAAATCTCTCCTTCGCTTCCTCTGCGCTCAGGAGAACAATCCCAGCTTCTCTAGCCTCTTCACGTAACTGAAGTCCCTCATTACCGCTACCATTCTCGTGTGTGTCCTCCGCACCCTCTCCAAGGCCTTGACATCCTTCCTGAAGTGCAATGCCCCTAATTGGACACAAGACTCCAGTTGGGGCCTAACCAGTAATTTATAAAAGGTTAGTCCTTCATAGAATAACTTAAACCAATATCAAGTGGGGCATTTAAGGGGAAGCTAGATAGGTACAAGGGAGAAAGGAATCATTTAAGGTGATTGGCAAAAGAACCAAAGGCGATCTGAAAAAACAACTTTTTTACGTAATGAGTGGTTAAGATCCAGAAGGCACTGCCTAAAAGGGTGGTGGAGGCAGACTAAATTCTATCTTTCAAAAGGGAGTTGGATACGTATCTGAAGGAAAAGTATTTGCAGGGCAACGGGGAAAGGGCGGGGGATTAGGACTAGCTGAGAGTTGGCATGGGCTCGACGGGCCGAATGGCCTTCTTCCGTGCTCTAACCATTCTATGAACAGAAGGTTATGCTGATGGGGTGAGATGAAGTAAAGTGGGAGGAGACTTGTGTGGAGCATAAACACCGGCACAGACCAGTTGGGCCGAATGGACTGTTTCTGCGCTGCAAACTCGATGTTAGTCGGAGGTGATATAATTTGTTACAACAGCCCTTAACGAGGAAGGGGGGCAAGGAAATCAGTGAATGTTCATGCTCCTGATTGGACGTTAGGGGAGGACAGGACTGAGATTCAGATTTGATGCCCCCTTAGTCAAATAGTTTGCGGACACTCGCAATCACCTCCTCTACTCACCAACTCTTCTGCCGACCATTCCACTCCATGTTCAATGTTTGTGTTGATAGGATCTAAATTTGTGTCGTCCCAAATCGGAATTCAATGGAGGCATGAGGAAAGCTTGAAGAAACTAGGGGAGGAAACTTGGAGATGGTCTTGTAGTGAACAGGAGAGAGGTTTGGAAAAGATAATCCATAAAAATACCTTAAAATAAATTGCAGGGCCGGAAGAGGAGGGCACAGGTTCAAACTAGTGAATGGTAAATTTATAACAAAATCATAGAATGGTTACAGCCGGGAGGATGCCATTCGGCCCATCGAGCCCGTGCCGGCTCTCTGCTGAAGCACCTCAGCCAGTTCCACTCCCTGCCCTTTCCCCGTAGGCCTGTACTTTTTTTTCTTTCAAATACTTATCCAACTCCCTTTTGAAAGCCGTGATTGAGTCTGCCAGGCAGTGCATTCCAGATCTTAACCACTCGCTGCATAAAAAAGTTTTTTCTTATGTTGTCTTTGGTTCTTTTGTCTTTTGTTATAAGAACATAAGAACTAGGAACAGCAGTAGGCCATTCAGCCCCTCGAACCTGCTTCGCCATTCAATAAGATCATAGCTGATCTGATCTTGGCCTCAACTCCACTTCCCCACTGGCTCCCCATAACCCTTGACTCCTTTAGGACTGGCTCCACGAAAGACCAGAGAAAATGATCGAGGCATGAAATGGACCTCCCGGTGGATTAGCGGAGGAAAAAATGCCCTGGGATCACTTAAGAATCAACAGAATGTCGCAACTGGGGAAATGTAGCGTCTTTTCTGGGTGGAGGGATGAACTAAGATAGTCTTCCTCATGTGTGTCTATTTTAAACCTGTATCCTCCCAAGAAGAATGCTGCAGTGTCAATGCGGCAAAGAACGAGAAAAACTAGCATTTATATAGAGCCTTTTCACAAGCTCAGGACATCCCAAGGTGCTTCACAGCCAACGAATAACTTCTGAGGTGTCGTCACCATTACACTGTAGGCAAACACGGCAGCCAATTTGTGCACAGCAAGCTCCCACAAATAGCACTGAGATATGTGACAAGACAAATGCTGGGCAGGACACTGGGAGATCTCTCCTTCCCTTCTGCATCTTCTGCCATGGGATGATTTAAGTCAACCTGAGAGGGCAGGCGGGTCTTCAGCTAAAAGTCTCATTCGAAAGAAGGCACCTCTGCCGGTGCAGCACTCCCTCAGCACTGCACTGTGCGTCAGCCTGGATTGTGTCTTCAAGTCCCTGGAGTGGGACTCGACCCTAAGACCAACAGACTCAGAGGCGAGAGTGGTACCCTCTGAGCCACAGCTGATAAAAGGTTTTTACCTTTTTTTCCCCCAACCTGCACACAATGAACCAAATATTAGGGCATCAGGGCATTAGGGCAGACTTTTAAGGGGATATTTCATAATTCGCAACAGAAATATATCCCAATGAGGAGGAAAGACTGTAAGAGAAGGGATAACCATCCCTGGCTAACTAAGGAAATAAGGGATAGTATCAAACTGAAAACAAGGGCATACAATGTGGCCAAAACTAGTGGGAGGCCAGAGGATTGGGAAACTTTTAAAAGCCAGCAAAGAATGACTGAAAAAATGATAGCGGGAAGATAGATTATGAAAGTAAATTAGCACGAAATATAAAAACAGATAAGTAAGAATTTCTACAGTTACATAAAAAGGAAAAGAGTGACTAAAGTAAATGTTGGTCCACTGGAGGATGAGACTGAGGAATTAATAATGGAGAACAGAGAAATGGCAGAGACTTTGAACAAATATTTTGTATCGGTCTTCACGGTAAAAGACACTAAAAACATTACAATAGTGGATAATCAAGGGGCTATAGGGAGGGAGTATAATGTTGGCAGATGGAGTATAATGTTGGAAATTGTGAGGTCATGCAATTTGACAGAAAAAATAGAAAAGCAAATTATAATTTAAATAGAGAAAAATTGCAAAGTGCTGCAGTACAGAGGAACCTGGGGGTCCTTGTGCATGAACATAAAAAGTTAGTATGCAGGTACAGCAAGTAATCAAGAGAAGGCAAATGGAATGTTGGCCTTTATTGCAAGGGGGATAGAGTATAAAAGCAGAGAAGTCCTGCTACAACTGTACAAGGTATTGGTGAAGCCACACCTAGAGTACTGCGTATTTAAGGAAGGATATACTTGCATTGGAGGCTGTACAGAGAAGGTTCACTCGATTGATTCCGGAGATGAGGGAGTTGACTTATGAAGATAGGTTGAGTAGGTTGGGCCTATACATATTGGAGTGCAGAAGAATGAGAGGTGATTTTATTGAAACATATAAGATAATGAGGGGGCTCGACAAGGTGGATGCAGAGAGGATGTTCCCACTTATAGGGGAAACTAAAACTAGGGGTCATAGTCTCAGAATAAGGGGCCGTCCATTTAAAACTGAGATGTGGAGGAATTTCTTCTCTCAGGGTTGTAGATCTGTGGAATTCTCTGTCATAGTGAGCTGTGGAGGCTGGATCATTGAATACATTTAAGGTGGAGACAGACAAATTTTTGAGCGATAAGGGAATAAAGGGTTATGGGGAGCGGGCAGGGAAGTGGAGCTGAGTCCATGATCAGATCAGCCATGATCTTATTAAATGGCGGAGCAGGCTCGAGGGTCCAAATGGCCGACTCCTGCTCCTATTTCTTATGTTCTTATGTTCTCCTAAAGGTGCTTCAAGACAACAGATGATAACTGTCTTCTGACACCTTCGCCCATAAAAAAGTTATCAGGATATTAAGGGGAACAGATAGGGTAGATAGAGAAACTATTTCTGCTGGTTGGGGATTCTAGGACTGGGGGGCATAGTCTAAAAATTAGAGCCAGACCTTTCAGGAGTGGAATTCGGAAACACTTCTACACACAAAGGGTGGGAGAAGGTTAGAAGTCTCTTCCGCAAATGGCAATTGATACTAGATCAATTGTTAATTTTAAATTGGTGATTGATAGATTTTTGTTCACCAAAGCTATTAAGGGATATCACAGACCCAACCGCCTCGAGGACAGTGGACAGTCCTCCGCCCAATCCGCACGGTGCGATAGACGATGCACCACCTGCTCCACAGGTGGAATGTGAGGGACGACCCGAAGTGCGACTGTGGCCGAGAGTCCCAGACCGTGGGACACCTCACATCACCCTGCCCACTGAGATCTGTTGCGAGAGGCACCTCACTTCTTCACTCGGCATCTCAAGATGGACATCGAATGGAGAGCCAAACTAGACATCCCATTTATACAAAAGCAAAATACTGCGGATGCTGGAATCTGAAATAAAAATAGAGAATGCTGGAAATCTCAGTGGGTTAGGCAGCATCTGTGGAGAGAGAAACAGAGTTAACGTTTCGGGTCAACGACCCTTCATCAGAACTGGCAAATGTTCAAAATGAACACATTCTTAAGCACTGTAAGGGGGAGGGAAGAACGAACAAAAGGGAAGGTCTGTGATAGGGTGGAAGGCAGGAGAGATTAGAGACTCAAAAGGGATGGTGGGCTGAATTGAAATGGTAGTGACAGAAGTTAGGAAAATGTTAATCTGGATAGGGTGTGAATGGCGTGGTAATGACCAGCTGCCATTAGAGACAAAGAGGGGGGGAAAAAAAAAAGAGAAGAAAAAAGAAAAAAAGCATTAGATGGAGTGGTGGGGGGGCGGGAGGAAAGGAGCCAAAGATGGCCAGAGGCATCGCTGTGCGCGCCGACCCCATTGCGCCTCACGGGGGAAATTGCCGCGCGGGCAGCGAGGGTGTCACCGGCCAATATCATCACCAGCTTCACGGGTCACGAAACCGGCAGACATCCACCACCAGGACATCCCTTAAAGGCTCTTTGCATCCTGGGCCGCCATATTATCCTGTCGGCTGACTCCTCTGTCGGCTCAGCAATGGCGGCCCTCACCTCGACCGGGCTGCTATCCTGCAGCCCAGCGCTCCGTTATGGGTGCCGGGCTGATGGCCCGGTCAAGGACGCCCCTGGTGACCGCTGAAGCAGAGCATGGCGCTGGAATCTGTGCCACCCTGTTGCCCCGGGAACGCCCCTCCACTGATGTGGAGCGCCTCCAACAGCGCTCCGCCTCTGGCGGGGGCGGAACCTCCGGGCCGTCCAATACATGTCCCGGAAAATGGGGCGTGGAGCAGTTTCACCGCCCCCCCCACCATGCCCCATATTAGGCAGGAGCTTGGCTCTTCAACCATGCAGGCCTCATGTAAACCGCACCAGTGGTGCAATTCACAAATGGAACGCAAGCCCCAGAGGGGGAAGACGGAAAAGCAATTAGAAGCAACATTTGGAGGGAATGCAATAGCTGTGTGTGGAACGGAGCGCAGATTCCCACTCCAGGATCGAGCAGCAGGAAATTCCCTTAAGCACAGAAGGCAAGGAATGTAAATCACGCTTTGTTGCGCTAACAGGTCCAGATTGATTAGATTTGAGCTTTGGAGACCCTGCAGTTCCTTCTCTACCTCCATTATAAACAACTTTAGATGAGAGCTGTCTAATCTCAAAAAATTCTTAATTGGTTGTTTTTCCTCTTTAATGAGGCTTATTATATCCAAAAGATTAGTCACATTCTTATGGACGGCAGTTGAAGCCCAGCGTCATTAATCAGCAACACAGCAGTTGAAGTTACAGGCATGATGCAGCAGTGGTTAAAGGCTCAGCACTTACTCGCACCATCTCTCTGAAAGCTTTGTGGCGTGAGGCCAACGAGCATCAATTAAACCGTTTACACGCTCTTTATAACGGCAGTACAGTAAAAAAAAAGATACTTGCATTTGTATAGCACCTTTCACAACCACTGGACGTCTCAAAGTGCTTTACAGCCAATGAAGTACTTTTCGGAGTGTAGTCACTGTTGTAATATGGGAAATGCGGCAGCCAATTTGCGCTCAGCAAGTTCCCACACACAGCAATGTGATAATGACCAGATAATCAGTGTTTGTTATGTTGATTGAGGGATCAATATTGGCCCCAGGACACTGGGGAGAACTCCCCTGCTCTTCTTCAAAATAGTGCCGGGGGATCTTTTATGTCCAGCAGAGAGAGCAAACGAGGCTTCGATTTAAGGTCTCATCCAAAAGGTAGCACCTCCAACAGTGCTCCCTCAGCACTGCACTGTCAGCCTAGATGTTGTGTTCAAGTCCCTGGAGTGGGACTTGAACCCACAACCTTCTGTCTCAGAGGCGAGAGTGCTGCCCACTGAGTCACGGCTGAGAGTTATAGGAAATAAATACCAAATGTATAACAGAATGAGCGGAGATCTTCTGAAAGCCACAACTGCATGTCGACACCGATAGTGTCAGCACTATCGCTCTCCGTTTCTTACTCTAGATATTCTCCTCGTGTTCAGTGGTGCTGATCTTCAATCCTTTACAAACCAGTGTGTCTCTCTCCCTGGCCAAGTACTTCGGTGTCAGCTGTGGCTCAGTGGGTCGCACTCTCACGTCGGAGTCAGAAGATTGAGAGTTCAAGTCGTTCTCCAGAGTCTTCATCACAAAACCCAGGCTGACATTCCAGTGCAGTGCTGAAGGAGCACTGCACCGTTGGAGGTGCAGTCTTTCGGATGAGACGTTAAACCGAGGCCCTGTCTGCCGTTGCGTGTGGACGTAAAGGATCATATGGCACTACTTTGAAGAAAAGCAGGGGAGTTCTCCTCGTGCCCTGGCCAACATTCATTCCTTGACCAACATTTCTCCCTTAGCCAACACCTAAAGCACACGGTTTGGTAATTTATTGCATTGTTGTTTGCAGAATCTTGCTGTGCACACATTGGCTGCTGCGTTTCCATTACAACAGTAAGTACACTTCAAAACAACTTTATTGGCTGTATACCACCTTCCAGAGTCCGTGAAAGGTGCTAAATATAAATAACAGCTCTGACGTAACAACCTTCAAAGTGTTAGAAAGGTTAGTCAAAATATAGAAATTCTTTTTTTTTTAAAGTCTCCTTAAAGGTTAGCTCGCCTCCTTTGGCAGCGCCCTTCACTAAGGAAGGAAACGGAGAGTTCAAGCCAGCCGCCAGTGCCGAACTTAGACCGGCACGCGAGCCCAACTCTGAGGGAGTTGCTGCGTCAGAGGTTGATGTCTTTTGGATCAGATCTCGTAGCCTGTTCCAGTGTTTTAAACGAATCCTAGCATTTCTGGGAATGAGATGATCAAAATAAACCTCTCCTGTGTCAGCTGTGTGTAGCGCTCTCGCCTCTGAGTCAGGAGGTTGTGGGTTCAAGTCCCACTCCAGGGAATTGAGTATATAAATCTAGGCTGACACTTCCAGTGCAGCACCGAGGGAGCACTGCACTGTCGGAGGTGCTGTTTTTCGGATGGGACGTTAAACCGAGGCCCCGTCTGCTCTCTCAGGTCGATGCAAAAGATACCATGGTACTATTACGAAGAAGAGCAGGGGAGTTCTCCCCGGTGTACTGGGGCCAATATTTATTCTTCAATGAACATCACTAAAACAGATTATCTGCTCATCATCACATTGCTGTTTTTGGGAGTTTGCTGTGCGCAAGTTGGCGGCCGCGGTTAATAATAATAACAATAACTTTTATTTATATAGGGCCTTTAACGTAGTAAAATGTCCCAAGGCACAGCAGTGTAACAAGATAAAACAGATAAATTTGACACTGAACCACAAAAGAAGAAATTACGGCAGATGACCAAAAGCTTGTTTAAAGAGGTAGGTTTTAAGGAGTATCTTAAAGGAGGAAAGAGAGATAGAGAGGCGGAGAAATTTAGGGAGGTTTAGGGCCCACGGCCACCGATGGTTGAGCAGTTATAATGAGGGTGTTCAAGAGGCCAGAATTTGAGGAGCTCAGACATCTTGTGGGGTTGTGAGGCGACACTTCAAAAGTATTTCATTGACTGTAAAGCGCTTTGGGACATCCATGAAAGGGGCTATATAAATGCAAATCTTTCTTTCTGTAAAGAACAAATTGAAATTGAAAAGGTTCTTCTTGCTGATCCGGAATCGATTGGTTTTGTTGCAATATTTCAGTTTATTTGGAGAATGCTGTCGGTAAATCTTGGCTCCACGATCCCGAGACTTGCCTTAGAAATGTAGAAAATAGGTGCAGGAGTAGGCCATTTGGCCCTTCGAGCCTGCACCGCCATTCAATAAGATCATGGCTGATCATTCACCTCAGTACCCCTTTCATGCTTTCTCTCCATACCCCTTGATCCCCTTAGCCCCAAGGGCCATATCTAACTCCCTCTCTTGAATATATCCTTCCAACGAACAGACCAAGTAACACGGGCACTGCATTGGATATAAATAGGCAGGAACACACACTGGATCAGGCAGATGGACGGTTTGAACATCACGTCCAAAGGATAACAGCTCTCATGCAAGAACTTTCAACGTGTTAGAAAGGTTAGTCAAAATGGATAAATGTATAAATGATTTGTCGAGATGGTGATGACGCAAATATTATCATAGGATATCTTTTCAAAACAACAACCCTTCAATTATTTGTCAAATTCCCTTTTGAAAGTTACTATTGAATCTGCTTCCACTGCCCTATCAGGCAGCGCGTTCCAGATCACAACAACTCGCCGCGTAAAAAACGTTTCTTCATCTCACCTCTGGTTCTTTTGCCAATCACCTTAAATCTATGCCCTCTGGTTACCGACCCTCCTGCCACTGGAAACAGCTTCTCCTTATTTACTCTATCCAAACCTTTCATGATTTTGATCGCCTCCATCAGATCTCCTCTTAACCTTTCCTGCTGTAAGGAGAACAAGCCCAGCGTCTCCAGGGGCAGGGCAGGGGTCAAGACCTGGACTCAATATTAACAAAGCTCAAAAGAAAGTCCAACTGACCAAATATGATCTTTTCTTTCTTTCATTTGTCTTCAGATTACCAGTTTAGTGCAAACCTTTGGACATATGTGCCCACTAGGAACCGAGCTGAGACAACAACAACTTGTATTCATATAGCACCTTTAACATAGTGAAACGACACAAGGCGCTTCACAGGAGGATTATGTGATAAAGCATTTGACACTGAGCCGCATAAGTAGAAATTAGCGCAGGTGACTAAAAGCTTGGTCACAGAGGTATGTTTTAAGAAGCGTCTTGAAGGAGGAAAGAGAGGTAGAGAGGCGGCGAGGTTTAGGCAGTGAGTTCCAGAGCTTGGGGCCCAGGCAACAGAAGGCACGGCCACCGATGGTTGAACGATTATAATCAGGGATGCTCAAGAGGGCAGAATTAGAGGAGCGCAGCGATCGCGGGGGTTGTGGGGCTGGAGGAGATGACAGGGACAGGGAGAGGCGAGGCCATGGAGGAATTTGAAAATAAGGATGAGAATTTTGAAATCGAGGTGTTGCTTAACCGGGAGCTAATGTAGGTCAGAAGCACACGGTTGATGGGTGAGTGGGACTTGGTGCAAGTTAGGATACGGGCAGCCGAGTTTTGGATCACCTCCAGTTTACGTAGGGTAGAATGTGGGTGGCCAGCCAGGAGTGCATTGGAATAGTCAAGTCTACTGGTAACAAAGGCATTGATGAGGGCTTCAGCAGCGGATGAACCAAGGTAAGGGGTGGAGACGGGCGATGTCATGGAGGTGGAAATAGGCGGTCTTAGTTATGCTGCGAATATGTGGCCGGAAGCTCATTTCAGGGTCAAATATGGCACCAAGGTTGCAACCCAAACTCATTGCAAGCAGCTTCTCCACGGGCAATAGAAGTAATTTTTAAAATCCCGTCAGTCTGGGATGGATTCCAAGGTACCAGGTGAGAACGTAGAATGCACGAACCCAAGCCACCACTCGATCGTGCTAATAAATCTGTCTGGAACTCTACTTTGATGGAACAGAATTGGGAGATAAATTTTACATGATGGTTCTTAGTTAACAAGACATTCAAGTAAGGTATTTCTCAGGAGACGAGTAACCAAAGTAAAGGCCTTTTGACCAGAGAAGAGCACTGTGAATGATTGCGTGCAAAGACTCTAAGCATAAGATGAAAAGCTCAGGTCTCTACAGCCTGCCAAGATAATGCTTCAAGGGTGGATTTCAGTGAAGTTTATAAAGTATTAAATGCCTCAGATAAAGTTACACCGTATTTATAGCACAGAAACGGGCCTTTCGGCCCAACTGGTCCGTGCCGGTGTTTATGCTCCACAAGAGCCTCCTCCCACCCTTCTGCATCTCACCCCATCATCATATCCTTCTATTCCTTTCTCCCTCATATGTTTATCTAGCTTCCCTTTAAGTGCATCTATACCATTCGCCTCAACCACTCCCTGTGGTAGCGAGTTCCACATTCTCACCACTCTCTGGGTAATGAGGTTTTTCCTGAATTCCTGTTTGGAATTTTTTGTGACTACCTTGTATTCATATTCGCCTAGTTTTGTTCTCCTCCACAAGTGAAAACATCTTCTCTACATCTACTCTATCGAACCCGCTTCATAATCTAAAATACCTCTATTAGTTCACCCCTCAGTTTTCTGAAAGCAAATCCTGACTAATACTTTAAAATAAAGCAGGTTATTAGGAGCTGTGGTTATAGATATAAACCAGCAAAGAAGAGAGATTTCAGATCAGACACCAGAAGCAAACTCTACATGCAAAGACCTATAGCTATTTGGAACAATCAGTCAAGGGAGGAAGATGCAGACACAGACTTTTAAAGGCAAAGCAAAATGCAGAACTGGGGAGGATGAATGCTAGAGGGTCGATCTTGGCCTTTTCTTGGTCTATAAATTGGCTAAAAAATAGGAAACTAAAGGCCTGACAGAGAACTGTAATTTTAATTGGACCCTCATGTCCTCAAGAACACAAGAACATAAAAATTAGGAGCAGGAGTAGGCCATACTGCCCTTCGAGCCTGCTCCACTGTTCAACAAGATCATGGCTGATAGAATCACAGAAATTTACAGCACAGAAGGAGGCCATTTCGGCCCATTGTGTCCGTGCCGACCGACCAAGAGCTATCCAGCCTAATCCTACTTTCCAGTTCTTGGTCCGTAGCCCTTAGGTTACAGCACTTCAAGTGCACATCCAAGTACTTTTTAAATGTGGTGAGGGTTTCTGCCTCTACTACCCTTTCAGGCAGTGAGTTCCAGACTCTCACCGCCCTCTGGGTGAAGAAATTTCCTTTCATATCTCCTATAAACCTCCCCCCAATTACTTTAAATGATATGCCCTGGTTGTTGACCCCTCTGCCAAGGTTCTTCCTATCCACTCTATTCAGGACCCTCATAATTTTATGCACCTCAATCAGGTCTCCCCTCAGCCTCACCTGTTCCAAAGAAAACAGACCCAGCATTTCCAATCTTTCGTCATAGCCAAAATACTCCAGTCCAGGCCAACATTCTTGTAAATCTCCACTGCACCCTTTTCAGTGCAATCACATCTTTCCTGACCAGAAGTACTCCAGCTGCAGCCTAACCAGTGTTTTATACAGTTCAAGCATAACCTCCTTGCTCTTGTATTCCATGCCTCGACGAATAAAAGCAAGTATTCCATATGCCTTCTTAACCAACCACCTTATCTACCTGGCCTGCTACCTTCAGGGATTTGTGAACCTGCACTCCAAGCTCCCTTTGTTTCTCTACACTTTTTAGTGTCGTACCATTTAATGTGTATTCCCTTGCCTTGTTAGACCTCCCCAAATGCATTACCTCACACTTCTCTGGATTGAATTCCATTTGCCACTGTTCTGCCCACCTGACCAGTACATTGATAGCTTCCTGCAGTCTGCAGCTTTCTTCTTCATTATCAACCACACAGCCTATTTTAGTGTCATCTGCAAACTTCTTAATCATACCCCCAACATTTAAGTCTAAGTCATTGATATATACCACAAAAAGCAAGGGACCTAGCACTGAGCCCTCCGGAACCCCACTGGAAATATCCTTCCAGTCACAATAACACCCATCAACTATTACCCTTTGCTTCCTGCCTCTGAGCCAATTCTGGATCCAACTTGCCACTTTGCCCTGGATCCCATGGGCTATTACTTTCGTGATCAGATCTTCGACCTCAACTCCACCTTTCCACACCATCCCCATATCCCTTAATTCCCAAAAATTTATCGACCTTGTTCTTGAATACACTCAGCGACTAAACCTCCACAGCTCTCTGAGGCAGAGAATTCCAAAGATTCACCACCTTCTGAATGAAGAAATTTCTCCTCATCTCAGTCCTAAGTGGCCAAACCCCTATTCTGTGACTGTGACCCGTTCTAGACTCCCCAGTCAGAGGAAACATTTTCCCAGCATTAACCCTTTCAAGCCCTTTAAGAATTTGATATGTCTCATTTAGATCACCTCTCATTCTTCTAACCCTAAGGAATATAGGCCTTAACTTGGCTGAATTGCCAATGTCAATAAGGACCAGTGGACTATCTCAACATCCAAGCTCGAGCGCTCGATTGACCACCTTGTTTGTTGTTTCTGGCGAATGTTTGTGTGTTGAACGCTATGGACACTTCAGATACAGGAGCAAATTCTTTAGTTAGCGCTCTCATTGATTGACCAAATTGGGTGAAAGATAAAGATCAATATTACAAGGAACGAGAGAGGAAGAGGGGAGGATAAATCAAGAAATGGTTAGTTGATGCAAGCTCAGATTTGGGAAAAAAACCTCTAGCCTGCAAGAAAGGAAAACTGAGAGCCCGTTCAGCTTGCTCACGTTGCCAGGCCCAATAATCATAAAATGCTGAAAACACTGGGCAGATCAGGCAGCATCTGTGGAGCGTTTCAGGTCGGTGACCCTCGGTCAGAACTGGTGTAAGGTCATTGTAATGTGCGCACCTGTGAATATGTGTTAAATTGGGAATGTCTCAGCAAGTCACGTGATGTTCACAAGACTCAATAAAACCCAATTGGGTTCAGGGGATCCATGATTGTGAGCCTGATGGATGAGTTGGTAATGTGCAGTGTGATTGTTAAACCTTTGTTAATAAACCAACTAGTTCTTAATAGCAATGTGTTGTTATGAATTCTTAAGCAAAGAACCCATGAAGCAAATACATTAGTCATCGACCTGAACATTAACTCTGTTTCCCTGGAATCATTCTAGTAAGTGGGGGAACAGTAGCATAGTGGTAATAATGTTACTGGGCGAGCAATCCAAAAGCCTGGATTAATAATCCAGAGGCACGAGTTCAAATCCCATCATGGCAGCTAGGAAATTTAAATTCAGTTAAATAAATCTGGAATAAAAAGGCTAGTACAGGTATCAGTATTGGTGACCATGAATCTACGGGATTGTTGTAAAAACCTGATATCCTTTAGAGAAGGAAATCTGCTGCCCTTACCTGGTGTAACCTACACGTGACTCCAGACCCACAGCAATGTGGTTGACTCTTAACTGCCCATTGAGATGGCCTTGCAAGCCACTCATGGACAATTAGAGATGGGCAATAAATGCTGCCCTTGCCAGCAATGCCCACATCCCATGAATGATTTAAAAAAAACCTCCTCTGCACCCTCTCTAAGCCACCCTTCCTGAAGTGTGATGCCCAGGATTGGACACAATATTCCAACTGAGGCACAACCAGTGATTTGTAACGTTTCAGCGTAACTTCCTTGCATGGCTGATCCCTTGGCCAGCGGTGGGGCTGAATGGATACAAGATGCGGGCATCCTCATACATTATCCTCCTGGCTCTTGCTTTCCCGCCCTCTTCTCATCACAACTCCACCCTTGTGCCTTCCTCATTTCACACACCCAAGAAATGCAGCCTGCCCAGCCAGTGGGACCGCAGGCAGATGTTTCCATTACAGATATCCCAGCCACAAAGGGGCTGTCTGGGGTGCATCCTTCCATCTGATTCTTCCTCTTCTGCTTCTTCCTCTTCCCCTCTGCAAGCGGACGCTGTAAATTATGAAATGACAGCATAAAATGCTGCAAAGGCAGCATGTCGACCTGAGATGCGAACTCCACAGATGTTGCGTGGCCTGCTGAGCATTCGCAACATATTCTGTCTTCTCAAAGGCCTTCACTTACCATCCGAGTCCTTGCAAGCGTCCTGCAGCACTCCCAAAACAGTTTAAAAAACACATTTCACACCTATTGCAGCAAGCCACCACTTCAATAAAATCCCAAAAAACAAGGCCAAACCCTTCCATTCAAACTTGCCCGATTGATGCACGTGTCCCTTTTACAGCTCCAGGTATCGACCCTGTCAGCGTCGGTCAGCCCGCTTGCTCTCCAGATTAAACGAGCCGCCATTTTGTTTTTACAGGGCGCTGTCGGTGGGCCCACGAATATGGTGGCCGCCTCAGGGACCGCCTCCATCTGGTGCAAGAGCGGCGGTGGTTATTTTTATCCAGAATGGCTGGCACTAACGGGGGGCGGTAAGTATATGAATTTCTTGCCCTATGCCACAATTTATAAAGGCTTTTAAAAAAAGATTAACTTGTCCTGCCACTTTCAAAGATTTACAACTTGTCATCAGTTTCCCCACTGGCACAGATAACATTATTGTTTCGCAAAAAAGTCAAAAGAACTGAGATTACACAATAATGGAAAGTTATTCGTTTTTCTTTGCAACATTATCCTTTTTAAAATGTCTTCTAAGCGACTCCCTTTCCTCTATTGTCCCCATAACTCGAGGTGATCTAAAACTCGGCTGCCCGTGTCCTAACTCACAAGTCCCGCTCACCCATTACCCGGTGCTCGCTGACCTACATTGGCTCCCAGTTAAGCAACACCCCGATTTCAAAATTCTCATCCTTGTTTACAAATCCCTCCATGGCCTCGCCCCTATCTCTGTAATCTCCTCCAGCCCCAGAACCACCCTCCCGAGAAACCTGCGCTCCTCTAATTCTGCCCTCCTGAGCATCCCTGATTATAATCGCTCATCCATTGGTGGCCGTGCCTTCTGTTATCTATCCCCAAGCTCTGGAACTCCCTGCCTAAACCTCTCCACCTCCCTTTCCTTCTTCAAGACCTGACTTAAAACATACCTCTTTGACCAAGCTATTCGTCATCTGCGCTAATTTCTACTTACGCAGCTCAGTGTCAAATTTTTATCGCATAATACTCGAAGCGCCTTGGGACATTTCACTACGTTAAAGGTGCTATATAAATACAAGTTGTTGTTGTCTCATCTCACTGCTTTTCACGGTCATGTTCAGCTGAGATGTGGAAGCAGGGCCCCGTCTGTCTGGCCAGGTGGATATTAAAGTTCCCGCGCCATATTTCGAAGAGCAGGGAGTTTTTGCTGGTGTTTTAACATCCGTCCCTGAACCAACACAAACACGGGCTGGGATATTTACCGTTGATGTTTGCGTGTTCTTGCTGCTGTGTTTGCCGATACAACAGTCACTGCACTCACGGAACCGGTGCCCTTCTGACACAAGTAATAAAGAGTTTGGGGAAATCACGAAAAACTGGTCATGTCTGCGAGGAATGCTATCGCCCCCACAGCCTTTGGGACATTAGACAACGTTAGAGGCACTCTAACTAAAGGAGGGTAGGTGTTGCTCAATGGGCCAATCTGCATCCAAACAGCTTCAGTTGTTGGCTCAATTTAATGCAGTCTTGAACCCTCAGCCTTAGGATTTGGAGGCAAGTCCCACTTCAGTACATAAACAACCGGTTGAAGCTGACGGCTCGGTGCAGTACTGACCGCATGCTGCAATGTCAGAGGCACCATCTTTCATTAGAGACATTGAACGGAGGCTTCTTCAGGTGCCCACAGAAGATCCCATGATACTTTTTGAAAACTAGGGGTTTTTCCTGGTCAACAACTCGCCCCTCAATGAATACCATGAAAAACCGATAGAATATTAGAAATTTACAGCACGGGGGGAGGGCATTTCGGCTCATTGTGTTCGCGCCGGCCGACCAAGAGCTATCCAGCCTAATCCCACTTTCCAGCTCTTGGTCTGTGGATCAATCGGTTGTTTACCTCATTGATGTTTGTGGGATCTTGCTGTGTGTAAATGGCCACCACATTTACCTACAAGACAGTCACTGCACTTGTATGAAGGGCTTTGAATTTTATTGAAGGAGCTATGTAAACACACTGCCTGAAAGGGCGGTGGAAGCAGATTCAATGGTAACTTTCAGAAGGCGATTTGGATATATACTTGAAAAGGAAATGATTGCAGGGCTATAGGGGAAAGAGCGGAGGAGGGAGTGGGATTAATTGGATAGCTCTTTCAAAGAGTCGGCACACAATGGACCGAACAGCTTCCTTCTGTGCTGTAAGAAAGACTAACGGGTAGAGTGGAATTCTTCCTCGGCAGCACCTCCAAACCCGCGACCTCGACCGCCTAGGATGAAGGCAGCAAGCGCATGGGAAAAAGAAAAAACTTGCATTTCTATAGCGCCTTTCATGACCACCGGATGTCTCAAAGTGCTTTACAGCCAATGAAGTCCTTTCGGATTATGTTGATTGAGGGATAAATATTGGCCAGGACACCAGGGAGAACTTCGCTGCTCTTCTTCGAAATAGTGGCCGCGGGATCGTTTACGTCCACCTAAGAGGGCAGACATGAAGCCTTGATTTAATGTCTCATCCAAAAGACGGCCCCCCTCTGATCGTGCAGCACTCACTCAGTACTGCACTGGGAGTGTCAGCCTAGATTTTTGCCTCAAGTTTCTGGAGTGGGACTTGAACCCACAACCTTCGTGAGTCAAAGGCGAGTGTGCTGCCCACTGAACAACAGCTGAAGGATTGGGTAAACGCTGTTCTTTGTAATTCCCCCTCCCTCAGTCTCCCGCCCTTTCAAACGGCAGCACCTCACCGCAGGCTCGACGGGAGAAAAAAAAATGCAGACTCTCACTTTTTAAATTTTATTTAGCAAAAATGTTTAATCTTTTCTGATGCTCGTGTTTATGTACAAGTAGCAAATCTGCAGAACTTCAAAATAGGAAGGCATGATATTTACACAGCGCAAGGTACACAGCCAAATTGTCACAGTCGCTTCAAGTCTGAAACAATTTTATAAATTTAATCAGTAATCTTAATATAGTATTAAAATCCATTTGATTGCATTTAAACAAGAAGTAGACTTTTAGTACCGTCGAAATGAAATGAGTCTTAACAGTTATAATTACCTATTCATATAAAACATAATAGAAAGCCAGAGGCTGTCTGACCTGTTTTATTCAACGCTTGCACTTAAAAGAGAAAACCACATACTAAAATCTAGCTCCGTCATGCAATGGTCTCCTGACTGTCAAGCAGGAGACTTGAAACAACACAACTGGGGGTATTCTTGACCTTCAAAATATAGCTTTTTCTCTCTCCTCCTCCTCCTCTTTCTCCCCCATCCCCACACCCTCCCTCCCACCCTCTGCCCCCCCCACTCGCTCTCCTTCCTCTTTCTGTTACAGCCTTGCTCCAGACAACCCCGAGGCAACGCAAGGCTTTCACGCTGACAAGGTGCCCCAGCTATCGCCGGCCGTCTTCCTTTCATCCGCTCGGCAGAAGAAAAGCAAAATCGGGTTCTTCCGTCAAATTGTTACTACGCAGGAGGCTCATCGTAGAAAAGAATCTCTCCCGACAGCTCGGACGAGTCAAAGTAGTTCGGTTGAGCAAATTGTTCCCACCCACCCGATTCCCGCTGCCAATTTGCCTCACAACGGATTCTACCTCAGAACAGTGGACATTTGGAGTGGTGACCACTCCCTCCTCTGCAAATCGCTCGCTCTGTTGGAGAGGACGCGGCTCAGGCGATGGGGGAACCTTCAATGAGCAGCACGTACAGATGGGCACATTAACCCGGCGGAGAAATCCCGCTACTTGGAAACGGATGGCGTGAGGGCACCATTCAGTTCCCAAAGTGCCAACCTTTTGGCGTCTGTGGCAACACAGGGAGGACATTCACATGCTGGAGATACGCAGCTACAGTACTTGGAGATATTTTCCATACATCTGAATATTAGCAGTGTTCAAAGGAAAGAATCAGCTCTAAAAATCGGGAGAGAGCTTTTATTTCACGCAATGACCCTGACGCAGTCCATGATTTTGAATGATGTGTTCTGTGCTTTGAAATAACACAAAGAGCCTAGATCCAGTCTTCTGCTCTCCCTCTCACACATCAAAACTCACAGTGCAGAATGTTATCGCATCAGAGAGACTTCTCAGTGGATAGCTCATCGAGTTATCTAGCATTGACTAAAATGGCAGAGCTTACCCTTCAGGTTAAGTGCACACCACTAGCCTACATCACTGAGGGAAACTGTTGTGGAGGGTGCAAGATGTGAGGTGGCCCCACATTTGCCAAGGATTCACAGACTACTTTAGACCCTCTGAAGCTTTGGGTGTTTCCTATAAAACCCTTCATACACCAGTAAACTAAATCAGGAGATACGTGGGCAGATTTTTTTTAAATGGAAGGGGATTTTTTCAGAAATAACAGTGGATTGAATGATCTGAAAGCAGGAATGTTGAATTGACAAAAATCCACAAGACAATTTTACTTTAAAAAAAAAAGTAATTGTAGGAAGTTTAGAGGGGATTTGAGGAAAAGTCTTTTCACCCAGAGGGTGGTGGGGGTCTGGAACTCACTGCCTGAAAGGGTGGTAGAGGCAGAAACCCTCACCACATTTAAAACGTACTTGGACGTGCACCTGAAGTGCCATAACCTACAGGGCTATGGACCGAGAGCTGGAAAGTGGGATCAGGCTGGGTAGCTCTTGGTCGGCCGGCACAGACACAATGGGCCAAAATAGCCTCCTTCCATGCTGTAAACTTCTATGATTCTACGAATGGGGCAGGAAGAGTCCCATGAGACACTGGGCTTACCCAGTAGGGGAGGGGAGGGAAGGGGAGCCCTACAGATTGGGGAGAATGAACTTGTGCTGGAAAAGCCGAGAAGACTGTACGTAAATATAAATCATTCCTTCGTCAGACCGGTGTTGGGGAAATGGAGTGAGCCGCACTGCAGGTTTTTATTGATCAGCTGAAACATGCTTTCTCTTTCTAGCTGCTTCATTGCAAGTCAAAGAAATTCCCACCAGGTTTCAGTGGCCCACACACTACAATCCGAGGCTTTCATTTTGTAACAGTACTTTGAACAATGGGGGTCCAGTCACAATGAAGTCTACAGGCAAGTGGGCAAGAAAATTGTATGCTTTGGGCTAAAATTCGCAGGTTGGGCCTGTACTCAATGGAGTTTAGAAGAATGAGTGGTGATCTTATTGAAACAAGATTATGAGGGGGCTTGACAGGGTAGATGCAGAGAGGATGTTTCCCCTCGTGGGGGAATCTAGAACTGGGGGGCATAATCTCAGAATAAGTGGTCGCCCATTTAAAACGGGGATAAGGTGGAATTTCTTCTCGGAGTGTGGTGAATTTTTGGAATTCTCTGCCCCAGAGAGCTGTGGAGGCTGGGTCATTGAATATATTTAATGTGGAGAGAGACAGATTTTTGAAGGATAACAGAGTCAAGGGTTATGGGGAGCGGGCATGGAAGTGGAGCTAAGGCCAAGATCAGATCAGCCATGATCTTATTACATGGCGATGCAGGCTTGAGGGGCCAAATGGCCGACTCCTGCTCCTATTTCTTATGTTCTTATGTATAACCCTGGTTAGGTTGGGTCTTGGCTCTGACTCAATACTATACTGAGGCCCCCGAACCTCACATGAGTGCCTCCCTCGTGGACCAACGTGGCACTTCTTTACATTTGCTGCCTCGGCCTCCCTGCACTGTGTGGGGCCCATGCCCCCTTCATGTGACGACTTGTCCAAACTCATTCAACGTCGGAACCCTTGCAACCTCGGGTGACATCATGAAGCTTTGTGAGTGCAGCTCCTGTAGTTTGTCCCTGGGGTGGGGGGGGGGCGGGCGGAGATTGCAGCTCTATCCCTCGCTCAGTCAGCATAGAGTACTCTCGGGCTCATGTAGAGTGCTGATAGGTCCAAAGTAAAGCTGCCTCTACCGTTCCCCAATGGGTGTCAGGTTCAACCTTCAGTGGAACATCCCCTGCTCCATCAGTGGGACAACTTTCCACCTCTGACACCAGCTGCCTTGCAGCATAATCCCGAGTGAGTTTACCAATTTCTAGGGTCAGCTTCCAGAAGAATGAGAGGTGATCTCATTGAAACATCGAAGATTCTGAAAGGGATTGACAGGGTAGATGCTGAGAGGATGTTTTCCCTGGCTGGTGAGTCTCGAACCAGGGGACACAGTCTCAGGATAAGGAGTCGGCCATTTAGGAGTTTGCTTGCAGCACAGCAGTGACTACACTCCAAAAGTAATGAATTGGCGATGAGTGCTTTAAGACGTCCTGAGGATAGCAAAGGTGCTCTTAAAATACGAGCTCTTCCTTTTCATTCTTTAAAAAGGTCATAATCTGCATGGAGGTTGGAGAAAAGGAAAATGCTGTGCGGGATCCCTCAAACTATCAAATGGTACAGCAGTCACTTGGCCGGGAAACGTGACACAACACAGAGGTGACGAGCGCACCCGTCAACTCAACGAGTTGAGAACAGACTGAAGCAAAATCTTCACATCTCATTAATGCAATACAATCATTACACCATTACACCATTACCTAACCCATTACACCAGCCCAATGGTCTTCACACACGCAAAGGCCTCGGTCATCAGGGGTCCTCATCAGTAAAATCAAGATTGGCTGGGGTTCATGAGCCATTAGATGGGGCACGAACCTGGCAGATAACGATTACTGCCTGGAAAGAATATTATTTAGATGGGAGGGGAGAGGAGGGGGGAATATTTAAAGGTTCCAATTTTGTACCCCGGCAGCTTCATCCCAATCTTAATTAAAACAAGACTCCCTCGTAGCTAAAGCAAAAGAACGGTGGAAGTAGGGAGAAGGCAGGTTCAAGCCTCTGCTGGTAGAAAAGTCTCCATGCAATACACTAGCCTACAACATTTGTTCCTGACAGATGCTGACTGTCCTTCTGCATATCCAACACTTTCTGCTTTTATTTCAGGCTCCCAGTTCCCCCCCCCCCACCCCTCCCCACCGCGCCCTGCTTTTACTCTCCTGTGAAATCACTGCGATGGAATGAGCGAAGGAAAGAAGTGAGTGGAGGATGGATTGGTCAAAGTGTAGTGTGGTCCCTATGTTGGGGCAGAGCGGGCATTGACACGTGCCTTCGGAATGCCCGACCGGCACCCACCACGGCTCAATTACACTCTAGGTGACCTCCCTCGACCCCCGCACTGTCCTGCGAAGAACGTGGAATGTTGCTATCAAGTGAAATCCCCGGGACCCGTGCAGCCTCCGTCCATCGGAAAGATCGGAAGAGCTGCGCGCATGAGCGGCAGGAGGCCTACCCTGTCGGGCACAGTCACACAGAACAAGACTGTTGGCGCTTGCCACCCGATTTACACCTGGTTTCGGTGGTGTAGTGGTTATGTTCCCGGACGAATAATCCAGGGAAAGTGAGTTCA
Organism: Pristiophorus japonicus; assembly: GCF_044704955.1. Taxonomy (NCBI): domain Eukaryota; kingdom Metazoa; phylum Chordata; class Chondrichthyes; family Pristiophoridae; genus Pristiophorus; species Pristiophorus japonicus. Next base: position 78,060,432 of record NC_091988.1, on the reverse strand, counting down.
TAATCCCATCATGGGCAGTTTGAGAATTTGAATTCAGGATTTAAAAAAAAAAGATCTTGGAAATAAAAATCTGGGTATCAGTAAAAAGTGACCATGAAGCTGTCAGATTGTCGTTAAAAACCCAATTGGTTCACTCACGTCCCTTCAGAATTGTTGTCCTTCCTCGGTCTGGGCCTACATGTGACTCCAGTCCCATGTCAATGTGGTTGACACTTCACGGCCCAGCAAGCTTGGCTGTGCAAGGCGGCGGGCTCACCGTAACCACCTTCTCAAGGGCCATGAGGGGATGGACAATAAATGCCAGCCGTGCCAGCGATGCCCACATCCGCAGAATGAATGAATTAAAAAACCAGTCTTAACTTTCAAGCATTCTCGCCCTGCCCGCACCCGCAGTTGGACCCTCGCAGCCTAACCCGTGGCATCCGGATCCACCTGCCGAAGGCACGGAATTGGGAGCCTCGGCCTACGGACTCGCATGGTGCGAATCCCTCCTACTCCGATCTGGCGAGCGGAAAGTTCCTTTCCCGTCCCCGACTGAGCCAGGAGCACAAGATGAGAACTGAAGCTGTTCCTCTTCCTCCCCCCTCCCCTCTTCTGCTCATGGTTTTAAACCAGAGAATGTCATCAAACGCCTGCTTAATCCAGCTGGCTCCTTCTAGTTCGCCATGCAAACGCTACCAGGCTGTCTAATTGAAGGGAAACAATTAAAAGAACCATAAAAACAAAACAAATTCTTCCCCTCCCCCCCCACCCCCAACGGGGTGACAGATTTGGAGAAATAAATACTTCCAAAAGTTCCGCCGCACACAAGAATCGAGCGATTGAAAAAAATATAAATGAACGGGGTTGCCAGGGTTCTCTGAAAACAAAAGGCGAGGCGTTGCCCGGGTGACAATGCGGGAATGTGTAACGTCGCAAGAGAATAAAGTGTTTAAACATGGCCGCCTGCTTTACATCACTTCCCCCCCCCCCCGCCCACCAGATGGTTTGTCCAATGAGAATGAACTAATGATCTGCATGCAACATTCTCCCCTTAAAGATCCAACTCGGTAGTTTATCGTCCTCCTAAATGTGTCAATGGTCCCAAATCTGAAAGTAATGTTCTTTGCAGCAAAATACTCTCTTTACTTTTCTTCACACTGAGATTAAAGGGGAGGTGCACCCAGCTGACTTTAATGTACAGCGGAAACCGCTTACAACTCACTGGGGGGAGGGAAGAAGACGGTGGGGGGAGGGGAAGCGGTGCTTAGCACCCTCATAGGGGAATCTAGAACGAGAGGGCACAGTTTCAGAATAAGGGGTCGCCAATTTAAGATGGAGAGGAAGAGGAATTTCTTCTCTCAGAGGGTGGTGAATCCTTGGAATTCTCTGCCCCAGAGAGCTGTGGAGGCTGGGTCATTGAATATATTTAAGGTGGAGATAGACAGATTTTTGAATGATAGGGGAGTCAAGGGTTATGGGGAGCGGGCAGGGAAGTGGAGTTGAGGCCAAGATCAGATCAGCCATGATCTTATTGAATGGCGGAGCAGGCTCGAGGGGCCGAATGGCCGACTCCTGTTCCTATTTCTTATGTTCTTAAGTAATGCGCGAGCCATCGTGATGTAAGGCACGCTTGATGGACCAGCTGATCTTTGTATTTCCATACAGCATAATTAAGGTGAAGACACTTCCCTATTAAATCCCTAGAAACCTAAAATAGGGAGGGGTGGGGGGAGGGTTAAATAACAGCCCAACCCACAAATTAAAGCCACCATTCCTCCCATTTGTTGTTTATAAAGGAATATTTAAAGACAATGGGAGGAAATAAAACTCCAAAAAAGTTTTAAAAGGAGCATGTCAGACCTGACACTCCCCCGCCCCCCCCCCAAACCACCTCATCGCCATGGCAACAACTACCATTTGCAAAAAATGCCGTTTTGATTTTCTGAACGTAGTTCTTCCCCGTCCACCCTTCAAATTCCCCCCACCCCCTCCCGACGTACAATCTCTCAGTTATGCTCGACTCCAGTAAGAGGAACAATCCACTCATTGACGTTTCAGGAAAAGCGCAATATTTCTTTTTGAGGTCGTCCTTTCCCACAGCGCTCGGTCTCACGTGGTCCGTCCCTCTCTCACCTTCACACTCTCGCTCACACTCTTCCCGTCTTTCTTTCCTGCCAGTTTCTTCTCACTAATTCATCCCCCCCTGCCTTTTTTATTTTAAAACTTTTTATCACCATCAGTCACTAGGCATGTTACATTTAAATTATAGCACAAGTTCCAACTAACAAGTATTTCACTAAAGAACATTCAAATAAAAACAATGGCACAGAATACAACCTTGTGGAAATATCATATCAAAGCTCATGGAACTTATTTCTATATCAATCTTTTAAAAGTGGAAACACTTCTCTTTTTTTTTCATTTTTTTTTTCTTCCTCCTTTTTTTAATATATTGTAAATTGTGCAAATTTTAGCAGTAACACTAACTGTTAGGAGACCAGAGGGAACAGCAGACCGGTTTATACGTCCCAGCGTCTCATCGACACCAGGTCCCCTTCGCCACCGCGCGCGCCCACCCCCGGTCACATGACCCGCGCGCCACGCGGCCGGAGGGGTTGGAATTCGGCGAACACGGAAACCCGTGGCGCCGCCTCGCGCGATGGACTCAACGTGCACACTGCTCGATTCATATTTCTCTCCCGCGCACACCCACCCTTCCGCCCCCCCCCCCCGACCCCCGCCCTCCACTCCACTGCCCCGCGCACACGCACACACCCACACACTCAGTCAGTCAGTCTTCAAGGAGCTGGATGTCAACCGAGTCTCTTCCCCCCGCCCCCCCGCTTTCCTCCCCCAGGCTGGTTCCTCAGCTGCTGCAGGCCATGGCATCGATCACTTGCTCCAGCTTACTCCTCAGTCGCTGCCTCCTCGCTTGCTCGTCCTTCTCCAGAGTCGACAAGATCTAAAAAAGGGGATGAGAAGAGGAAACAAAGGAATATTTAAGGAGAATGGGAGAAATAAAACTCTGGAAAAAGTTTTAAAAAGCTGACCCTCCCATCCACCCCATCGCCACGGCAACGACTACCATTTGCAAATGCAGCCATTTTGATTTTCTGAACCACCTTCTTCCCTCTCCTCCCTGCAAACCCACCCCCCCCCCGCCACAAAGGGGGAAATCATTCATTGGTACGCCTGGAGAACCATTCGCTTTATTTTCGCTGTGTGCCAGCCGTGGTTCAGAGGGAAGCACTCATGCCTCCGAGTCAGAAGGAAAAGACTTGCATTTCTATAGCGCCTTTCACGACCACCAGACTTCTCAGCGCGTTTTACAGCCAATGAAGTACTTTTGGAGTGTAGTCACTGTTGTAATGTAGGAAACACGCAGCCAATTTGCGCACAGCAAGCTCCCACAAACAGCAATGTGATAATGACCAGATAATCTGGGTTTTTTTTAATGTTGATTGAGGGATAAATATTGGTCCCAGGACACCGGTGAGAACTTCCCTGCTCTTCTCCAAAATAGGGCCATGGGATATTTTACCCTTCACCTGTGAGTGACACTGAAGGTTGTGGGATCAAATCCCACTTCAGAGACTTGAGCACAAAATCTAGGCTGACACTCCCAGAGGGAGTGCTGCACTGTCAGAGGTACCGTTTTTCGGATGAGACGTTAACTGAGGCCCCGTCTGCTCTCTCAGGTGAATGTAAAAGATCCCATGGCACTAGTTGAAAGAGGAGCAGGGGAGTTATCCCCGGTGTCCTGGGGCCAATATTTATCCCTCAACCAACATCAGTAAAAAAAAACCCAGATTATCTGGCCATTATCACATTGCTGTTTGTGGGAGCTTGCTGCGCAATTTGCCGCGTTTCCTACATTACAACAGTGACGACACACTCCAAAAAGTGCTTCATTGGCTGTAAAGTGCTTTGGGACATCCCGAAGTGCTATATAAATGCAAGTCTCTCTCTTTTCTTTGCCTGTCATCAGCACTGCAATTGACAAATCAGGAAGAAGCAGAGAGAAAACGAGAGAAATTCACAGCGGCAATGCTGAACAAGATAGTGAATAGCTTCACTTACTGAAGCGAGGGTCACCCAGAGCTAATTCAGAGGTCACGGGCGTCTCTGAAGCAGCCATAAGTTCGGGATAACGCCCTGCGAATGTGTAACGTCCCTCCCCTCCCCTCCCCTCCCCTCCCCCCCCCCCCCCCCCGCCCCCACCACCCAGCCGACTTGTGTGAGTGACGCAGTGCAGAACTTCTCCCCTGACCAGCGCAAGATCCAACTGAGGGCACTGCGCAGCTCAATATTTCAAACTGCTAAAACAGGTCGCGGGCTGCTGCTGGGGTGGGCTGCCAATTAAACACCTAATGGTTGTCAAGCCTGCGATCAGTCAGAAGAATGGGAGTTTTATTAACCATTTCATTGCATTTAGCATCAGCGTAATTGAGACTGCTTCCAGCAGTCAGGAGTCTGCATCGATAGCTCCGCGGGTTCTGCCTCAGACAGACAAACAGTGTCTCCACACTGCTGCCTCAGATTAATGCCAGACTCCGTGTAAAGATTATGCGCGGGGCCCTCCTTTTGTGAAAGGGAAAACCCGAAAAATGCTGGAAATGAGACAAAACCAGCAACAACCTGCCTTTAGATAGCGCCTTTAACGTTGTAAAACGTCCCAGGGTGCTTCAGAGGGACGTATATCAAACACAATCTGACACCGAGCCACATAAGGAGAAATTAGGGCAGGGGACTAGGTTGGTTTTAAAGAGGAGAGAGAGGCGGAGAGGTTTAGGCAGGGAGTTCCAGAGCTTGGGGCCCCAGGCAGCTGAAGGCACGGCCACCGATGGTGGAGCGATTATAATCAGGGATGCTCAGGAGAGCAGAATTAGAGGAGCGCAGACATCTCGGCAGGGGAGGGGGGGGGGGGGGGTTGTGGTGCTGGAGGAGATTACAGAGATAGGAAGGAGTGAGGCCATGGAGGGATTTGAAAAACAGGTTGAGATGCTGAAGTTGTGTGGTGGCTGAGAAACCAAGGAGAAGGTCCAAGACACAGATACATAGACCGAGAGAGAGCGAGCACGAGAGAGCGAGAGGCACAGGGAGAGCGCGAGCGAACGAGCGAGAGGGGCGCACGGAAAGAGCGAGCGAGAGGCGCGCACGGAGCGAGAGAGCGAGCGAGTGAGAGAGGCGCACGGAGCGAGAGAGCGAGCGAGCGAGGCGCACGGAGCGAGAGAGCGAGCGAGCGAGCGAGGCGCACGGAGCGAGAGAGCGAGCGAGCGAGCGAGGCGCACGGAGCGAGAGAGCGAGCGAGCGAGAGAGGCGCACGGAGCGAGAGAGCGAGCGAGCGAGAGAGGCGCACGGAGCGAGAGAGCGAGCGAGCGAGAGAGGCGCACGGAGCGAGAGAGCGAGCGAGCGAGAGAGGCGCACGGAGCGAGAGAGCGAGCGAGCGAGAGAGGCGCACGGAGCGAGAGAGCGAGCGAGCGAGAGAGGCGCACGGAGCGAGAGAGCGAGCGAGCGAGAGAGGCGCACGGAGCGAGAGAGCGAGCGAGCGAGAGAGGCGCACGGAGCGAGAGAGCGAGCGAGGCGCACGGAGCGAGAGAGAGAGGCGCACGGAGCGAGAGAGCGAGCGAGAGAGGCGCACGGAGCGAGAGAGGCGCACGGAGCGAGAGAGGCGCACGGAGCGAGAGAGCGAGAGGCGCGCACGGAGCGAGAGAGGCGCACGGAGCGAGAGAGCGAGAGAGGCGCACGGAGCGAGAGAGGCGCGCACGGAGCGAGAGCGAGCGAGGCGCACGGAGCGAGAGAGCGAGCGAGCGAGAGAGGCGCACGGAGCGAGAGAGCGAGCGAGCGAGAGAGGCGCACGGAGCGAGAGAGCGAGCGAGCGAGAGAGGCGCACGGAGCGAGAGAGCGAGCGAGCGAGAGAAGCGCACGGAGCGAGAGAGCGAGCGAGCGAGAGAGGCGCACGGAGCGAGAGAGCGAGCGAGCGAGAGAGGCGCACGGAGCGAGAGAGCGAGCGAGCGAGAGAGGCGCACGGAGCGAGAGAGCGAGCGAGCGAGAGAGGCGCACGGAGCGAGAGAGCGAGCGAGCGAGAGAGGCGCACGGAGCGAGAGAGCGAGCGAGCGAGAGGCGCGCACGGAGCGAGAGAGCGAGCGAGCGAGCGAGAGGCGCGCACGGAGCGAGAGTGGCGCACGGAGCGAGAGAGCGAGCGAGCGAGAGGCGCGCACGGAGCGAGAGAGGCGCACGGAGCGAGCGAGCGAGAGAGGCGCACGGAGCGAGAGAGCGAGCGAGAGAGGCGCACGGAGCGAGAGAGCGAGCGAGAGAGGCGCACGGAGCGAGAGAGCGAGCGAGAGAGGCGCACGGAGCGAGAGAGCGAGCGAGAGAGGCGCACGGAGCGAGAGAGCGAGCGAGAGAGGCGCACGGAGCGAGAGAGCGAGCGAGAGAGGCGCACGGAGCGAGAGAGGCGCACGGAGCAAGAGAGCGAGCGAGCGAGGCGCACGGAGCGAGAAAGCGAGCGAGAGAGGCGCACGGAGCGAGAAAGCGAGCGAGAGGGGCGCACGGAGCGAGAAAGCGAGGCGCACGGAGCGAGAGAGGCGCACGGAGCGAGAGAGCGAGGCGCACGGAGCGAGAGAGGCGCACGGAGCGAGAGAGCAAGGTGCACGGAGCGAGAGAGGCGCACGGAGCGAGAGAGCGAGCGAGCGAGAGAGGCGCACGGAGCGAGAGAGGCGCACGGAGCGAGAGAGCGAGCGAGCGAGAGAGGCGCACGGAGCGAGAGAGCGAGCGAGCGAGAGAGGCGCACGGAGCGAGAGAGCGAGCGAGAGAGGCGCACGGAGCGAGAGAGCGAGCGAGCGAGAGAGGCGCACGGAGCGAGAGAGCGAGCGAGCGAGAGAGGCGCACGGAGCGAGAGAGCGAGCGAGAGAGGCGCACGGAGCGAGAGAGCGAGCGAGAGGCGCGCACGGAGCGAGAGAGCGAGCGAGAGAGGCGCACGGAGCGATTGAGCAAGCGAGAGAGCGAGCGAGGCGCACGGAGCGAGAGAGCGAGCGAGCGAGGCGCACGGAGCGAGCAAGCGAGAGAGGCGCACGGAGCGAGAGAGCGAGAGAGGCGCACGGAGCGAGAGAGCGAGAGGCGCGCACGGAGCGAGAGAGGCGCACGGAGCGAGAGAGCGAGCGAGAGGCGCGCACGGAGCGAGAGAGCGAGCGAGAGGCGCGCACGGAGCGAGAGAGCGAGCGAGAGGCGCGCACGGAGCGAGAGAGCGAGCGAGAGAGGCGCACGGAGCGAGAGAGCGAGCGAGAGAGGCGCACGGAGCGAGAGAGCGAGAGAGGCGCACGGAGCGAGAGCGCGAGCGAGCGAGAGGCGCGCACGGAGCGAGAGCGAGCGAGGCGCACGGAGCGAGAGAGCGAGAGAGGCGCACGGAGCGAGAGAGCGAGCGAGCGAGAGAGGCGCACGGAGCGAGAGAGCGAGCGAGCGAGAGAGGCGCACGGAGCGAGAGAGCGAGCGAGCGAGAGAGGCGCACGGAGCGAGAGAGCGAGCGAGCGAGAGAGGCGCACGGAGCGAGAGAGCGAGCGAGCGAGAGAGGCGCACGGAGCGAGAGAGCGAGCGAGCGAGAGGCGCGCACGGAGCGAGAGAGCGAGCGAGAGAGGCGCACGGAGCGAGAGAGCGAGCGAGCGAGAGAGGCGCACGGAGCGAGAGAGCGAGCGAGCGAGAGAGGCGCACGGAGCGAGAGAGCGAGCGAGCGAGAGAGGCGCACGGAGCGAGAGAGCGAGCGAGCGAGAGAGGCGCACGGAGCGAGAGAGCGAGCGAGCGAGAGAGGCGCACGGAGCGAGAGAGCGAGCGAGCGAGAGAGGCGCACGGAGCGAGAGAGCGAGCGAGCGAGAGAGGCGCACGGAGCGAGAGAGCGAGCGAGCGAGAGAGGCGCACGGAGCGAGAGAGCGAGCGAGCGAGAGAGGCGCACGGAGCGAGAGAGCGAGCGAGCGAGAGAGGCGCACGGAGCGAGAGAGCGAGCGAGCGAGAGAGGCGCACGGAGCGAGAGAGCGAGCGAGCGAGAGAGGCGCACGGAGCGAGAGAGCGAGCGAGCGAGAGAGGCGCACGGAGCGAGAGAGCGAGCGAGCGAGAGAGGCGCACGGAGCGAGAGAGCGAGCGAGCGAGAGAGGCGCGCACGGAGCGAGAGAGCGAGCGAGCGAGAGGCGCGCACGGAGCGAGAGTGGCGCACGGAGCGAGAGAGCGAGCGAGCGAGAGAGGCGCACGGAGCGAGAGAGGCGCACGGAGCGAGAGAGCGAGCGAGCGAGAGAGGCGCACGGAGCGAGAGAGCGAGCGAGAGAGGCGCACGGAGCGAGAGAGCGAGCGAGAGAGGCGCACGGAGCGAGAGAGCGAGCGAGAGAGGCGCACGGAGCGAGAGAGCGAGCGAGAGAGGCGCACGGAGCGAGAGAGCGAGCGAGAGAGGCGCACGGAGCGAGAGAGCGAGCGAGAGAGGCGCACGGAGCGAGAGAGCGAGCGAGAGAGGCGCACGGAGCGAGAGAGCGAGCGAGAGAGGCGCACGGAGCGAGAGAGCGAGCGAGAGAGGCGCACGGAGCGAGAGAGCGAGCGAGAGAGGCGCACGGAGCGAGAGAGGCGCACGGAGCAAGAGAGCGAGCGAGCGAGGCGCACGGAGCGAGAAAGCGAGCGAGAGAGGCGCACGGAGCGAGAAAGCGAGCGAGAGGGGCGCACGGAGCGAGAAAGCGAGGCGCACGGAGCGAGAGAGGCGCACGGAGCGAGAGAGCGAGGCGCACGGAGCGAGAGAGCGAGGCGCACGGAGCGAGAGAGCAAGGTGCACGGAGCGAGAGAGCAAGGTGCACGGAGCGAGAGAGGCGCACGGAGCGAGAGAGCGAGCGAGCGAGAGAGGCGCACGGAGCGAGAGAGGCGCACGGAGCGAGAGAGGCGCACGGAGCGAGAGAGCGAGCGAGCGAGAGAGGCGCACGGAGCGAGAGAGCGAGCGAGCGAGAGAGGCGCACGGAGCGAGAGAGCGAGCGAGAGAGGCGCACGGAGCGAGAGAGCGAGCGAGAGGCGCGCACGGAGCGAGAGAGCGAGCGAGAGAGGCGCACGGAGCGATTGAGCAAGCGAGAGAGCGAGCGAGGCGCACGGAGCGAGAGAGCGAGCGAGCGAGAGAGGCGCACGGAGCGAGAGAGCGAGCGAGCGAGAGAGGCGCACGGAGCGAGAGAGCGAGCGAGAGAGGCGCACGGAGCGAGAGAGCGAGCGAGAGGCGCGCACGGAGCGAGAGAGCGAGCGAGAGAGGCGCACGGAGCGAGAGAGCGAGCGAGAGGCGCGCACGGAGCGAGAGAGCGAGCGAGAGAGGCGCACGGAGCGAGAGAGCAAGCGAGAGAGCGAGCGAGGCGCACGGAGCGAGAGAGCGAGCGAGCGAGAGAGGCGCACGGAGCGAGAGAGCGAGAGAGGCGCACGGAGCGAGAGAGCGAGAGAGGCGCACGGAGCGAGAGAGCGAGCGAGAGGCGCGCACGGAGCGAGAGAGCGAGCGAGAGGCGCGCACGGAGCGAGAGAGCGAGCGAGAGGCGCGCACGGAGCGAGAGAGCGAGCGAGAGGCGCGCACGGAGCGAGAGAGCGAGCGAGAGGCGCGCACGGAGCGAGAGAGCGAGCGAGAGGCGCGCACGGAGCGAGAGAGCGAGCGAGAGGCGCGCACGGAGCGAGAGAGCGAGCGAGAGGCGCGCACGGAGCGAGAGAGCGAGCGAGAGAGGCGCACGGAGCGAGAGAGCGAGCGAGAGAGGCGCACGGAGCGAGAGGCGCACGGAGCAAGAGAGCGAGCGAGCGAGGCGCACGGAGCGAGAAAGCGAGCGAGAGAGGCGCACGGAGCGAGAAAGCGAGCGAGAGGGGCGCACGGAGCGAGAAAGCGAGGCGCACGGAGCGAGAGAGGCGCACGGAGCGAGAGAGCGAGGCGCACGGAGCGAGAGAGGCGCACGGAGCGAGAGAGCAAGGTGCACGGAGCGAGAGAGGCGCACGGAGCGAGAGAGCGAGCGAGCGAGAGAGGCGCACGGAGCGAGAGAGGCGCACGGAGCGAGCGAGAGAGGCGCACGGAGCGAGAGAGCGAGCGAGAGAGGCGCACGGAGCGAGAGAGCGAGCGAGAGGCGCGCACGGAGCGAGAGAGCGAGCGAGAGAGGCGCACGGAGCGATTGAGCAAGCGAGAGAGCGAGCGAGGCGCACGGAGCGAGAGAGCAAGGTGCACGGAGCGAGAGAGGCGCACGGAGCGAGAGAGCGAGCGAGCGAGAGTGGCGCACGGAGCGAGAGAGCGAGCGAGCGAGAGAGGCGCACGGAGCGAGAGAGCGAGCGAGCGAGAGAGGCGCACGGAGCGAGAGAGCGAGCGAGAGAGGCGCACGGAGCGAGAGAGCGAGCGAGAGGCGCGCACGGAGCGAGAGAGCGAGCGAGAGAGGCGCACGGAGCGAGAGAGCGAGCGAGAGGCGCGCACGGAGCGAGAGAGCGAGCGAGAGAGGCGCACGGAGCGAGAGAGCGAGCGAGAGAGCGAGCGAGGCGCACGGAGCGAGAGAGCGAGCGAGCGAGAGAGGCGCACGGAGCGAGCGAGCGAGAGAGGCGCACGGAGCGAGAGAGGCGCACGGAGCGAGAGAGCGAGCGAGAGGCGCGCACGGAGCGAGAGAGCGAGCGAGAGGCGCGCACGGAGCGAGAGAGCGAGCGAGAGGCGCGCACGGAGCGAGAGAGCGAGCGAGAGGCGCGCACGGAGCGAGAGAGCGAGCGAGAGGCGCACGGAGCGAGAGAGCGAGCGAGAGAGGCGCACGGAGCGAGAGAGCGAGCGAGAGAGGCGCACGGAGCGAGAGAGCGAGCGAGAGAGGCGCACGGAGCGAGAGAGCGAGCGAGAGAGGCGCACGGAGCGAGAGAGCGAGCGAGAGAGGCGCACGGAGCGAGAGAGGCGCACGGAGCGAGAGAGCGAGCGAGGCGCACGGAGCGAGAGAGCGAGCGAGCGAGAGAGGCGCACGGAGCGAGAGAGCGAGCGAGCGAGAGAGGCGCACGGAGCGAGAAAGCGAGAGAGGCGCACGGAGCGAGAGAGCGAGCGAGCGAGGCGCACGGAGCGAGAGGCGCGCACGGAGCGAGAGAGCGAGCGAGCGAGAGGCGCGCACGGAGCAAGAGAGCGAGCGAGCGAGTGAGGCGCACGGAGCGAGAGAGCGAGCGAGCGAGAGAGGCGCACGGAGCGAGAGAGCGAGCGAGCGAGAGAGGCGCACGGAGCGAGAGAGAGAGAGAGCGAGCGAGAGAGGCGCACGGAGCGAGAGAGAGAGAGCGAGCGAGAGAGGCGCACGGAGCGAGAGAGAGAGAGCGAGCGAGAGAGGCGCACGGAGCGAGAGAGAGAGAGCGAGCGAGAGAGGCGCACGGAGCGAGAGAGAGCGCGAGCGAGAGGGGCGCACGGAGCGAGAGAGCGAGCGAGCGAGAAAGGCGCACGGAGCGAGAGAGCGAGCGAGCGAGAAAGGCGCACGGAGCGAGAGAGCGAGCGAGCGAGAGAGGCGCACGGAGCGAGAGAGCGAGCGAGCGAGAGAGGCGCACGGAGCGAGAGAGCGAGCGAGAGAGGCGCACGGAGCGAGAGAGCGAGCGAGCGAGAGAGGCGCACGGAGCGAGAGAGCGAGCGAGCGAGAGAGGCGCACGGAGCGAGAGAGCGAGCGAGCGAGAGAGGCGCACGGATCGAGAGGGCGAGCGAGCGAGAGGCGCACGGAGCGAGAGAGCGAGCGAGCGAGAGGCGCGCACGGAGCGAGAGAGCGAGCGAGAGAGAGGCGCACGGAGCGAGCGAGAGAGAGAGAGCGAGCGAGCGAGGCGCACGGAGCGAGAGAAAGCGCGAGCGAGAGGGGCGCACGGAGCGAGAGAGCGAGCGAGCGAGAAAGGCGCACGGAGCGAGAGAGCGAGCGAGCGAGAAAGGCGCACGGAGCGAGAGAGCGAGCGAGCGAGAGAGGCGCACGGAGCGAGAGAGAGAGAGCGAGCGAGAGAGGCGCACGGAGCGAGAGAAAGCGCGAGCGAGAGGGGCGCACGGAGCGAGAGAGCGAGCGAGCGAGAAAGGCGCACGGAGCGAGAGAGCGAGCGAGCGAGAAAGGCGCACGGAGCGAGAGAGCGAGAGAGGCGCACGGAGCGAGAAAGGCGCACGGAGCGAGAGAGGCGCACGGAGCGAGAGAGCGAGCGAGCGAGCGAGAGAGGCGCACGGAGCGAGAGAGCGAGCGAGCGAGAGAGGCGCACGGAGCGAGGGAGCGAGCGAGCGAGAGAGGCGCACGGAGCGAGAGAGCGAGAGAGCGAGCGAGCGAGAGAGGCGCACGGAGCGAGAGAGCGAGCAGGCGAGCGAGAGAGGCGCACGGATCGAGAGAGCGAGCGAGCGAGAGAGGCGCACGGAGCGAGAGAGAGAGAGAGAGAGCGAGCGAGAGAGGCGCACGGAGCGAGAGAGAGAGAGCGAGCGAGAGAGGCGCACGGAGCGAGAGAGAGAGAGCGAGCGAGAGAGGCGCACGGAGCGAGAGAGAGAGCGAGAGAGAGAGGCGCACGGAGCGAGAGAGAGCGCGAGCGAGAGGGGCGCACGGAGCGAGAGAGAGCGAGCGAGAGAGGCGCACGGAGCGAGAGAGAGAGCGAGCGAGAGAGGCGCACGGAGCGAGAGAGCGAGCGAGCGAGAAAGGCGCACGGAGCGAGAGAGCGAGCGAGCGAGAAAGGCGCACGGAGCGAGAGAGCGAGCGAGCGAGAAAGGCGCACGGAGCGAGAGAGCGAGAGAGGCGCACGGAGCGAGAAAGGCGCACGGAGCGAGAGAGGCGCACGGAGCGAGAGAGCGAGCGAGCGAGAGAGGCGCACGGATCGAGAGAGCGAGCGAGCGAGAGAGGCGCACGGAGCGAGAGAGCGAGCGAGCGAGAGGCGCACACGGAGCGCGAGAGCGAGCGAGAGAGGTGCACGGAGCGCGAGAGCGAGCGAGCGAGAGAGGCGCACGGATCGAGAGAGCGAGCGAGCGAGAGGCGCACGGAGCGAGAGAGCGAGCGAGCGAGAGAGGCGCACGGAGCGAGAGAGAGAGAGCAAGCGAGAGAGGCGCACGGAGCGAGAGAGAGAGAGCGAGCGAGAGAGGCGCACGGAGCGAGAGAGAGAGAGCGAGCGAGAGAGGCGCACGGAGCGAGAGAGAGAGCGAGAGAGAGAGGCGCACGGAGCGAGAGAGAGCGCGAGCGAGAGAGGCGCACGGAGCGAGAGAGAGAGCGAGCGAGAGAGGCTCACGGAGCGAGAGAGAGCGCGAGCGAGAGAGAGAGCGAGCGAGATGCTGCACGGAGCAAGAAGAGAGCGAGCGAGAGAGCTGCACGGAGCGAGAGGGCGAGCGAGAGGGGCGCATGGAGCGAGAGAGAGAGAGAGAGAAAGCGAGATAAGCGCAGGGAGCGAGAGACACGCACGAAGCGAGAGAGAGAGAAAGAGCGAGAGAGGCGCACGGAGCGAGAGAGTGAGAGAGGCGCACGGAGCGAAGGAGCGAGCGAGAGAGGCACACGGAGCGAGAGAGAGGGCGGGCGAGCAAGAGACAATGCGGGCGAGCTAGAGAACGAGCCAGCCAGCGGCACACTGAGCGCGCGAACGAGCGACACGCCGCACGCGAGAGAGACTGAGCGCAAGAGAGAGAGAGAGAGAGGGACAGAGAGAGCAACAGAGAGAGAGCGAGAGAGGGAGCGAGAGAGGGAGCGAGAGAGGGAGCGAGAGAGGGAGCGAGAGAGGGAGCGAGAGAGGGAGCGAGAGAGCGACAGAGAGAGCGACAGAGAGAGCGACAGAGAGAGCGACAGAGAGAGCGACAGAGAGAGCGACAGAGAGAGCGACAGAGAGAGCGACAGAGAGAGCGACAGAGAGAGAGAGAGAGAGAGAGAGAGAGAGAGCGAGAGAGGGACAGAGAGAGCGAGAGAGGGAGCGAGAGAGAGCGAGAGAGAGCGAGAGAGAGAGCGACAGAGAGAGTGAGAGCGACAGAGAGCGAGAGCGACAGAGAGAGCGACAGAGAGAGCGAGAGAGAGAGCGACAGAGAGAGCGAGAGCGAGAGAGCGAGCGACAGAGAGAGCGAGAGCGAGAGACACACCGAGCGCGAGCGCGAGCGAGCGACACACCGAGCGCGTGCGCGAGCGAGCGACACACCGAGCGCGAGCGAGGGACACACCGAGCGCGAGCGAGGGACACACCGAGCGCGAGCGAGGGACACACCGAGCGCGAGCGCGAGCGAGGGACACACCGAGCGCGAGCGCGAGCGAGGGACACACCGAGCGCGAGCGCGAGCGAGGGACACACCGAGCGCGAGCGCGAGCGAGGGACACACCGAGCGCGAGCGCGAGCGAGGGACACACCGAGCGCGAGCGCGAGCGAGGGACACACCGAGCGCGAGCGCGAGCGAGGGACACACCGAGCGCGAGCGCGAGCGAGGGACACACCGAGCGCGAGCGCGAGCGAGGGACACACCGAGCGCGAGCGCGAGCGAGGGACACACCGAGCGCGAGCGCGAGCGAGGGACACACCGAGCGCGAGCGCGAGCGAGGGACACACCGAGCGCGAGCGCGAGCGAGGGACACACCGAGCGCGAGCGCGAGCGAGGGACACACCGAGCGCGAGCGCGAGCGAGGGACACACCGAGCGCGAGCGCGAGCGAGGGACACACCGAGCGCGAGCGCGAGCGAGGGACACACCGAGCGCGAGCGCGAGCGAGGGACACACCGAGCGCGAGCGAGAGCGAGAGCGAGGGACACACCGAGCGCGAGCGAGAACGAGAGCGAGGGACACACCGAGCGCGAGCGAGAGCGAGAGCGAGGGACACACCGAGCGCGAGCGAGAGCGAGAGCGAGGGACACACCGAGCGCGAGCGAGAGCGCGAGCGAGAGACACACCGAGCGCGAGCGCGAGCGAGAGACACACCGAGCGCGAGCGCGAGCGAGAGACACACCGAGCGCGAGCGCGAGCGAGAGACACACCGAGCGCGAGCGCGAGCGAGAGACACACCGAGCGCGAGCGAGAGACACCGCGCGCGAGCGCGAGACACACCGAGCGCGAGCGCGAGACACACCGAGCGCGAGCGCGAGCGAGAGACACACCGAGCGCGAGCGCGAGCGAGAGACACACCGAGCGCGAGCGAGAGACACACCGAGCGCGAGCGCGAGCGAGAGACACACCGAGCGCGAGCGCGAGCGAGAGACACACCGAGCGCGAGCGCGAGCGAGAGACACACCGAGCGCGAGCGCGAGCGAGAGACACACCGAGCGCGAGCGAGAGACACACCGAGCGCGAGCGCGAGCGAGAGACACACCGAGCGCGAGCGCGAGCGAGAGACACCGCGAGCGCGAGACACCGCGAGCGAGAGACACACCGAGCGCGAGCGCGAGCGAGAGACACCCCGAGCGCAAGAGCGAGAGACACCCTGAGCGCGAGCGCGAGCGAGAGACACCCCGAGCGCAAGAGCGAGAGACACACCGAGCGCGAGCGCGAGCGAGAGACGCACCGAGCGCAAGAGCGAGAGACACCCTGAGCGCGAGCACGAGCGAGAGACGCACCGAGCCCGAGCGCGAGCGAGAGACGCACCGAGCCCGAGCGCGAGCGAGAGACGCACCGAGCGCGAGCGAGAGACGCACCGAGCCCGAGCGCGAGCGAGAGACGCACCGAGCGCGAGCGAGAGACGCACCGAGCCCGAGCGCGAGCGAGAGACACACTGAGCGTGAGCGAGAAAGAGAGACACACCGAGTGCAAGCACGAGAGAGACCGAGCGCACAGAGAGACCGAGCGCACAGAGAGAGACCGAGCGCGAGAGACCGAGCGCGAGAGAGAGAGAGAGAGAGAGAGGGACAGAGAGAGCAACAGAGAGAGCGAGAGAGAGAGCGAGAGAGAGAGCGAGAGAGAGAGCGAGAGAGAGAGCGAGAGAGAGAGCGAGAGAGAGAGCGACAGAGAGCGAGAGAGGGACAGAGAGAGCGAGAGAGGGAGCGAGAGGGAGCGAGAGAGAGAGCGACAGAGAGAGCGACAGAGAGAGCGAGAGAGGGAGCGAGAGAGAGAGAGAGCGAGAGAGAGAGAGCGAGAGAGAGAGCGAGAGAGAGAGCGAGAGAGAGAGCGACAGAGAGGGAGCGAGAGAGAGCGAGAGAGCGAGAGAGCGAGAGAGAGAGAGAGCGAGAGAGAGAGAGAGCGACAGAGAGAGCGACAGAGAGAGCGACAGAGAGAGCGACAGAGAGAGCGAGAGAGCGAGCGACAGAGAGAGCGAGAGAGAGAGCGACAGAGACAGCGAGAGAGCGAACGACAGAGAGAGCGCGAGCGAGCGACAACGCGAGCGCGAGCGAGAGACACACCGAGCGCGAGCGCGAGCGAGAGACACACCGAGCGCGAGCGCGAGCGAGAGACACACCGAGCGCGAGCGCGAGCGAGAGACACACCGAGCGCGAGCGCGAGCGAGAGACACACCGAGCGCGAGCGCGAGCGAGAGACACACCGAGCGCGAGCGCGAGCGAGAGACACACCGAGCGCGAGCGCGAGCGAGAGACACACCGAGCGCGAGCGCGAGCGAGAGACACACCGAGCGCGAGCGCGAGCGAGAGACACACCGAGCGCGAGCGCGAGCGAGAGACACACCGAGCGCGAGCGCGAGCGCGAGACACACCGAGCGCGAGCGCGAGACACGAGCGCGAGACACACCGAGCGCGAGACACGAGCGCGAGACACACCGAGCGCGAGACACACCGAGCGCGAGACACACCGAGCGCGAGCGCGAGCGAGAGACACACCGAGCGCGAGCGCGAGCGAGAGACACACCGAGCGCGAGCGCGAGTGAGAGACACACCGAGCGCGAGCGCGAGCGAGAGACACACCGAGCGCGAGCGCGAGCGAGAGACACACCGAGCGCGAGCGAGAGACACACCGAGCGCGAGCGAGAGACACACCGAGCGCGAGCGCGAGCGAGAGACACACCGAGCACGAGCGAGAGACACACCGAGCGCGAGCGAGAGACACACCGAGCGCGAGCGCGAGCGAGAGACACGAGCGCGAGACACACCGAGCGCGAGCGCGAGCGAGAGACACACCGAGCGCGAGACACACCGAGCGCGAGCGCGAGACGCACCGAGCGCGAGCGCGAGCGAGAGACGCACCGAGCGCGAGCGCGAGACGCACCGAGCGCGAGCGCGAGCGAGAGACGCACCGAGCCCGAGCGCGAGCGAGAGACGCACCGAGCCCGAGCGCGAGCGAGAGACGCACCGAGCCCGAGCGCGAGCGACGCACCGAGCCCGAGCGTGAGCGCGAGCGAGAGACGCACCGAGCGCGAGCGCGAGCGAGAGACACCGCGAGCGAGAGACACACCGAGCGCGAGCGCGAGCGAGAGACACCCCGAGCGCGAGCGCGAGCGAGAGACACACCGAGCGCGAGCGAGAGACACCCCGAGCGCGAGACACACCTAGCCCGAGCGCGAGCGAGAGACGCACCGAGCCCGAGCGCGAGCGAGAGACGCACCGAGCGCGAGCGAGAGACGCACCGAGCGCAAGAGCGAGAGACACCCAGAGCGCGAGCGCGAGCGAGAGACGCACCGAGCCCGAGCGCGAGCGAGAGACGCACCGAGCCCGAGCGCGAGCGCGAGACGCACCGAGCCCGAGCGCGAGACGCACCGAGCCCGAGCGCGAGACGCACCGAGCCCGAGTGCGAGCGACGCACCGAGCGCGAGCGAGAGACGCACCGAGCCCGAGCGCGAGACGCACCGAGCCCGAGTGCGAGCGACGCACCGAGCGCGAGCGCGAGACGCACCGAGCCCGAGCGCGAGACGCACCGAGCCCGAGCGCGAGACGCACCGAGCCCGAGTGCGAGCGACGCACCGAGCGCGAGCGAGAGACGCACCGAGCCCGAGCGCGAGCGAGAGACGCACCGAGCCCGAGCGCGAGCGAGAGACGCACCGAGCGTGAGCGAGAAAGAGAGACGCACCGAGCGCGAGCGAGAGACACACCGAGTGCAAGCACGAGAGAGACCGAGCGCGAGAGAGAGAGAGAGACCGAGCGCGAGAGAGAGAGAGAGACCGAGCGCGAGAGAGAGAGACCGAGCGCGAGAGAGAGAGACCGAGCGCACAGAGAGACCGAGCGCACAGAGAGAGACCGAGCGCGAGAGACCGAGCGCGAGAGAGAGAGAGAGGGACAGAGAGAGCGAGAGAGAGAGCGAGAGAGAGAGCGAGAGAGAGAGCGAGAGAGAGAGCGAGAGAGAGAGCGAGAGAGAGAGCGACAGAGGGACAGAGAGAGCGAGAGAGGGAGCGAGAGAGAGAGAGAGAGCAACAGAGAGAGCGACAGAGAGAGCGACAGAGAGAGCGACAGAGAGAGCGACAGAGAGAGCGACAGAGAGAGCGACAGAGAGAGCGACAGAGAGAGCGACAGAGAGAGCGAGAGAGAGAGCGAGAGAGGGACAGAGAGAGCGAGAGAGGGAGAGAGAGAGAGAGCGAGAGAGAGAGCGACAGAGGGACAGAGAGAGCGAGAGAGGGAGCGAGAGAGAGAGAGAGAGCGACAGAGAGAGCGACAGAGAGAGCGACAGAGAGAGCGACAGAGAGAGCGACAGAGAGAGCGACAGAGAGAGCGACAGAGAGAGCGAGAGAGAGAGCGAGAGAGGGACAGAGAGAGCGAGAGAGGAGAGAGAGAGAGAGAGAGAGAGAGAGAGCGACAGAGAGAGCGACAGAGAGAGCGACAGAGAGAGCGACAGAGAGAGCGACAGAGAGAGCGACAGAGAGAGCGAGAGAGAGAGCGACAGAGAGAGCGAGAGAGAGAGCGAGAGAGAGAGCGAGAGAGGGAGCGAGAGAGGGAGCGAGAGGGAGCGAGAGAGAGAGAGAGCGAGAGAGAGAGAGCGAGAGAGAGAGAGCGACAGAGAGAGCGACAGAGAGAGCGAGAGAGAGAGAGAGCAAGAGAGAGAGAGAGCGAGAGAGAGAGAGCGACAGAGAGAGAGAGCGACAGAGAGAGAGAGCGACAGAGAGAGAGAGCGACAGAGAGAGAGAGCGACAGAGAGAGAGAGCGACAGAGAGAGAGAGCGACAGAGAGAGAGAGCGACAGAGAGAGCGAGAGAGCGAGCGACAGAGAGAGCGACAGAGAGAGCGAGAGAGCGAACGACAGAGAGAGCGCGAGCGAGCGACACACCGAGCGCGAGCGAGAGACACACCGAGCGCGAGCGAGAGACACACCGAGCGCGAGCGAGAGACACACCGAGCGCGAGCGCGAGCGAGAGACACACCGAGCGCGAGCGCGAGCGAGAGCGAGAGACACACCGAGCGCGAGCGCGAGCGAGAGACACACCGAGCGCGAGCGCGAGCGAGAGACACACCGAGCGCGAGCGCGAGCGAGAGACACACCGAGCGCGAGCGCGAGCGAGAGACACACCGAGCGCGAGCGCGAGCGAGAGACACACCGAGCGCGAGCGCGAGCGAGAGACACACCGAGCGCGAGCGCGAGCGAGAGACACACCGAGCGCGAGCGCGAGCGAGAGACACACCGAGCGCGAGCGCGAGCGAGAGACACACCGAGCGCGAGCGCGAGCGAGAGACACACCGAGCGCGAGCGCGAGCGAGAGACACGAGCGCGAGACACACCGAGCGCGAGCGCGAGACACACCGAGCGCGAGACACACCGAGCGCGAGACACACCGAGCGCGAGCGCGAGCGAGAGACACACCGAGCGCGAGCGAGAGACACACCGACCGCGAGCGCGAGCGAGAGACACACCGACCGCGAGCGCGAGCGAGAGACACACCGACCGCGAGCGCGAGCGAGAGACACACCGACCGCGAGCGCGAGCGAGAGACACACCGACCGCGAGCGCGAGCGAGAGACACACCGACCGCGAGCGCGAGACACACCGAGCGCGAGCGCGAGCGAGAGACACACCGAGCGCGAGCGCGAGCGAGAGACACACCGAGCGCGAGCGCGAGCGAGAGACACACCGAGCGCGAGCGCGAGCGAGAGACACACCGAGCGCGAGCGCGAGCGAGAGACACACCGAGCGCGAGCGAGACACACACCGAGCGCGAGCGAGAGACACACCGACCGCGAGCGCGAGCGACACACCGAGCGCGAGCGCGAGCGAGAGACACACCGAGCGCGAGCGCGAGCGCGAGCGAGAGACACACCGAGCGCGAGCGCGAGCGCGAGCGAGAGACACACCGAGCCCGAGCGCGAGCGAGAGACACACCGAGCGCGAGCGCGAGCGAGAGACACACCGAGCGCGAGCGCGAGCGAGAGACACACCGAGCGCGAGCGCGAGCGAGACACACCGAGCGCGAGCGACACACCGAGCGCGAGCGCGAGCGAGACACACCGAGCGCGAGACACACCGAGCGCGAGCACGAGACACACCGAGCGAGAGACACACCGAGCGCGAGACACACCGAGCGCGAGCGCGAGACACACCGAGCGCGAGCGCGAGACACACCGAGCGCGAGCACGAGACACACCGAGCGCGAGCACGAGACACACCGAGCGCGAGCGCGAGCACGAGACACACCGAGCGCGAGACACACCGAGCGCGAGCGCGAGACACACCGAGCGAGAGACACACCGAGCGCGAGCGAGAGACACACCGAGCGCGAGCGAGAGACACACCGAGCGCGAGCGCGAGCGAGAGACACCGCGAGCGCGAGCGAGAGACGCACCGAGCGCGAGCGCGAGCGAGAGACGCACCGAGCCCGAGCGCGAGCGAGAGACACACCGAGCCCGAGCGCGAGCGAGAGACACACCGAGCCCGAGCGCGAGCGAGAGACACACCGAGCCCGAGCGCGAGCGAGAGACACACCGAGCGCGAGCGAGAGACACACCGAGCCCGAGCGCGAGCGAGAGACACACCGAGCCCGAGCGCGAGCGAGAGACACACCGAGCCCGAGCGCGAGCGAGAGACACACCGAGCGCAAGAGCGAGAAAGAGAGACACACCGAGCGCGAGCGAGAGACACACCGAGCGCGAGAGCGAGCGAGAGACACAGCGCGAGAGAGAGAGAGAGAGAGAGAGACCGAGCGCGAGAGAGAGAGAGACCGAGCGCGAGAGAGAGAGACACACCAAGCGCAAGCGCGAGCGAGAAACACACCGAGCGCAAGAGCGAGAAAGAGAGACACACCGAGCGCGAGAGCGAGCGAGAGACACAGCGCGAGAGAGAGAGAGAGAGAGACCGAGCGCGAGAGAGAGAGAGAGAGACCGAGCGCGAGAGAGAGACCGAGCGCGAGAGAGAGAGTGAGACCGAGCGCACAGAGAGACCGAGCGCACAGAGAGACCGAGCGCACAGAGAGAGACCGAGCGCGAGAGACCGAGCGCGAGAGAGAGAGAGACCGAGCGCAAGAGAGAGACCGAGCGCAAAAGAGAGAGAGAGAGACCGAGCGCGAGAGAGACCGAGCGCGAGAGAGACCGAGTGCGAGAGAGAGAGAGAGAGACCGAGCGCGAGAGAGAGAATGAGAGACCGAGCGTGAGAGAGAGAGAGAGACCGAGCGCGAGAGAGAGAGAGAGACCGAGCGCGAGAGAGAGAGAGAGAGACCGAGCGCGAGAGAGAGAGAGAGAGACCGAGCGCGAGAGAGAGAGAGAGAGACCGAGCGCGAGAGAGAGAGAGAGACCGAGCGCGAGAGAGAGAGAGAGACCGAGCGCGAGAGAGACCGAGCACAAAAGAGAGAGACACCGAGCGCGAGAGAGACCGAGCACAAGAGAGAGACACCGAGCGCGAGAGAGAGAGAGACCGAGCGTGAGAGAGAGATAGACCGAGCGCGCGAGAGAGATAGAGATCTCGAGCGCGAGAGAGAGAGACACACCGAGCGCGAGAGAGACCGAGCGCGAGAGTGAGAGAGACCGAGCGCACAGAGAGAGACCGAGCGCACAGAGAGAGACCGAGCGCGAGAGAGAGAGAGACCGAGCGCGAGAGAGAGAGACACCGAGCGCGAGAGAGAGAGACACCGAGCGCGAGAGAGAGAGACACCGAGCGCGAGAGAGAGAGAGACCGAGCGCGAGAGAGAGAGACCGAGCGCGAGAGAGAGAGACCGAGCGCGAGAGAGAGAGACACCGAGCGCGAGAGAGAAAGAGAGACACCGAGCGCGAGAGAGAAAGAGAGACACCGAGCGCGAGAGAGAAAGAGAGACACCGAGCGCGAGAGAGAGAGAGAGACACCGAGCGCGAGAGAGAGAGAGAGACACCGAGCGCGAGAGAGAGAGAGACAGAGACCGAGCGTGAGAGAGAGACAGAGACAGAGACCGAGACCGAGCGTGAGAGAGAGACAGAGACAGAGACCGAGACCGAGCGTGAGAGAGAGACAGAGACAGAGACCGAGACCGAGACCGAGACCGAGACCGAGCGCGCGCGAGAGAGAGACCGAGCGCGAGAGAGAGAGAGACCGAGCGCGAGAGAGAGACCGAACGCGCGAGAGAGACCGAACGCGAGAGAGAGAGAGACACCGAGCGAGAGAGAGAGAGACACCGAGCGAGAGAGACACCGAGCGAGAGAGAGAGAGACACCGAGCGAGAGAGAGACCGAGCGCAAGGAGAGAGAGAGAGACCGAGCGCAAGGAGAGAGAGAGAGACACCGAGCGAGAGAGAGACCGAGCGCAAGGAGAGAGAGAGAGACCGAGCGCGAGAGACCGAGCGCGAGAGAGAGACCGAGCGCGAGAGAGAGACCGAGCGCGAGAGAGAGAGAGAGCGCGAGAGAGAGAGAGAGCGCGAGAGAGAGACCGAGCGCGAGAGAGAGAGAGAGAGAGAGAGAGAGAGACCGAGACCGAGAGCGAGAGAGAGAGAGAGAGAGGGAGAGCGAGAGAGAGAGAGAGAGAGAGAGAGGGAGAGAGAGAGAGAGACCGATCGCGAGAGAGAGAGAGAGAGAGAGAGACCGAGCGCGAGAGAGAGAGAGAGAGAGAGAGAGACCGAGCGCGAGAGAGAGAGAGAGAGAGAGAGACCGAGCGCGAGAGAGAGAGAGAGAAAGACAGACCGAGAGCGAGAGACCGATGTAGGTCAGACCCATTTTTGAATATTCAACTGTAGGTGTCACACATGATACAAGCTTTCGCCTGAATTAGTAGGTTGTGGTTCAAATCCCATTTCTGAGACCCGAGCACAAAATCTAGGCTGACACTTCAGTGCAGCACTGTTGGAGGTGCTGTCTTTTGGATGAGACGTTAAACCGAAGTTCCGTCTGCTCTCTCAGGTGGATGCATAAGATTCCATGGCACTATTTCGAAGAAGAGCATGGGAGTTAGCCCCGGTGTCCTGGCCAATATTTATCCCTCAAACAATATCACAAAAAAAACAGATTATCTGGTCATTATCACATTGCTGTTTGTGGGAGCATGCTGTGCGCAAATTGTCTGCAACGTTCCCCACATTACAACAGTGACTACACTTCAAAAGTACTTCATTGGCTGTAAAGTGCTTTGTGACGTCCGGTGGTCGTGAAAGGCGCTATATAAATCCAAATCTTTCTTTTAGAGCAGAGAAGGCCAAGAGGAGATTGGATAGAGGTGTTCAACATCATGAGGGGTTTAGAGTCAATAAAGGAAACTGCTTTCAGTGGCTAAAGGGTCGATAACCAGAGGGCACAGATTGGCAACGGAACCAGAGGCGAGAGGAGGGGAATCCTTTTACGCAACGAGTGGTTAGGATTTGGAACGCACTGCCTGATTGGGCGGTGGATACAGATTCAATCGTAGCCTTCAAAAGGGAATTGGATAAATACTTGCAGGAGAAAAGAAATTACAGGGATTATGGGCACTGCTCCCTGTAATTGTTTTTGCGTACGCGGCCCATTCATATCTTCGCGCATGCACTGTTTCTCCTGTGCAAGCAGCCTGAGCGGGACCTCAAGCCCGCTGTGTGGCCACACAGTTTAAATGGGAACGTTGGATACGGGGAAAAAGCAGGGGGTGGGGGAGCGGGACTAACTGGTTTGCTCTTTGAAACAGCCGGGGTGCAGGCTCGATGAGCCGAATGGCCTCCTGTGCTGCAATATTCGGTTATTCTATCCCGATTGTTAAAATCGCACGCAAACGGAAGATGGGGGGGGGTGGGGGCAGGGTTGTCCGCCAGATTTCCGAGGTATTCCCGACATTCAAAGCTGTTAAAAAAGGCATGAGGGTTCCTTGGATTTGTGAACAGGGGCTGAGAGTAAAAAAACGGTGTGGGAAAAATAGAAATGGTGACATAGTGGTTATGTTACTGGGCTAGTAATCCAGAGGCCTGGATTAATGATCCAGAGACATAAGTTCAAATCCCACCATGGCAGTTAGGGGAATTTAAATCTAGAATTAAAAAACTCGCATCAGTAATGGTGACCATGAAACTACTGGATTGTCGTAAAAACCCGTCTGGTTCACTAATGCCCTTTCGGGAAGGAAATCTGACGTCCTTACCTGGTCTGGCCTATATCCCACAGCAATGTGGGTGACTCTTTAACTGCCCCTCTGAAATGGCCGAGCAATAAATGCTGACCTTTATAAAAGTGGGCCTCGATTGGCTGACAGGAGGGATACAATGGGATCCGTTTCCAGCTTTTGTGTCATGCAGAATGTAATATAGAGCCCCTCCTAGTGGACAACTGTGGTAATGCAGCCATTGCTGTAACTACAATAAAGGCATCAGGTGACATGTAAAGTAGAGCCATCTTGTAGTCTGTGTGTTTGTGATGTCGTAGAGAAAGAACAGGAAGAGATTTTTTTTTTTAAGGGTTTTGAGAGCGCGAATAAAGAAAGACTATTTTCTCTGGTTAGGGATGCAGTGGAGAGAGAGGTCATCAATTCAAAATCATCACTAAGAAGGAGAGGTGAAAGGGTACACTGGAACATAGGAATTGCTAGTTCGCCTTCTATCATTCTGGCAGTCGCCTACAACGATAATGGTGTTGTTGACTAATCACAGCAATCAATCTCCCTCAATGAGTCTACACCAGGCCCAGACATGAGACAAGGAAAACCCCCAGTAGTGGAGAACTTGGGAACCATAGGCCCAAAGTCACCTGTTCCCCCCCTGCGTTCGCTACACTCACCACCCGTCAAGTCTCAGATTACTCATATCATGGCCTGGAAATTCCCACCTCCCCGGGTCCGTATGGAGTGTGTACGGACCCGGGAAGGCATTGCAAAAGCCGGTTTTCAGCGCGCAATGCGCACGTGCCGAAAAATAACTTTTCCGATCCGTCAAGCTGGAGCTTAACAGATCCAACGCATATCATGTGCGAGGACATTTGCACGGGCAAGATTGTGGTATTTACCCATATCCTGCCCAGCAAATATTCTCAAAACTCTTGTGCCTGATAAAAGCAGGCACATAACTACTTTTACACGCGTAAGAGTTTAAAAACAAACAAAAATATAATAAAACATTTTAAAAACATTATTAAAACCTTGCCCACTGTTAATTTAAAAATCTTTTTAAAAATTCGTTAAAAAAAATTTTCTCCAAGATATTTATTAACTTTAATTTCAATTAATTTTAATTATGTGAGGTGTGTTCTTTATTTTTGCATTTGATGGTGTTTGGGGGTTTTTTCCTCAATGAGTAGCAATAAGAACTCGTAGATACAGAGCTCCCATTGCTATTAATTGAGAATACTGTACCTGAGCAGTCACACGTGTCTCGAGTCAGAGACCACTTTATCTTCTGGCGTAAAATTGGATGCAGGGCTATGAGGATTGATCTGCAGATGTAAGTTCAAATTCCACCACACCAGCTGGGGAATTTAAATCCAGTTAATTAAATAGTTAAATAAATCTGGAATAAAAAGCCTGCATCAGTAATGGTGACCATGAAACTATCAGATTGTTGTAAAAACCCATCTGGTTCACTAATGTCCTTCATGGAAGGGAAGATGCTGTCCTCCCTGTCTCTGTAATCTCCTCCAGCCCCCCGCCCCCCCGAGATATTGGCACTCCTCTAATTCTGCCCCTTGAGCATCCCTGATTATAATCGTTCAACCATTGGTGGACGTGTACTGTGCCGAAAGGCGAGGGGAAAAGTGTGCCGAACAGAGCAAGTGGCATGCCGCCCCGTTGCAGCAGGATTTGGGCCATGTGCACCAGGCAAGACTGGGCCCTGCTCCATCACTGCAGAGGTGGGACAGCACGATCCCAAGGAAGAGAAAGGAAGACTCGCGCTCGTATAGCACCTTTCACGGCCTCAGGAAGTCCCTAAGCGCTTTGCAGCCAATCCAGGACAAAGCAGCCCATTTGCTTGGCATCCCATCCACCACCTGAAACATTCACTCCCTCCACCACCGGCACACAGTGGCTGCAGTGTGCACCATCTACAAGATGCAGTGCAGCAACTCACCAAGGCAGCAGCTCCCAAACCCACGACCTCAACCACCCAGAAGGACCAGGGCAGCAGGCGCCTGGGAACACCACCACCTCCAAGATCCCTTCCAAGTCACACATCATCTTGACTTGGAAATATATCGCCGTTCCTTCATTGTCAAAATCCTGGAACTCCTTCCCTAACAGCACTTTCACCACATGGACTGCAGCAGTTCAAGAAAGCAGCTCACCACCATCTTCTCCAGGCAATTGGGGATGGGCAATAAACGCTGGCCTTGCCAGCGATGCCCGCATCCCAAGAACAATTAAAAAAAAAAAATTTTTAAGTACTTTTACAATGAAGTGCTCCCTCAGCACTGCACTGGGAGTGTCAGCCTAGATTTTTGTGCTCAAGACTCTGGAGTGGGACTTGAACCCACAACCTTTTGACTCCGAGGCGAGAGTGTTACCCACCGAGCATCAGCTGACATTGAGAATCACGTCCACCCAGAGAGGAGGGGAGAAAACTTAACAGAAATAAAAAGCTAAAACAATTCAAAAAGAGAACATTTTTACAAAAGCAAAACACTGCGTTTGCTGGAATCTTTCGTCCCCTCCTCCTTTCAGTGATTATTAAAAATCTGTTCTTTCTGAACACTCTCCAGTTCCGACAAAGAGTCATCGACCCGAAACGTTAACTTTGCTTTCTCTCTCCACAGACGCTGCTTGACCTGCTGAGATTTTGAGTACATTTTTACAATTTTTCGCAGATTAAATCCTCATATCGACTGAACCCACCCTGATTGCTCTTTGATCTCCGCAAAAGATAAGTTAAAGAGCTAGAAATTACTCTCCGCCCGGGACGGAAAATAGCGGGATTTTGGTCTGTAACTTTTTAAATCGTGCTTGTGGTGGCTGAGGGGCCATGAGTCAGAAGCGGGTTGGTGTCATCAGCTCCGCGCTGACACGTAGCAACGACCCTCTCCTTCAGTTAAAGAGGCAGGCCCTGCAACCACTTTAATGGCGCCCACTGGGCTACCAGAGAGGGCTTTGGCCGTGCCAGCAATCCGGTACCCAAGAGGGGGTTCCCGGCTGTCTGTAAGCGGCACGGCCAAACCCAGGACCGCCAGTGCCGGGCCGATTTCAGAGTCGGCCGTCATTTAAAGTAAAATAGCGGCCACGGCAGTGCCTCCTCCCCTTTAAGGGCTACTGGCAGCTTTCCGCCGGGAAAAGCTGTCGGGAGCACTGAGCGGCGGCGGCTCCGCTCCCGCGGCAACAGGGTAAGGGGTCAGCAGTGCCCCATTCCAGTTTCCATATTCCCCAGCCCGGGAGAAATTTCCGGTGGATCGAACCATCCTCCTGCCAGAAAGGCCCTACCGCCTCTTTGAGGCAGCAACGGACCTTAAAGAAGCGGACAATTTCGGCCCCAAAGAGTTTTGCCAAATTGTATTTAAACACTCTGTTGTAAAAATCTGCATACGTAAATGATTAAGCTGAGCTGCAAAAAGAGTGATCTTGTAAGAACATTTATACACAGACTGGCAGTTTCACTGCCGACTTGGAATCAGCTCCACCTCAAAGTATTGGCACACTGGAGACCCAATCAGGAGACGACTCCCAGCTCTCCCTCCTGAGGTAGGCACATGCTTACAAAGACATACTCCATCATTAGAGTGTAATAAGGAAGGTGATGAGCCGTAGAGGAGTGGGACTGAGTCATCAGTCACTGCCACCTGAGTTTGGTAATGAATCTCTGCGATGCACTCACTGCTCCCGTATGAAGCTTCTGCAAAGCTTTCGTTGACTAACAAAGTTTTCCACTTGGTGACCAAAGGTCAAAAGAAAAGGCTTGCTCATCTGAATAGTGACTCCCACTGTCATCTCTCATTTCTAATTTCCCTCTCTTCCTACTTTCAACAATGTGTATTTATATAGGGCCTTTAACTTAGTGAAACGTCCCAAGGTGTTGTGAGATAAAAAATTTGACACCGAATTGCACAAGTAGAAATTAGCACAGGTGACAAGAGGTAGGTTTTAAAGAGCATCTTGAAGGAGGAAAGAGAGGTAGAGAGGCGGAGAGGTTTAGGGAGGGAGTTCCAGAGCTTGGAGCCCAGGCAGCAGAAGGCACAGCCACCAATGGTTGAGCGATTATAATCAGGGATGCTCAAGAGGGCTGAATTAGAGGAGTGAAGATTCCTTGGGGGGGGGGGGGGGGGGGGGGGCGGGGAGGGCTGGAGGAGATTATAGAGAAAGGGAGGGACGAGGCCATGGAGGGATTTGAAAACAAGGATGAGAATTTTGAAATGGAGGCGTTGCTTATCCGGGAGCTAATGTAGATCAGCGAGCACAGGGGTGATGGGTGAGCGAGACTTGGGAGTTAGAACACGGGCAGCCGAATTTTGGATCAACTCTAGTTTACGTAGGGTAGAATGTGGGAGGCCAGCCAGGAGTGCGTTGGAATAGTCAAGTCTAGAGGTAACAAAGGCATGGATGAGGGGTTCAGCAACGGATGTAGTAGAACGTCCCAAAGTGCTTCACAGGGGCGGAATCAGATAAAAACTGGCACCGAGCCAAAGAAAGACACATTAGGACACATTTTCAAAAACTCGGCTGCTTGTGTCCTAACTCGCACCAAATCCTGCTCACTCATCACCCCTGTACTCGCTGACCTACATTGGCTCCTGGTTAAGCAACGCCTTGATTTTAAAATTCTCATCCGTTTTCAAATCCCTTGATGGCCTCGCCCCTCCCTATTCTTGTAACATGCTCCAGCCCCACAACCCCCCCCACCCCCCCTCGGCCTCTGGAGCATTCCTGATTTTAATCACTCAACCATTGTTGGCCGTGTCTTCTGTTGCCTAGGCCCCAAGCTCTGGAACTCCCTGCCTAAACCTCTCTACCTGCCTTTCCTCCTTTAAGAAGCTCCTTAAAACCTACCTCTGTGACCAAGTGTTGCCCTAATTTCTCCTTTTGTGGCTCAGTGTCAAATTATGTTTTCTATCGCTCCTGTGAAGCGCCTTGGGATGTTTTACTACGTTAAAGGAGTTATATAAAGACAATTTGTGTTATTAGAGGTGCTATATAAAGGCAAATTGTTCTTATTGCTGGTGCGTTCTCAGATGGAAGAAGGACACAATCTCCTTCCGTTATCAGTGGAAACAGTCGCGGCACATCATTCAGAGAACTTCTGCGCTCTCTATCTTATCTGGTCTCTAGTGTATAGTCAGCAAGTCACCCATTTTGACCTCATCTCATTCACATGCAAGCTCACCTCCTGCTCAAAGCACCTTGCTTCTATCAGGTCAGTAGAAGAGCCTTCGGGATGACACCGCGACTGAAAGATCTTTCATATTTTCTTGTCACGCACCAAGTACAAGAAAAGGGCGGGACCAGACCACATTTTCTGAAGGGAGTTTACATTTTTGTTTTTGGGGGGGGGGGGGGGGTGCGGGGGATGAAGATGTTGTCATGTAGAGCTAGAACATGCTTTGTTTTCTCTCTCAGTGCTTCATAGAAAATAGAAAGACTTCCATTTATATAGCACCTTTCACAACCTCACCATGTCCCAAAGCGCTTCACAGCCAATGAAGTACTTTTGAAGTGTAGTTTGCAATACAGTCGCTGTTGTAATGTAGGAAACGCGTCAGCCAATTTGTGCACAGCAAGCTCCCACAAACAGCAATGTGATGACCAGATAAGCCTGTTTTTTTAGTGATGTTAATTGAGAGATAAATATTGGCCCAGGACACCGGGATAACTCCCCCGCTCTTCTTCGAAATAGTGCCATGGGATCTTTTACGTCCACCTGAGAGAGCAGACGGTTTAACGTCTCATCCAAAAAACAGTACCTCCGACAGTGCAGCACTCCCTCAACATTGCACTGGGAGTGTCAGCCTAGATTTTCACACTCTCGACTCTGGATTGGGACTGGTGGTGGTGAGCTGCCATTTCAGAGGGGAGTTAAGAGTCAACATTGGTATGGGACTGAAGTCACATATAGGCCAGACCAGGTAAGGACGGGAGATTTCATTCCCTAAAGGACATTAATGAACCAGATGGGTTTTTATGACAATTTGGTAGGTACATGGTCACCAGTAGCTTGTTTTTTTAATTCCAGATTTATTTTAACAATTGAAATTTCCCAGCCGCTGTGGTGGGATTTGAACCCTTGTCTCTGGATATATCAATCCAGGCCTCTGGATGACTAGTCCAGTAACATTACGACTACACCGCTGTTCCTGTATGAGCAATGGCCACTTGAGCGAGGTGGTGCTGGGCAGCCAACGTCCGCAGAGACCGACCCCAGCAAGGGAAAAAGGGGTGAAAAATAAGCAAAAAAGACACGAGGGCAAAAGATGGTCGTCAGATAGCGGAACTCGATATGACCCTTACCTCGTCCCTGTACTTGTTGATGTAGGTGTAGATCTCGTGCAGTGCACTATTGCTGTGAAACTGACTCAAGTGTAGTCGCGACTGCTCAGCCAGATAGGCGCTCATGTCCTGGTCGCTGATCACAGGCATCTTCGAGATATCTGCGTAGTACCTGCCCCAGACACGTCGAGAAATAAACAAACAATACTTCACAACCAATGTAAATATTCGGAGACCCCACGGATTTCAATAAACGTTCGGTGACCGGATCTCCAAAGTTCCACCTTCAGCTTCTCAAACATATAAAGAGAGTAGAAGTGGGCCGAGGGGAGTGAGAATAAATTGGGCATTTATTGGCCAGAGTGGATGATCCTTAGTCCTCCACAATGTTGAGTTCAACTGCATCCTGTGGGGTGGCTGGAAGGCCTCTACTTGCCCATTGGCAGTGGCACATGGAACACAGTGACTGCAAGCATTCTGGACTACTTGGAGCTGTAAGGATGTGTTAAAGGGACGATGGCGTCAGTACTTTCTGGATGAACCTTGTTCAATACCTTGGCGTGTAGAGCAATGAGAAATTCTGCTTTGACTTTTATCTCCTTTCATATTTCTTTAAAGAAAAGGGGGTTTCACTGTCACCTTCAGGAGATTAGGAGGCGCAATGGGATAGACGCTAATCTCAATACCCAGAATGGACCTCCTACTCTGTCAGGAAACACCCTGGCCTTCACTGGTGTGTCAGCTTGGCTCAGTTGGTCGCACTCTCGCCTCCAAGACAGAAAGTTAACATAAATGATAGGAGCAGGAGTAGGCCATATGATCCTTCAAGCCTGCTCCGCCATTCAAGATCATGGCTGATCTTTTACCTCAACTCCACTTTCCCGCCCGATCTCCATATCCCTTGATTCCCCTAGAGTCCAAAAATCTATCCATCTCAGCCTTGAATATATTCAGAGACTCAGCATCCACAGCCCTCTGGGGCAGAGAATTCCAAAGATTCATAATCCTCTGAGTGAAGACATTTCTCCTCATTTCAGTCTTAAATGGCAAACCCCATATCCTGAGACTGTGACCCCTGGTTCTAGACTCTGCAACCAGGGGAAATAACCTCTAATTTTTCCAAACTCAAGAGTATAGGCCCAATCTAATCAATCTCTCCTCATAGGGCAATCCTCTCATCCAGGAATCAAACTAGTGAACCTTTGTTGCATCCCCTCTATGGCAAGTACATCCTTTCTTAAGTATGGAGACCAAAACGCTACACAATACTCCAGGTGTGGTCTCACCAAAGTCCTGTACAATTGTAGCAAGACGTCTTTACTCTTGTACTCCAACCCCCTTGCAATAAAGGCCAGCATGCCATTTGCCTTCCTTATTGCTTGCTGTACACCTGCATGTTAACTTGCACAAGGAGACCCAATTCCCTCTCAACACCAACATTTAATAGCTTCGCACCATTTTTAAAATATTCTCTTTTTCTATCCTTCCCACTAAAGTGAATAGCCTCACATTTCCCACATTATACTCCATTTGCCATGTTCTTGCCCACTCACTTAACCTGCCTATTTCCCTTTGCAGGCTTTTTAATGTCCTCCTCACAGCAACTCACTGGTAAACTCTCTTCCAACCTGACAATGACTGTTTTCTGTTCTTTAACCAATCCTCTATCCATGCTAATATATTACCCCCAACCCCATCTTCTGCAACAACCTTTAACGTGGCACCTTATCGAATGCCTTTTGAAAATCCAAATGTACTACATCCACTGGTTCCTCCTTATCTACCCTGCTCGCTACATCCTCACAAAACTCCAAAGGTTGCAGAACCTGAGCAGGTAAACTGTGCTGGTGTTCCAGTGTAGCCTTTCAGATGCCGCATTAAACTAAATCTGCCTGTTCAGGTGGATGTTATAAGATCCCATAGCACTATTCAAAGAGGAGCAGAGAGCTCGCTTGGGTGTCCTGGTCGGCAGTTCCTCACTCAGCCAACTCCACCAAAAAACAGAGCAGCCAGCCATTCATCTCATTGCACCTTGTTGGACATAATGGCTACCAATATTTACCCACTTAAGAGTCAAAAAACCTTCAACAATAATTCACTGCACAGCATTCCGTTAAAGGTGCACTGGATATAAGTGGAAGTACTATTACAGCAAGATGTAACCCAATTTCAATAATTTAAACCTGGATTGCCACCTTTGGCCAAGTCCAATACCAGAGAGAGTGGGATCACGATTCAGCCTCTGATACTTGGCTCGACTCATGAATATTGGTTGAAAGACCTTCAGAATCTTTCATCGCTTGTCATCAAAACGATACCAGGGCTAAGAGAGTTCAATTATGAGGACAGATTGCCTGGACTAGACTTCTATTCCCTCGCATATAAGAAGATTAACGGTTGATCTAATTGTGGTGTCTAAGATGATTAAAGGCAGTGATAGGGGTAGATGGAGAGAAACTATTTCCTCTGGTGGGGGTGGGGGGGGGGGGGGGCAGGGGGGAGTCCAGAACAAGGGGGTTTAACCTTAAAATTAGAGCCAGGCTGTTCAGGAATGAAATCAGGAAACACTTCACACAAAGGGTGATGAAAATCTTGAACTCTCCCCCCCCAAAATATGTTGAGGCTGGAGGTCAACTGAAAAATTCAAAACTGAGATGGACAGATATCTGTTCCATTTCGAACTTTACCAGTTCTGACGAAGAGTCACAGACCCGAAACGTTAACTCTCTTTCTCTCCACAGATGCTGCCTGACCTGCTGAGATTTCCAGCATGTTCTGTTTTTATTTATGGACAGGTATTGGTTGGGTAAGCGTATTCAAGGATATGGAACCAAGGCGGGTCAATGGGAATTAAGGTACAGATCAGCCATGATCTAATTGGATGGCGGAACTGGCTCAAAGGTCTGAATGGCCTCCTCCTGTTCCTAATTGGAGACAGAGGTGGACTACCATTTTTAACACGCAATTTACATTTTAGAAAGGTGTGGGGGCCCCAACATTCAAACTCAACACAGCTCGCCCTCCATACCAAACACCACCAAGCAGCACCCACTGAAGACAAAACACATCTCGCGTACCTCTCCACCCAGTTTTTGTAGTTTGGAATGTCTTTCGCGTACAGTAGTTTGTTTGAGGGCGAGTCCTTGCCCAGTTTGTGCTCGGAGGTGGAACAGGAGTCCATGAAAGTCTGCGCTACCACCGAGAGGCAGGCGTCAGTAATACTGTTCTTGTGAATGTCAAAGACAAACTGCGGATTTTTGATAACATTCACCCAAAATCGTAGAGGTAGACTAGAGAGACAAAAAAATAAATAAAGAGCATTAGTTAGAAAGAATTATCAATGTTGAAGAAAGATCACCAACCTATCAATATATATTATAAGACGTCCCAAAGTGCTTCACAGAAGCAGAATCAGAGATCATGCCCCTGACACCAGTTCAAGTTGACTGACTGTCACATGAGCCATTATAGAATTGCATGGAAAGACTTCTAGAGACAAAATCCCTCATCACATTTAAAAAGTACTTGGAAGTGCACTTGAAGTGCTGCAACCTGCAAGGCTACAGACCAAGAGCTGGAAAGTGGGATTGGGCTGGGTAGCTCTTTTTCGGCTGGCACGGGCCAAAATGGCTTCCTTCTGCGCCATAACTTTCTATAATTCTATGCGTCTTGTGGAACATTACAAAGGATCTCCTGGGTCGTTAATGCCAGTTCCAACCATGTCGCCATTTACCAATGACAGAACACCATCAATGTCTCACCTGGGCCCAAAACTGGTTGAGTCTCTTTTGAAGACGAGGGGTTACAAATTAAGAACGTTTATGCCCAGCCGAATCAATAGCTTGTGAGAACTGAGTGACACCCTTTGGATCTCTTTCAGTTTCTCCCCTAGTCAATGGGGGAGGTCAACCTTAAACCAAAAGTAACAGCCGCCCAAATCTCCGTTTGATGATATGACCAGGACATTCAAAACTTCACACTGGACCATCCCAGATCAGCTCCCAGAGACATTGTGCACCTCACCCCGTTAAGATTGATCACCACCATCCCCATGCTCACCAGTTACTCTTCCAGGTGTGTCGGACGTCGTGGTCAGTGATCAGGTGCTTGTCCGCCTGTTCATCCAGGAAGTCAAACATGTATTTGATTGCAAGAGGAAGGGCACTGCCCCTGTGTGCCGTACTGAATATCGTCTCAAACAGGTCGTCCACAAACTTCTGCAGCGTTCCCTGCAAGAGCAAAGCCATTCAAGTCAGTGATGTTCCACATCTGTGCCAATTACATACTTTCCCTTCAATCACTCCTAACATTTGGTAAACCCAGAGTTCAAGACTTGAATCCTGATCGTATATTTGGGGGGGCGGTGGGGAAGACTCTCCTAACCTCCCCCTTTACCATCATGAACAGGAGAATCATCTGATGGTGGACCTTCCTCCCATTTTGTTACAACATAAGAATTCGGAGCAGAAGTAGGCCATTCGGCCCCTCGAACCTGCTCATGGCTGACCTTCGACCTCAACTCCATTTTCCTGTCCGATCTCTATAATCCCTTGATTCCCCTAGAATCCAAAAATCTATCGATGTCAGCCTTGAATATACTCAAAGACTGACTTCCCCAGCCCTCTGGGGTAGAGAATCCCACAGAGTCATCACCCTCTGAGTGAAGAAGTTTCTCTTCATCTCAGTCCTAAATGGCTGACCTCTTATTCTGAGACTATGACCACTGCTTCTAGACACCCAGCCAGAGGAAACTCCCCAGCTTCTCTAGTCTCTCCACATAACTGAAGGCCCTCACCCCTGGTACCATTCTCGAAAATCCCCTCTGCACCGTCTTCAAGGCCATGACAACCTTCCTAAAGTGCGGTGCCCAGAATGGGACACAATACCCCAGCTGGGGCCTAACAAGTCAATTGCTTGAGTAAGGGAACAGCACAATTCATCAACCAAACACTGGCAAATGTGAAAACGTGTAGAGCTCAGAGTAGGCCACAATGCTCACACTAATGAAGCTTCTCCGACACAGAGTTTGAAATCCATGAAGCTGCTGAGATAAGTATGTGATTACTGAAGGACTTGACACTTGTCTCACACACACAGTCAAATCAAACGCCTGGAAATTCGAGTTAATAGCAGAACTCATCATTGCCTGAATTCAATTGTCAGTAGCTCTTTTCTCGCAGGCAGCAGGCGCATCCAGATTAAAGAGGGACAGCTCCACGACAGGGCAAATGCAGGGAGGATGTTTCCCTTGGCTGAGGAGTCTAGAACCACGGGTCACAGTCTCACAATAAGGGGTCAGCCATTTAGGACTGAGATGAGGAGAAACTTCTTCACTTGGAGGGTGGTGAATCTTTGGAATTCTCTATCCCAGAGGGCTGTGGAGGCTCAGTCTTTGAGTGTATTCAAGACAGAGATCAATTGATTTTTGGATATTAAGGGAATCAAGGGATATGGGGATCAGGCGGGAAAGTGGAGTTGAGGTAGAAGATCAGTCACGATCTCATTGAATGGCCTACTCCTGCTTATGTTCTTATGATATGCAACGTTTTCCTCTCAGCGTCAGCACTTTTCCACCCAGTGCGCCGGTGACGAGCCCAGCCAACATTGTCGTCAGCATGTGTTCGATGCACACCACGCCGCCTCTGAGCCAAAGAAGCCTGCTGATTGCCACGAATGCAGAAACGACTTACCTTGGTGGCGAGGAGGCGGGTCAGGTAGATCTCGGACACCATCTTGCTGCCTCGGTCCCCTTCCCTCTGGTCCATGTGGTCGTGGTTCTTGACCAGGTGCCAGAGCTTAGTACCGCTCTCCAGGTCTGGAGTGATCATGGGCGTCCGAGATCGTAGGCTGTCTGGGCTGCTGGCGGTCCGCAGCATACTCTCTACAAAGAGCGGGAGGGGAAGGGAAGAGAAGAAAAAGTGACTAAAATGCGGGTAACAGCTCTAAGAAATACCCACCTTCAAATCAATAACTGGGCCAAGAATGGGAGACAGATGAGAGGCAGAGCGGCAGACTCGCTACATAATTCAAACCTCAACTTCCTGTCCAGTGTCTCAACAAAATTGACTCTGGCGATCCCAGACCCCTCCCTATCTCTGTAACCAATCTCTGTAACCAGATCCCCTCCCTATCTCTGTAACCAGACCCCCTCCCTATCTCTGTAACCAGACCCCCTCCCTATCTCTGTAACCAGACCCTTTCCTATCACTGCAATCAATCTCTGTAAATAGCCCCCCTTCCCTATCAATAACCAATCACTGTAACCCAACTCTTCCCGATCTCTGTAACCAATCTCTGTAACCAGGCCCCTCCCTATCTCTGTAACCTCCTCCCCCCTCCCTATCTATAACCAATCTCTGAACCAAGACCCCCTCCCTAGTTCTAGAACCAGACCCCTCCCTTGCTCGAAATCCAGACCCCTTTCCTATCTATAAACCAATCTCTATAACCGGACCACCTCGCTAGCTCTGAAACCAGACCCCCTCCCAAGCTCTGAAACCAGAACCCCTCCCTATAATCCTCCAAGAGCTCTGTGTTTCTCCAATTCTAGACTCTTATGTATATTCCATTTCCTTCGCTGTCCCTTCAGCCATCTGGGCCCTCAGCTCTGTAATTCCATCCTTAAACCTTTCCACCTTCCTCTATTCCTTTAAGACATTCATTAAAACCTCTCTTTTTGACCAAGCTTTTGATCCCCTGTCCTACCTAAAGTCTCCTTACATGGCTCGGTATCAATTTATGTCTGATTACATACTTATGAAGCGCCTTGGGTGGTGGCTCAGTTGGTAGTAGCACTCTCACCTCTGAGTCAGAAGGTTGTGGGTTCAAATCCCACTCCAGAGACTTGAGTACAAAAATCTAGGTTGACACTCCCAGTGCAGCCCTGAGGGAGTGCTGCACTGTCGGAGGTGCCATTTTTTGGATGAGATGTTAAACCGAAGCCACGTCTGCTCTCTCAGGTGGACATAAAAGATCCCATGACATAATTTCGCAGAAGAGCAGGAGAGTTATACCCAGTGTCTTGGCCAATATTTATCCCTCAATCAACATCACTAAAACAAATGATGTGGTCATTATCACATTGCTGTTTGTGGGAGCTTGCTGTCATGTTCTCTACATTACTTCAAAAGTACTTAATTGGCTCTCATCTGCTTTGGGACGTCCTGAGGTTGTGAAGGGCGCTATATAAATGCAAGTCTTTCTTTTATCTCTCGCCCTCAGCAAATGTGCTGCTTCCTGTGTCTTTGTAGCTCTGGGGTGTTGGAGATGGGCATTAGGTACAAATGCAGTGTGGCAGGGTTGAAGAGATCGATGGATATTTAGACTACAGTCTTTGATAAAAATCAATGACCCTGTGAATGCTTCAACACCTCTGGTTAACTCTGCATTTCAACTGCATTCCATCTCCGAGAAGTTGTTCAAAGGCATGAGACACACACTGATTAAATGACTAACCAAGGTGTGCACTTCAATCCGGTCATGGACAGTGGGCTGCAATATCTCGAACATAACCTGATTGGTATGGGGCAGAAGTGGTGAAACTAGAACAGAAACGGTAGCATGGTGGTTATGTTACTGGACTAACAATCTGGAGACGCGAGTTCAAATCCTGCCACGGCAGCTGTGGAATTTAAATTCAGTTCATTAAATAAATCTGGACTAAAAAGCTAGTATCAATAATGGTGGCCATGAAACGACTGGATTGTCAGAACATCGATGTCCTTTACGGAAGGAAATCTGCCACTCTGGTCTATATGTGACTCTGAACTCTTTTCCCACATTGCAACAGTGACTACGCTCCAAAAGTACTTCACTGACTGTAAAGCGCTTTGAGACATCTGATGGTCATGAAAGGCGCAATATAAATCCAAGTCTTTCTTTCTTTTAACTACCCTCTGAAATGGCCTAGCAAGCCACTCATGGGCAACTAGGGATGGGCAATAAATGCAGGCTTTGTAGGCGACGCCCACATCCTGTGAATGAATGTAAAAAAAAACAGAAATGAATCAGCACTTGACGACTTTTACAGACTTCAACATGACTCATGTTGAAGGAACCTTTCAAGATCTTGTTCCCGGCCATGCTGGTGAAGGGACAACGCAGCCTTAAAGCGTTGAGTTGGCGTCTATCAAACGGCGACAGCAATCTGCGCCTGACTCACCGTAGCGGCTGAGAGATTTGGTGAAGGTCGAGGAGTTGGAGATATTGTAAGCTGAGGTCTGTTTCGGTACAAGTGCTATCAAAGATCCATCTGTAACCTAAGACAAGAAAGTCAACAAAACAAATACTGAGATTGAACGATTGGGGCGGGGGACAGACATTGTTGTGCAACACCTTATCATAGGTTACAGCACAGAAAGCAGCTATTCAGCCCATCGTGTTGCGACTGGCTCTTGACCAGAGTGAGCCAAAACTAACCCTACTGCTCTGCTCTCTCCCCATGGTCCTATATCTTCACCTGCTTCGAATATTTAACCAATGTTCTCTTAAAAGGTGCACTGGTGACAGCCTCAACCATTCCCCAAGGCAAGGGAAGGCAATAACAGCTCTCTGTGTAAAGAAGTATCTCCCGATAGCTCTCCTCAGTCTCTGAATAACAACTTCAAAATCGGTGATCCCCTGGTCACTGACTCCCCAACCACCTACTCACTCTACCAAAACCAATCAGCGTTACTTAAAAACCTCTGCTACATCTCCTTTCAGCCTTCTCTGCTCTGCTTCTGGTTAAGCAATGCCTCAATTTCAAAATTCTCATCCTGATTTTCAAATCCCTCCATGGCCTCGCCCCTCCCTATCTCTAATCTCCTCCCTCCCCCCCCACCCCCAAGATGTCTGTGCTTCTCTAATTCTGCCCTCTTGAGCATTCCGATTATAGTCGCTCCACCATTGGCGGCCGTGCCTTCTGTTGCCTAGGCCCCAAGCTCTGGAACTTCCTCCCTAAACCACTTCACCTCTCTAACTCTCTTTCCTCCTTCAAGACGTTCCTTAAAACCTACCTCTTTGACCAAGCTGTTGGTCAGCTGCGCTAATTTCTACTTGTGGCTCGGTGTCAAATTTTTAAATCTCTCAATACTCTTGTGAAGCGCCTTGGGACATTAAAGGCGCTATATAAATACAAGTTGTTGTTGTAATGGAAGTAGTCTCACGAACTCAAATCTGTCCCTTGGGACGTATCTTTGAAGAGTTTTCCAGTGACAACGAAGGGTGCTACCTTGTGCCAAGCCTTTCCTTCTGGTTGGGTGAGGATAGGGGTGGGAACCGAGCGCTGAGGTGAGCTTGGCCAGCGCACTGCCCTCTGGTCCGTACCTGGTAGTGTGCCAGCGTGTTCAGGCGTTTCCAGTCGTTATCTATCTTTGTCGTCACGTCTTCATCCTGGAGAATTATTCGCGCTATTCTTCCCTGCCGCCATTCTGGGGGGCGGGGGGGGGAGGAAAGAGCAGAGAAAACATGATCGCACTTTATCCAACGCCTGGTTCAAGGCTTCACAAATGCCACACCAAACATCCCCCCCTCCACTCCCTCTTCCTGCGTGCTCCCCATTTTCAACCTTCCGCCAAAGTGGCGACTCTTGGCAGAATGTGGTTCCCGCCCACAGCCCCTTTAGTAACTTGTCCAAGTGGTCATTTTTAACAGCGAGTGCACAGGCAGGCCTGCTATTCGACTGCACGAGGAACCACATCCCAGCCTGGTCCCCTCCTCACGAGACACCCGCACCTGAGCTTTTCCAGCAGGGGTTACTGTTTAACCATAATAAAGGACAGGAATCGCGGCTGATTTTCCCCTTCGCACATCCAGACACACTGGGTGATTTTAACCCGACTTGCTCAGCGGAAACCTGGCGGGTGGGCAGTTAAAATCGCCCAGGCTCTTACCTGCCTGAAAGGCCCCATGATCGCAACATCTGTAACTTTAACTTGCTCTCCTGAGCAGGCAGGGAGGACATGCTAATGACTGCCAATCAACCTCTCCGGTCCGGGCAGTGAACAATGATCATAGAATCAGACAATGATACAGCACAGAAGGAAGCTATGCGGCCCGTTGTGGCTGAGCCACTCATTGTCATGTCTCATTCCTTCACCTAGTGAATTATCGTTGGAGATTTTTAAAATGTCACTTTTTTTTTTTCTCTTAATCCAATCTTTCCCTCTCTCTCTCTATTTCTCTTTCTGTACCTGAGACCGTGTCAGCTGTGGCCCAATGGGTAGCACTCTCGCCTTGGAGTCAGAAGGTTGTGGGTTCAAGTCCCGCTCGAGGGACTTGAGCACAAAAAAAAAAATCTAGGCTGACACTGGCTGAGGGAGCGCTGCACTGTCGGAGGTGCCGTCTTTTGGATGAGATGTTAAACCGAAGCCCTGTCTGCTCTCTCGGATGTAAAAGATGCCGTGGAACTATTTTGAAGAAGAGCAGGGGAGTTATCCTGTGTCCTGGCCAATAATATTTATCTCTCAATCAACATAACAAAAACACCGATTATCTGGTCAAT
Organism: Pristiophorus japonicus; assembly: GCF_044704955.1. Taxonomy (NCBI): domain Eukaryota; kingdom Metazoa; phylum Chordata; class Chondrichthyes; family Pristiophoridae; genus Pristiophorus; species Pristiophorus japonicus. The sequence continues at coordinate 78,019,425 of NC_091988.1, read as the reverse complement.
ATCACATTGTTGTTTGTGGGAGCTTGCTGTGCACAAATTGGCTGCCACGTTTCCCACGTTACAACAGTACTTCATTGGCTGTAAAGCGCTTTGAGACGTCCGTTGGTTGTAAAAGGCGCTATATAAATTCAAGTCTTTCTTTTCTTAATCCAATCTTTCCTTCCCCCTCTCTATTTCTCTTTCTGGACCTGATTTGACATTGAATTCACGCACCTTCCCAGTCCTTTGTCAATTCCTTAATTTCATTAGTGGTCCCGTCGCTCCTCAAACGCCCTCGTTATCAGTTCGCACTTTCAGCAACTTTGTGGGCAACCATTGTTAAAACCTAACCCTGCAGGAACAGGCCTAACTAACGGGGAACGGCGCGGGATGCAAAATCCGTGCCATAAATTTTGCTTTGTGATATTATTATTATTATTTTTTTTTTTTAAATGTTTTCCCCTTCCCCCACACCAGTTATCAAAAGCAGGCTCCTACCGAGGTCCATGTCCGCTGCCTTGGGTCTCTGAGAGTAGGGCACGCCCTTGTAACAGGCGTCCAGCAACTTGTCCTTCACTTGCATGACAGTGTCGCAGTTCAGCACTTTAACCGGGATCTCGGGAGCGTTCTCGTTCTCCGGGTTGACGCAGTTTAGGGTCTGTGGGAGAAAGCGAACGTGATCAGTGAGCTGTTGCAGCCACCACGGGGATATTGGGCACTCGTGCCCTCAGCTCTGTAATTCCATCCCTAAACCTCTCCAACTCCCTCTATTCCTTGAAGACGTTCATTAAAACCTATCTCTTTGGCCAAGCTTTTGGTCCCCTGTCCTAATGTCTCATTCTTTGGCTCGGTATAAATTTACATCTGATTCCGCTTCTCTGAAGCGCCTTGGGATATGGCTCAGTGGTCAGCACTCTCGCCTCGGAGTCAGAAGGTTATGGGTTCAAGTCCCACTCCAGGCACTTGAGCAGAAAAAGAAAATCTAGGCTGACAGTCCCAGTGCAGTACTGAAGGAGTGCTGCACTGTCAGAGGAGCTATATCGCCCCGCTCGCTCCGTTTAGCGCTTGATTTAGTGCTCCACTTCCCTCCTGGACATTTAATCGGAATTTCGTGTCCGCTGGGATTGGGTGGCACCCGACGATAATTTTGCGCTCCCGCAAAGAGTTATCACCCCGAACACGGACACCACGCAATTTCTAACCCAAAAGAAATGTTTCAATGGCCAAAGGGTTAACCGTACCATACTTTCACTGATTTTACACTGTTTCGGGGCCTTGGAACATGGAATCTGAACAAAATATTTCCCAAGCATCTGAGCTCGGCAGTTGTCACGGCGCTAGAATCAACTTGGGAAAGGCCGTCAGCAGGTCTGCATGCATGACGAGCGAGGTAAATTAAACGGCAAGTTCAGAATGTTCAAGAATTTTCCCGTTGACAACGTGGAGCCTTGGCACTGGACGGGTGAACATGCTCAGGGTGTTCGGACACGGACTGAGGCAGCTCCCCCGGTGTCCGCAACAGGGAATGCCGAGGCACTTACCACCGTCTTGTAGTCGATCTGTTGGCGAATCAGCTTGTCCTCGCTTAGGGAGTAGCGCGCCTCCCCCGTGATGGCGTCGATGGGTCCTTTCTCCATCTGCTGCTTGATGGCGCAGTACAGCATGAAGAGGGGCTCCCCAGCACATTCCTACACGGCGAGAAAGGAAACAGTGAGCCCGGCCTCTCTCCACCTGTCAGCACACCACCCCCTCATCTGTGTCTTAAATGGCCGACCCCTTACCCTGAGACTGTGCCCCCTAGTTCTAGCCTCTCTAGCCCAGGGGAAACAACCTCTCAGCGCCTGTTGACAAGTGCCGAACTGTTTTCACCCAACAGCAAGACTCGTTGTCGGAACGGCGGCAATTCTGCTTTTTGAAGTTGCCCTCTCTGCTCCTGCATTCTTTCCGTCTCTCGATAACTCGGCTCCTAATGGATCCTGGTGCACTTCGGCTGTCACAACTTCAGCCCAATGGCCCAGCACACTTTATCCACAGAGAGACAAAGCCCAGACAGGTTCCAGTTTCCATCAGCCAGCCAGCCAGTGCAATGCCGACCCACCTCAGTCCAGCTGGCACTCCGACTGGCCACAAGAAACATCCACGGGTGAGAGGAGGGGAGGACGGGGGCAAAAGAGCTTCTCTGCTCACTCTCCAATTAACTTCCCCTTTCCCCACTGGAAGTGCTGGAATCCCGAGTAAGCTGAGGACAACGTTCAATCATAGATACAAAATGCTGGAGATGTGAAATGAAAAAAACCAAAAATGCTGGAAATACTCAGCAAGTCAGGCAGTGTGTGTGTGTGGAGAGAGAAACAGAGAGAGTTGTGACAAAAGGTCATCGACCCATACTGAATCATGAATTCCTTTTGCCTGGTACCGTCATCCCTTTTGTCATTTAATCTCTCCTGCCTTCCACCCAATCACAGACCTTCCCTTTTGTTCTTTCCTCCCCACCCCCCTTTCGCTGCCTCTGCACTGGCTTAAAACCCGTTACATCTCGAAACATTTTCCAGTTTTGACGAAGTGTCATCGACCTGAAAGGTTAACTCCGTTTCTCTCTCCACAGACGCTGCCGGACCCGCTGAGTGTTTCCAGCATTTTCTGTTTTTATTTCAGATTTCCAGCACCCAGAGTGTTTTGCTGTTGAATCACAGATCGCAGGTTCACGGCACCTTGCTGTCAAGTAGCCTTTATTTTAAAACTTCATTCTCGGCAAGGCCAGCATTCATCCCCTAGTTATGGATATTGAGACCGGGCAGGGAAAGTGGAGTTGAGCTCCAAGGTTAGCTATGATCTTATTGAATGGTGGAGCAGGCTCGAAGGGGCCATATGGTCTACTCCTGCTCCTAATTCTTATGTTCTTACCCTGAGAAGGTGAGAGTGGGCCTTCCATTTAAACTGAGTGCCCACTTCAGAGGGCAGTTAAGAGTCAACCACATTGGTATGGGACTGGAGTCACATATAGGCCCAGACTGTAAGGACAGCAGATGTCCTTCCACAAACCAATTGCGTTTTTACCATGATCTGTCAGCTTCAAATTCACTTTTACTGATGACACAAACCGAGGGTGGGGGGGGGTGAAATACAGGCCGGGGGCAACACAGGGGAGGGGGTGCAAAGCAACACGGGGTAGCAGAGAGAGAGGGAAAGAGGGAAGGAGAAAATGAAAATGTGTTTGGCAGCGAGACAAACAGAATGAGAAAGATGAAGGTAAAGCAGAGACACACACAGAAAGGGGGAGAGTGATGAGGAGCTGGCGGCAGTGAGAGGCGGAGCATGAAGACAGCACAGTAGGAGAAGCAGGACGAGAGGCTTGAGACAGCAAGCGGTACCATGAGCAAGAATATATTCTCCACAATTATTGGCATAGTCGAGCAAACAGCAAATATCCTTCAGAGAATAACATTTCTGAAACAAAACCTTGAAAAACTTCGACAAGTGTCAAACACCAAAGAGGAGGTGGAAATAGAACAGTTGGTGTAAGGTGGCCTGGAAAGAGAAGCTGGCTTCATGTTGTTAATCCGTGTTATAGATGCTCGTTTGTTCCTTCTTATCCTGCATGCCTCACATCGCCTCTCCCGTGCTTCCTCAAATTGAATTCACTAACCATCCCTCTCTCACCATATGCTGTTAACATCTCCTTATCATCTCCGATAATCAAATAGACAGCTGCTAACGAGCTCCAGCACACATACATCACAGCCAGGACCTCCAACACCACGCATGTCTCAAAAATTATCTTTAATCTGTGAATTTGACTTCATTAAAGTTGGTTGGATGGCGAGGAGAGAGGTGGGGGAGGGCGCAGGGGGAAAAGATAAATCTTTTGATGTCGCAGTTTCTTTCAACCGCACATCTGAGGCATGACAAACCGAGGCGAGGAACATTCATTATCCTCTCTGCCCGAGTTCCGTAGAATGCCATCAGTTGACAATCAGCGCACAATCTCTTTGCGACAGGAACGCAACGTTCATTCTCGGCAACACTCGTCGCGCGGAGGGGGCAGTGATGCCGGAGCGAGAGAAGAAAGGGGGAAACGGGAATTTGGGGGCGGGGGGGACTGGGAGGGGAGGGACGCACGGTCAAAGAGGAATGTAAGCAGGGACGGAGGAGGAGGGATTCAGGGAAAGTGTTTAAGGTCAGTGGCCTCTGTCTAACCCAGACTGACGTCTCATTTATTTGTTCACTAAGTGAAACTAGCTTGGGCCACCTCTACCCAGTTGGCAGGACTTCCCTTAAGTGTCCCTTGAGTTTAGAAGAATGAGGGGTGATCTCATTAAAACATACAAAATTCTTACAGGGCTTGACAGGGTAGATGCAGGGAGGATGTTTCCTCTGACTGGGGAGTTTAGAAGCAGGGGTCAGAATAAGGGGTCGGCCATTTAGGATTGAGATGAGGAGAAACTTCTTCACTCAGAGGGTGGTGAATCTTTGGAATTCTCTACCCCAGAGGGCTGGGGAGGCTCAGTCTTTGAGTATATTCAAGACTGAGATCGATAAATTTTTGGATATTAAGGGAATCAAGGGGTATATGGGGATAGTGCAGGCAAGTGGAGTTGAGATAGATGATCAGCCATGATCTTATTAAATGGCGGAGCAGGCTCAGGGGGCCGGACAGTCTACTCCTGCTCCTAATTCTTATGGTTCTTATGTTTAGGGAAGGAAAGCTGTCAGCCTCACCCGATATAGCCCTATTGGTGACGCAAGAAATCATGGATCGGAAGAAATAACTTGAGACAAAAAAGTCTCTTCAGATTGGTGTTAGAATTGAAGGATTAAAGTTACTTGAACAGCGTGAACATAAATAACTGAGAACAACCATTTGAAGGCCAAGAATGGCATGTCTATCTCCAGCCTTGGGAGGATAAGGACAGGAGAGATGAGCCTTCAGAAAGTATAAACAGGAAAGACACGTGGCGAGGAGGGTTTCATCTGAGAGTTGAGACAAAGAACTCGACATATTATGTGTTAGATAGCCCTGTCCATTATTTTACACTAGCCCCACCCCTTAAAAAGAGAAGAGAAATATCTACAGAGTTTTTCAGGGCAGACAGTGCAGAGAAGAGCTGTTCATACCACCAGCTGTCCGATCGGGACTAGTACCAGCTACTTGTCACGGTGTATGTATACCCTGACTGTTTGTTGTGTTTGACTATTTGAACTATCGCTCCCTTAATAAAATGCCTTGTGACGGTCAAGATCCTTTGGGTAAATGTGTGTGACGTGCAATCTTAAAGACTCCAGTCCCACACCCAGCGTGGTTTACTCTTAACCACACACTGAAGCGAGCCACTCTGTTGCATCAAACCCACTATCAGTGCTTGCTCAGGGCAACTAGGGGGTGGGAAATCACTGTCAGCCTCGCCACATCACCCACATCCCGGGAATGAAATTATAAATTTTTTTAAAAGAAAGTGCACAGCGCAATAGAAAACAGTACATATAAAACAGCACCATCGCTCCCTGTTGGTCAGTTGGATATTGAATATCCCATGGCACTATTCAAAGAAGAGCAAGGAGTTTTCCCGGTGTCCTGGCCAATGTTTATCCCTCAGCCAACTCCACCTGAAACTGGTCACTCGCCCCGTCATTGCTTGTGGGATTAAGCAGTGTGCAAAATGGCTGCCACTTTTGTCTACAGAGCAGCAGTCACTACATCTCAAAGGAAATTTGCAAATCTTTCTTCTCACTGGGCCAAAAATTGCGGTCGGAGGCTTCCCACGGGCGGACGCCTCCGACAAAACTGTTTTTTACAAAAGTATCTGGTGGTCCCAGAGGAGCAAACACGTGCGCTCCGAGACCTAGATGCGTAGCCGCCCACGTATCCCAGGAACATACACATCATGGGATCACGTGGGCCTGGACCACCAATCACAATGTAATATTCCCCGGCGGACAGGGGCAGGCCAGCTAAAAGAACAAGGTGGCGGTTACATCTTCTTCTGAAAAGGTAAACCAGAAGAAGAACGCCGCCTCCATGGAGTTGGCTTTGCAATCAAGAATGAGCTGGTGGGCCGTCTCAGAGACTTCCCCTGTCGGATAAATGAACATCTCATGACTCTCCAACTCGCCACAGCCAGCGGTGCGTACGCCCCAACAGTCGACGCAACAGATGAGACAAAAGAGGGATTCAACTGCAGCCTCGAACAATCCCTGTCCCGAGTCCTTACAGATGAGAAATTGATCCTCCTCGGTAAGGACATAGACCGCTGGGGAGGCATGATCGGCAGAGAGGGGGTAGGGAAAACCAACTCCAGCAGTACCCTGTTCCTGACAAAATGCCTAGAACATGACCTTGTCATCACTAACACCTTGTTCCGTCAGAGGGACAAGTACAGGGCATCATGGTAACACCCTGGCTCCAAACACTGGCATCTGCTCGACGACGTCATCGTCCGAGCGAGGGACTTGCAAGGATGTGTGCATCACCCGCGCCATGACAGGAGCTGACAACTGCTGGATGGATCACCACCTAATCCACTCTGTCATCAACATCAATATAGCCCCAAAGCGACGACAGCAACAAAAGCAATGACGCAGAAAAATCAACGCTGGGCACTGAAAGATCCAGTTAAGAAAGCTCTATGCATCCCGAGTCGCAGAGTGCCCACATCGCCTGGTCTGTCCTCAAGGCCTCCATAACCAATGCCTGCAAAGAGACGCTCGGTCACTCAACCAAGAAACACGAAGACTTGTTTGATGAGAACGACAAGTTGCTAATAAGCCGCAAGTGCAAGGCATTTCTGAACTTAAAGTAGCAACCCAACACAGGAGCAGCAAAGCAGCTCTACAGGCGGCTGAAAACCGAGATCCAACAAAAAACCCGCGATCTAAAGAATAGATGGTGGGTGAACAAAGCACAGGAAATCCAGAGCTAGCCAACAACCATGACGTGCGAGGATTCTTCAGCACAGTCAAGGCCACCTACGGCCCAAGACCCAAGGCCCCACCCCACTGCTGGCCAAGAACGGAAAGGCACTCACTCAATAAGGACACCGAGGATGAGACGTTAAACCGAGGCCCCGTCTGCTCTCTCAGGTGGACGTAAAAGATCCTACGGCACTATTTTGAAGAGCAGGGGAGTTCTCCCCGGTGTCCTGGACCAATATTTATCCCAATATTTATCCCTCAATCAACATCAATAAAACATCACTTATCTGGTCATTATCCCACTGCTGCTTGTGGGAGCATGCTTGTGTGCAAACTGGCTGCAGTGTTTCCCATATTAACAGTGACTACACTCCAAAAAGTACTTCATTGGCTGTAAAGCGTCCAGTGGTCATGAAAGGTGCTATATAAATTTAAGTCTTTTGTTTCTTTTTCCATTCGCTGTGAAGGAAGGTGGGGGGGGGGGGGGGGCGTGGAGGTGGCGCACCGGGAGGATGGACGTGTCGGGGCAACCAATAGCGGGACCGGGGCAATTGGAGGTCGTGTCAGAAAAACTCCAGGAATATATCTCACCAGAGTTGGCAACTCAACCATCGCCGCAAGGAGAAATGGAAAAATCAGCCGGAGAAATCTGTCACTTTAAAAAATAAATTAAGCAAAGTTGCCGGGGGGGGAGGAAGCAAAAGAAAAGGCAGGATTGATGCAAAGCCGCCAAGGAACGGTGCTGTTTCTGAGCAACATTCGGGCAAATGCACACTCCGGTTCGCCCAAACACCTGATTTCACGGTTCAAAGGAGGGAATCGAGTACACACGGTTGCCATGGTGATCGGAGGCATGCGAATATTCATGAGAAACCAGCAAGCGGGCACTCAAAAATAAAAATTAATCCACTCCTCTCACTGAAGTCGGCGTTTCACGGGGAACGGCGTGGAAAAGCTGGTCTCTCCGCCTCGCACGTGCGCGTGAGCCAGCGAGGCCTGTTCTGCGTTAACACAGCTCGGGAGGCCCGCACATTTCAAAAACACTCATCGCTGCAAGAAACAGTTTTCACCCGTCATTGTCGGGCACGACAGAGACCCACGGAGGAACTCAAAAGCGACAGGACGATCATCGAGCTGGGAGTTCCCAGAACCAGCACGTGCGAATTCTGTTCATTAAATCGCAAGATTGATGCGGATGAATGAAGGTACCACTTGGCTCAGTTTGAGCTTGTCCTTCTAGAACACCAACCCTACCATCTCCCAATTACACGCTCAGTACTTTCTTAAATGTGACCAGTGTCCCGGCTCTCACTGGGGTACAGTTCCACACACACTGCCTCTCACTGGGGTATGGGTCCCACACATACTGCCTCTCACTGGGGTACAGTTCCACACGCACGGACTCGCACTGGGGTACGGGTCCCACACACACTGACTCGCACTGGGGTACGGGTCCCACACACAGACTCCCACTGAGGTACAGTTCCCACACACACTGATTCTCACTGGGGTATAGTTCCCACACACACTGACTCTCACTGGGGTACAGTTCCACACACACTGACCCTCACTGGGGTACAATTCCACAGGCACGGACTCTCACTGGGGTACAGTTCCACACGCACTGACTCTCACTGGGGTACGGTTCCACACACATTGACTCTTACTGGGGTACAGTTCTACACACACTGACCCTCACTGGGGTACAGTTACCCCCACACTGAGTCTCCCTGGGGTACAGTTCCACAGGCACGGACTCTCACTGGGGTACAGTTCCACACGCACTGACTCTCACTGGGGTACAATTCCACACGCACTGACTCTCACTGGGGTACAGTTCCACATGCACTGACTGTCACTGGGGTACAGTTCCACACGCACTGACTCTCACTGGGGTACAGTTCCACACACACTGACTCTCACTGGGGTACAGTTCCACACGCACTGACTCTCACTGGGGTACAGTTCCACACGCACTGACTCTCACTGGGATACAGTTCCACACACACTGAGTCTCACTGGGGTGTTACATAAGCACTGACTCTCACTGAGGTACAGTGTAAACAGACAAAACTTGACACCAAGCCAAAGATAATAGGATGGGTGACTTAAAGGCTTGGTCAGAGAGGGAGTTTTTAAGGAAGGTTCCAACAGTGGAGAGAGGCGGAGAGGATTATCCAAGGAATTCCAGAGCTTCGGGCCTTGGCAGCTGAAGGCATGGTCACCAATGGTGGGGCGTAGGAAGTGGGGCATCTGCGCAGGAGTTCAGAATTGAGGGGTACGGTGGGAGAACCTTTGAGACAGTTAGCGTATAATTTTCTGCAGGAGTTAGAAATGAAAAAGTAGGTGGTTTTGGGGTGGAGGTTTAGATTGATCCAAGTTGTAATGTCAAGACAGGCAGCTGGAAAGATTAGAGATGGCCTTGGGATCGAGAGGAAAGTAGAGACAGAACTGAGGCTCAGTGTTTCAGTATATTCAAGATGGAGATCGCTAGATTTTTGGATATTAAGTGAATCTAGGGACATGGGGATTGGGCAGGAAAGGTGTTGAAGTAGATGATCAGCCATGATCTGATTGAATGGGATATGGGGATAGTGCAGGAAAGTGGAGTTGAACTCGAGGGGCCGAATCCTGCTCCTAATTCTTATGTTCTTATTACACAAAACCTGCTTGCGGTCTCGGCAGACCTAGGTGGCAGGTGAGAACTGAGGTAAAACAATGCCCTCACATTAAGTAGGGTGTCTCTGTTCCATTACACTTTTGTGACTACAACAAGTACTTTAGATTAAATATAGTAAAAAATATTCACTGCCTTTACAATAAATGATCTTTCATTTTAGCTTCAAACAAGGCTTAAATGAATAGCTTGACAAACCAATTTATTCCTCCGTCATTTTCAAGTACATCCCTCCTTAAAATAATATATATGTATTGACGCCTCTAGGCAATCTATCTATTTTATTTATAAAGCGATGGCCACGATCTCCCCTAACATGACTAAAATATACGTTATTTGGACAGTGCACTGCACTTCAACAAGAGCCTGTCAGCACCGATGCAATTTCCTTCTCTTCAATTCATTGAAGTTGGATCTTCGAAGACATAAAAGCCACAAAGCCACGTGCGGCATGCATTATTGATGAACAGCGCACTGTAGGGACGTCTGAAAGACAGAATACCCAATTTTCCGTCATTTCACTACAGCCCTGCCCTTGGAATCGCATTTGCGAGATCTGGGCATGATATCCACTTCGTTAAGCCAAATTCTTTCCTTTTTTTTAAAAAAAAAACTTAAGTAATTGCAATTCTGATTCCTCTCTCCACTCCTCTCCCCCCACCCCCCCAAAAAAAAAACACCTGTCTTCTTTTCCTGAGCTGATCTACCATGTCTTCCTCGACATCTCGCTGCAGTCACTCAGCCGGAAGAGTCGTGTTGCCAACCTTACAGAGTTGTCCTGGAGTCTCCAGAATGGAATTGAAGATTCATCTCCGCGGTACTGAGAGCTTCCCCCAGTGGTTATTGCCTCTCCCACCTCACTCAGCAGATTACAAGACACTTATCACCCTTGTTGTCTTAAACCATCTTCTGTTGCTCACTTGAGTAGGAACAAATTTAGCCTTGTGGTTATCATCACTTTTTGTTCTTAAAACTTCAACATAATGTCAGCTGTGGTTCTGAGTCAGAAGGTTGTGGGCTCAAGTCCCACTTCAGGGACGTAAGCACATAAATCTAGGCTGACACTCCAATGCAGTGCTGAGGGAGTGCTGCACTGTCAGAGGTGCCGTCTTTCGGATGAGACGTTAAACCGAGGAACCGTCTGCCCTCTCGGGTGGATGTAAAAGATCCCATGGCACTATTTCGAAGAAGAGCAGGGGGAGTTTCCCCGGTGTCCTGGGCAATAATTATCCCTCCATCAACATAACAAAACAGATTATCTGATCATTATCACATTGCTGTGCGCAAGTTGGCTGCTGCGTTTCCCACATTACAACAGTGACTACACTCCAAAAAAGTACTTCATTGGCTGTAAAGTGCTTTGAGACATCTGGTGATTGTGAAAGGCGCTACAGAATTGCAAGTTTTTCTTTATAAAAAACAATCTAAAAGCAGAGTAAAATTTCTTCAGAGTATAACGTAGTTTACAAGCAGGGCTTTGATACCTGGACTTCAAGGGTTAAGTTACGAGGAGAGATTACATAAATTAGAGTTGTAATCCCTTGAATTTAGAAGGTTAAGGATATTCCCACATTACAACAGTGAATACACTCGAAGAGTACTTCCTTGGCTGTAAAGCGCTTTGAGATGTCCCATGGTCGTGAAAGGCGCTATATAAATGCAAGTCTTTCTTATATTAAGGGGAACAGATAGGGAATAGATTGAGAGAAACTATTTCTGCTGGTTGTGGATTCTAGGACTTGGAGGACATAGTCTAAAAATTAGAGCCAGACCTTTCAGGAGTGAAATTAGGAAACACTTCTACACACAAAGGGTGATAGAAGTTTGGAACGCTAGCTCAATTGTTAATTTTAAATCAGAGATTGATAGCTTTTTGTTAACCAAAGGTGTTAAGGGATATGGGCCAAAGGCGGGTATGTGGAGTTGGGTCACAGATCAGCCATGATCTCAATGAATGGTGGAGCACGCTCTTCATCAAACTGGAGGTACCCTTGCCTCAGTTGGTCATCTCTGGTCAACATACCGTCCTTCAGCTGATTCCTACATAAGAATCGGCTGTTCAAAATCATCAGAGGTTGAACATAGAGGAGTGAGAGAAACTGTTCCCATTAGTGGAAGGATCGAGAAGCAGAGGACACAGATTTAAGGTGATTAACAGAAGAACCAAAGGCGACGCAAGAAAAACTTTTTTTTTTTTTTTTTTAAACACTGAGTGGTTAGGATCTGGAATGCTCTGCCTGAAAGGGTGGGGGAGGCAGATTCAATTTTAATTCTTTCAAAAGGGAGTTGGATAAGTGTCTGAAGGAAAAAAAAATTGCAGGGCTACAGGGAAAGGGCAGGGGAGTGGGACTAGCTGAGAGTTGTCACGGGCTCGAATTAGGAGCAAGAGTAAGCGATATAGCACCCCACCCCCCCCCCCGACCCCACTCTGCCATACAGTATGATCATGGCTGATCTTCGACCTGAACTCCACTTTCCTGCATTATCCCCATATCCCCTAGATTCCCCTAGAGTCCAAAAACCTATCGATCTCAGCCTTGAATACGCTCAACAAAAATTCAGCTTCACAACAACCCATTGAACTCCGGCTTGACTGGATCATTAATCCAGGCCTTGACATCATGTATCACCACTACACTACCACACCTGAGGCTTATGCACACTGGTTTACATTTCTCCAACATCAACATCCTTCTGTGTAGGTGCTTTTTTATTCATTCATGGGATGTGAGCGTCACTGCAAGACCGGCATTTATTGCCCATCCCCAATTGCCCTGCAGAAGGTGGTGGTGAGCCACCTTCTTATACAACTGAGTGGCTCGCTAGGTCATTTCAGAGGGCAGTTAAGAGTCAACCACATTGCTGTGGGTCTGGAGTCACATATAGGCCAGACCGGGTAAGGCGGAAGATTTCCTTCCCTAAACCAGATGGGGTTTTACGATAATCTGATAGTTTCATGGTCACCATTACTGATCCTAGTTTTCTATTCCAGAATTTTTTATTTAATTACCTGAATTTAAATTCCCCAGCTGCCGTGGTGGGATTTGAACTCATTAGTCCAGGTCTCTGGATTACTAATCCAGTAATATAAACACTATGCTATCGTTCCCAGGTGCAATGGTATGCATTGGGATGTTCCACGTTCCTGATTTTTGGGCATCCTGTGCGGAGGGAAGCGGGCAGGTCGGAGGACCTCCTTGTAGGACTGCTCCTGGGTCTGGCCATGGTGGCCATTAATAGGTCCGCGGCTACATTCATGCCAGGGTGTCCCTGGAGATGGAGCATGCGGTGTCCACCAGTACGCTGGCGGCCTTCCACGAGGTGGGCGCCGGAGGGACTGGAGTGCATCATCATCACTGGCAACCAAATTTTAATTTGATTTGTAAATTTCCTCAAAGTTTTATTGTTAATTTGTGGGTTCTAGTGTCCCTTTAATAAGGGAGGCACTCGGCTTTATCTGTTAATTAAAATAGTTGTAGTGGGATGTTTATAGTACAGTACTACTATACATATCCCAAAACTTCGCTTCAATCTTGAACACTGGCTGTTGCGAGGGTGACCTGTAACACTCTCTCTCGACTGTTGCTAGGCTAGGGTTTCTCACTCTCCCTCCCTCGTGTAACAACAATCCTTTAAATAAAATGCTGTCTTCCTAATACCTCTATTTCAAATTTACCAAAGAGGTGAGCGCCAAAATGGAGATGGAAAAGTAGGTGATGGAGAGATTGGAGGTTCAAAGTGAGACACAGATCACTTATAAAAGGCAACAAGAGAGGGAAAACTTCTGTAAGAGGGAGATAAGATGAAACAATTGAAAAGTAACTGAATACACAGGACCTCACATTAACAACTGTGATTCCGACATTAAAGTTAGTTCAATCTTACCTTCAAGAACTTGTACAACAGGAAGGTAAACCAATTTGTCAGCATCTTCTCAGCAACAGACTCAGTCCTTAAAAAAAAGATGTTGTAATTATTATCTTTATATATATTTAGCAAGTTCATTTGTTTGCAATATAGAGTTTTTAATATACAGTTTAATTACCACCTCCATCATCTCTCAAGTATTTTGTTTTTCAGACTGGAGGAAGGTATACATTGGTGTTCCCCAGGGGTCGGTTCTCGGACCACTGCTTTTCTTGATATAAATTAATGACTTGGATGTGGGTGTACAGGGCACAATTTCAAAATTTGCAATTGACACAAAACTTGGGAGTATAGTGAATAGTGAGAAGGATAGTTAAAGACTTCAAGAGGACAGAGACAGTCTGGTGTAATAGGCAGACACATGGCAGATTAAATTTAACTCAGAAAAGTGTGAAGTGATACATTTTGGTGGAAAGAATGAGAGGAAATATAAACTAAAGGGTACAATCCTAAAGGGGGTGCATGAACAGAGAGACCTAGGGGTATACATGCACAAATCACTGAAGGTGGCAGGGCAGGTTAAGAAAGTGGCTAAAAAAGCATACGGGATCCTGGGCTTCATAAATAGGAAATTATGATGGCATAAAATAAAACACTGGTCTGGCCTCAACTGAACTTTTTTGTCCAATTCTGGGCACCGCACTTCAGGAAGGATGTGAGGACCTAGAGAGGGTGCAGCAAAGATTTACAAGAATGGTTCCAGGGATGAGGAATTTCAGTTACGTGGACAGACTGGAGAAGCTGGAGAGGCGATTTGATAGAGGTGTTCAAAATCATGAGGGGTCTGGACAGAGTAGATAGAGAGAAACTGTTCCCATTAGCAGAAGGGTAAGAACCAGAGGACACAGATTTAAGATGATTGGCAGAAGAACCAAAGGCGACATAAGAAATAATATTTTTTACGCAGCAAGTGGTTAAGATCTGGAATGCACTGCCCGAAAGGGTGGTGGAGGCAGACTCAGTTGTGGCTTTCAAAAGGGAGTTGGATAAGTACCTGAAGGAAAAGCATTTTCAGGGCTACGGGGAAAGGCCGGGGGAGTGGGACTGGCTGAGGTGCTCTTGCAAAGAGCTGGCACGGGCTCGACGGGCCGAATGGCCTCCTTCCGTGCTGTAACCATTCTATGATGCCATCTGCAAGGATTTATTTTTATGTGAATCGGCTAAAATGTCAGCCTGGGTTTTAAAAAAAAACTGATTTCACTTGATCCAGCAGGCCAACTACCCGTGATCTCAATTACCATCACTCGATTTACTGCCCACAGACTCCCATATTTAACACAGGTCAGGAGACCAATGGGACACTGGCATTTGGGGGACAGGGAGATTAGCAATTTAGGGATTGGGAACGGGAGATTAGCGAGTTAGGGATTGGGGGGGTGGGGGGAGGATAAATTAGCAAGTTAGGGATGGGCCGGGGGGGGGGGAAGATTAGCGACTTAGGGATTTGGGGGGGAATTAACGAGTTTGGGATTGGGCGGGGGGGGGGGGGGGGGGGAGATTAGCGAGTCAGAGATTGATGGGGGGCCATGGAGATTAGCGTGTGAACGATTGGGGGGGGGGGGGGGGTTGGGGAATTAGCCTGTCAGGTTTTGGGGGGGGGGGGGGGTGGGGGAGAGAAGCATGTCAGTGATTGGAGTGGGGGGGGGGGGAAAGAGAGTAGCGTGTCAGTGATTGGAGGGGGGGGGGTGGGGAGAGTAGCATGTCAGGGATTGGGGAGGTCTTGAGAGACCATTTGAAACCAGGTTACCACCATTTTGGAGAATTTCTAATTGTTGAAGTGAACAAAACAGGAGTCTGATCTGTGGTTACTGGGAACTTACTTGAGGTAATCTGAAAAGTCCAATCAAAACCTTTAAAACCCCATGGACCATGATTGTAGGGCTGGAGGAGGTTACAGAAATAAGGAGGGATGAGGCCATAGAGGGATTTGAATAGAAGGATGAGACAACTTATCACAAATTGAATAAAATCACCATCCCCCCCATCCATCATGAACTGTATCATCCAATATTCCAGAGGAATAATGCGATCACGTTTGAGCAATTTAACACAACAGAGGGTTCAAGACCAAACCCAGCTCACTCATACTTTGTTTGGGGCAGGGGGTGCGGTTCTAACTTGCAACTCTCCGAGGACACTTTCCAAAGGTTTCACTTCCCTACCGAACTGTCTCTTAACTCAGACTCTCTTTCAACATTGACCAATTAACTGAATTCCCAAAGCCACTACATGGACAAGACAGATTCACCTTAAACTGACATTTTCTGTTCGTAATTGGAACATATTTTTTTTTAAAACAAACCTCGCTTCAACAGCAGTCTCAAAACCCCTCACCCGAATTAAAGTATTACTTTTTCTGAACTAATCTCTGTGCTTAACAAATGAAGGCGTGACAATGTTGGGAAATGAAACAAGTTTTCCATTTCAAATGCCTAGTGCTCGTATCAAACACACCCAGGACACGCGGGTTAGATACAGAGTGAAGCTCCCTCTACATCAGGGGTGGGCAACTATTTGGGCCACTTAACACGTTTTGGTGAGTGCTGAAGGCCGCATGCCAATGTACCCCCTAAGGCGCGTGGCTACACGGTCACGCACCAATCACGTAGTCCCTCGCAGGCCACTCCCCAGCTCCTTCTGCTGGAAGAGATTTAAAGGGACCGCGTGCAAAAAAAATTAGAGGGAACATTGTATAAATATAAACATATCAACATAAATTCAAATAATAGTCAGATGCTATCTTACATGCACAACATGCATTGGATACTGATTAGAAATGAATCAAAGATAAAAGTTGAAAATGTGGTGGTATCTTCTGGTCTCTGTCAATCAGTGCTGTGAAATAGAGCTGTACCCTCTTTAGACTCTGTCAGCATTAATTCCCCACAGTCATCCTTATGTCCCTGTTCAAAGATTACTACTGCCGTCCCAAATAGTGCCGGATGAAAACTCCCCTGCCGTCGTACTCTGGATACCGGGAGAGGAAAGATGCAGCACCGGTCACTTTCTTCGGTAAAGGAGTTGTGGCGATGAGCAGCCATGACGCCACTCCAAAATGGATAGGGCATATTCAAGTACGCAGTGCATTCTAGGTATGGACATCCGCCATTGGGGCCCAGAATCATGGAACGGATCTTTTTAAGATCGGGCCAGGGAGAAATGTTTTTGTGAATGATTAAGTTGATTAAATGCACGACCGCCAAGGATGCACCGATGGATTATGGATTTTCCTTGGCTGCAGTTCGGATCTGTCTCTGACACGAGAAGTGAAAGTGGATAGACGAATGTGCAGCTCGAAGCTCTGGCTCACTTTCTATTTCTGTCCCAACCAGCGGGCCGGATATGGCCTACGGGTCATATATTGCCCACCACTGCTCTACACTGTCCCATCAAACACTCTCAGGGCTGGTATAGCACAGGTTAGATACAGAGTAAAGCTCCCTCTACACTGTCCCATCAAACACTCCCAGGGCTGGTATAGCACAGGTTAGATACAGAGTAAAGCTCCCTCTACACTGTCCCATCAAACACTCCCAGGGCAGGTACAGCATGGGTTAGATACAGAGTAAAGCTCCCTCTACACTGTCCCATCAAACACTCCCAGGGCAGGTACAGGAGACGTTAGATACAGAGTAAAGCTGCCAGGTCATGGTTAGATGCAGAGTAAAGCTCTCTTTAAAAATAAACAAAGTCTTGCATTTATATAGGGCCTTTCGCGACCTCAGGATGTCCCAAAGTGCTTTGCAGCCAATGCTCTTCTCTGACACAACAATATGTTTTAGCCTCAACTTCAGAAGAGAAGCTTTAGTATAATTTTTTTTGCACACACACTGGCACAAATTGCAGGACAGCCTTGTGTTGTAAACTCACACCTGCGAGGACTGGGTTGAGATCTGCTGACATTTATTTCACTCCAAGACCCTGAGAGATGAGAGAGAGAGAAGGCAGCGTCAGCCGACGACTCTGAGCTGGGCCGTAACCCAGGTACTGGAGGTGGAAGGACAGCTGTAAGCCACCGCTCGCCTTACAAAACCAGAAATCGCAGAACGACAACCCTACGAAACATCGATTTGAAGAGCTGAGGCAATCTTCATGTAAATGTCCGAAACGCCCTTAGTGTCATATTTGACCCTGAAATTAGCTTTCGACCACATACCCGTAGCAGAACGAAGACCGCCTATTTCCACCTCTGTAACATCGCCCGTCTCCGCCCTTGCCTCAGCTCATCCGCTGCTGAAACCCTCATCCATGCCTTTGTTACCTCTAGACTTGACGATTCCAACGCACTCCTTACTGGCCTCCCACATTCTACCCTACGTTAACTAGAGGTCATCCAAAATCCGGCTGCCCGTGTCCTAACTCGCACCAAGTCCCGCTCACCCATCACCCCTGTGCTCACTGACTGACATTGGCTCCCGGTTAAGGAACGCCTCGATTTCAAAATTCTCATCCTTATTTACAAATCCCTCCATGGTCTCGCCCCACCCTCTCTCTGTAATTTCCTCCAGCCCTGCAACCTCCCCCCCCCCTCCCAAGATGTCTACGCTCCTCAAATTCTGCCCTCTTGCGCATCTCTGATTATAACTACTCAACCATTGGTAGCCGTGCCTTCAGCTGCCTGGGCCCCAAGCTCTAGAACTAACTTCTTCCCTAAACCTCTCCGCCTCTCTTTCCACCTTCAAGGCGCTCCTTAAAATCTGCCTCTTTGGCCAGCTTTTGATCATCTACTGTAGTTTCTTCTTGTGTGGCTCGATGTCAAATTTATTTGTTTTGTCTTATAACACTCCTGTAAAGCGCCTTGGGACATTTTACTACGTTAAAGGCGCTATATAAATACAAGTTGTTGTTGTAAAATGGCCACCCTGAATCCGGAAGGCCGAATAGAGCCACGGTAAAACCAAACTGCTTCCCAGCAGTTTTCAATACTCTGCCGACAGAGGTCCCCTTAAAAAAATACTGGAACCCAATTAAAATCTATCAATTAAGTTAATTAGTCAACTTATTACATAAATCATCGGAAATGCCGCCTCAGCTCTGACTACACTTCAACAGTGCCACATGATGATGACCTTGGAAACATCCCCTGCAAAGTAATTAAAATGGTTCCTTATTATCAATGCTTATTACTTCTAATTAGTTAACAGCTCTTGTACAGGCCGAGAGAGCGAGCGAGCGACTGTCTCATTGCTCCAAAAGCTGATGGCTTTGCAGAGAAGAGGCAACAATGGAAACGGAATCCCACCTCGGTCACTGATTTCTGGTGGTGGGTTTGTGTGCTCGGTGAGGGGCATAAATATGAGCACCAAATACTCGCGAGGATGGGCAGATTAGATCCAGAGTAAAGCTCCCTTTAACTCTGACCCAGCACTGGTCCTCAGTCTCAACCTCCAAAACACTCTCTGCCCCTCCTCTTAGTTACACCCCAGTGGAATATTTTGGATTTCCCCAGTGTGATTTCTCCCAGTAAGACTGTCAATTAATGCCGGATTTAGAGCAATTTACAGCAAATCTATAGCACAGTAACAAGCCATTCAGCCCAACAGGTCCGCGCCGGTGTTTACGCTCCACACGAGCCTCCTCCCACCCTCTTCACCTCACCCCATCAACATATCCTTCTATTCCTTTCTCCCTCATGTATTTATCTAGCTTTCCCTTAAATGCATCTACGCTATTAGCCTCAACCACTCCCTGTGGCAGCGAGTTCCACATTCTCACCACTCTCTGGGTAAAGACATTTCTCCTGAATTCCCTTTTGGATTTATTCGTGGCTATCTTTGAAAGAGCAATCCAATTAGACCCACTGCCCTGCTCTTTCCACATAGCCCTGAAGATGTTTCCTTTTCAAGTACCTATATATATATATATATATCCGATTTTGAAAGGGATGGGGGGGGGGGGGGGCGGGGCGGGGGAAGAGCTCCTGTTTTTTGTGTACGTATTTGGGGGGGGCGGGGGAGAGAGAGAGAGAGAAGAGTCTGACTTTGAAATCAAGGGGTAGAAACATAGAAACATAGAAATACTCGTATCTTGTGAGTATTTGTATATCAGGGTCCCACATTACTGCTCAATCAAATGGGGTCCAGTCATTGCATTTGCTACAAGTATCTGCTCCCCAGCTCCAGAAGGTTAGACAACCCTGCCTTAAACCCAACCCGAACCGTACAAGACGTTACATTCCCTATGCCAGCCGTAAACTTGCAACTTAATATTTAAACAATGCTGTACATTATCAAAAGCATTCCGTCTCACACTTGAGAATTCGCTTAGCAAATGCACTTGAATGAAGAGCATCAGCATTACAATGCACAGTAGGTATACAACAACTTACAGTAATATAGCGCCATTAAAAGAAAAAAAAGACTTGCATTTATATAGCGCCTTTCACACTATACAGCTGCTTTACAGCCAATGAAGTACCTTTGGAGTGCAGTCACTGTTGTAATGTAGGAAATGCGGCAGCCAATTTGCGCACAGCCAGCTCCCACAAACAGCAATGTGATAATGACCAAATAATCTGTTTTAGTGATCTTGATTGAGGGATAAATATTTTCCAGGACTCTGGGGATAACTCCCCTGCTCTTCATCGAAATAGTGCCGTGGGATCTTTTACGTCCACCTGAGGGGGCAGATGGGGCCTCGGTTTAACATCTCATCCGAAAGATGGCACCTCCAACAGTGCAGCCCTCCCTCAGCACTGCACTGGAGTGTCAGCCTAGATTTTTTTGTGCTCAAGTCCGTGCTGAGAGATTTGATCCCACAACCTTCTGACTCCGAGACGAGAGTGCTACCCACTAAGCCGCTGCTGACACTGGTATTAACATAGCATATAGTCCCAAGGCGCTTCACTTGAGCGTAATCCGATAAAATTTGACAGTCACGTAAGGAGATATCAGGACAGATGACTAAAAGCTTGGTCAAGGAGAGTGAGCTGGAGAGACAGGGGGGTTTATGGAGGGAATTCCAGAGCTTAGGGCACAGGTAGCTGAAGGCACTGCCACCAATGGTGGAACGATTAAAATCAGGGATGCGTAAGATGTCAGATCTGGAGTAGCGCAGAGATCTCGGAGGGTTGCAGGGCTGAAGGATGGAGGGTCGAGGCCATGAAAACAAGGATGAGAATTTTAAAATTGAGGTGTTGTTGGACCGGGAGCCCATGTAGGTCAGCGAGCACAGGGGTAATGGGTGAACGGGACTTGGTGCGAGTTAGGATACGAGGCAGCCGGGTTTTGGATGAGCTCAAGTCTAAGGAGGGTGCAAGGTGGCATTGGAACAGTCAAGTCTCGAGATAATAAAGGCATGGACGAGGGTTTCAGCTGCAGACGAGCTGAGGCAGGGACGCAGGGTGATGTGACGGAGGTGGAAGTAGGCGGTTTGGTGATGGAGAGGATATGCGGTCAATAGCTCATCCTGGGGTCAAATATGACGCCAAGGTTACGAAGAGTCTGGTTCAGCCTCAGACAGTTGCCAGGGAGAGCGATGGGAGTCAGTGGCTAAGGAACGAAGACAATGGCTTCGACCTTCCTAACATTTAATTGGGAGAGAATTTCTGCTCATACCTCCTAGAGTAGATAGCTGTGCAGTGCACAGGGCAAAGTCACAAGAAGCAAATTGGCCTTCGTCCATTTTGTCATGTCCATGATTGAACTATCAGTAAAGGTTTTCTCTTTTCCAAAATCAGTTTGAACATTAGGAATGGGAATCTGTAACTCAGAGCTGAAGTTTGAAATCCTCAACAAAAAGGGGACAGAGTGCAGAACAAGGGGGCATAATCTTAACATTAGAGCCAGGCCGTTCAGAGGTGATGTCAGGAAGCACTTCTTTACACAAAGGGTGGTGGAAATTTGGAATTCTCTTTCCCCAAAAAGCTGTTGAGGCGGGGGGCAGGATGGAGTCAATTGAAAACTTCAAAACTGAAATGGATAAGATTTTTGTTGGGCAAGGCTATTAAGGGCTACGGAACCAAGTCGGCTGATGAAGTTAAGATATAGATCAGCCATGATCTTAGTGAATGGTGGAACAGGCTCGAGGGGCTGATTGGCCCAATTTCCTCAAACATTTAGGACCAGTTCTAAACTGAGGCGAAAGGCTGGTTTATCCATTGCTGCTCTTCGACTAGGTGTGCAGGTTATTCTTTCGCTCCCCCATTCCACTTCCCCTCCCGACGGCGCTGTCGCGTGTTCTGGTGTAGTCTCTATGGCCTTGTCGCCATTTAGAGGCCCTGAACTCACTTTGTCTGTCTTTGATCACAAGCCTGCTGACGTTTGTTTAGTTTCCCCCCCAACCCCCCACATTAGAATTTAATCTGAATTTATAATTTAATTTTCAAAAGAATTTCCTCACAAATGTGTATGGAATTTTAAAAAAGTGACTTCACAAATCAGTGGACTTGGTTTTTTATATAAAGGCATCGGTTACTAGATTTCCCACCCAACCCCCACTTCTTTCAGGCCCTGCAACTTTCTTCCCATTTTCCAGATCCTTTTCCTCTCAACCCGTACTCTTCCTTTCCATTTTTATTTTGCCTTAATCGGCAATTCACGTCCACACACACAGTTCAAAGAGACAGAGACACTGACTGAACGAGGCAGGCGATGGAATGGATGCACTAGGGAGATTCCCAGGAGACATCAGACACACTGAATTGAATTATATTCTTATTAATGTCAATTGACGGTGATGCGCCAGGGCTAGGCAACACACACGTCACTCAATGGTAGTCAGCGGATACCCAGAAAATCCGCAGGTTTTTTTTTTTGCGTCAGTGCTCAACCCAGGAGCGTCTGAAAGGGGGGAAGAGCGTGGGGTCGAGAGGCCGAGAGGTTTCGGGAGGAAATTGCACAGCGTCGGGCCTCATGCAGCTGAAGGCCGCCGACGGTGGAGCGATGAAAATCGGGGAGACGCAAGAGGCCAGGATTGGAGGTTGGGCAGAGATCCCTATGAGTTGGGGGTGCTGGAGGAGGTTACGGAGATGGGATGGGAGAGGGGGGTAGGGGGGGGCAAAGCCATAAAAATAAAACTGAGAATTTTAAAACCGAGGCGTTTGCCGGACCATAAATAACCATAAAGAGTCAGCGAAGGGGACAGGACAAACAGGTAAAAGTGAAGCGATTAGATTGAGTTCCCGGAGAAAGAAGGGGCTGAGGGGTACAGGGAAACGTTGGGTCGGTAGGGATGATCTGTTGAAAAATGGATAGGCTGCTCATTTGCAATAATCCTATGGCTAATGCTTCAGCCTGTCTGCCTCTGTTCAGATGGATCTTACACGACTGTAATGAGAAGACAGTGGAGCTCCAATTCTGGACAGATGTCAGCTGTAGCTCAGTGGGTTGCACACCCGCCTGAGTCAGAAGGTCGTGGGTTCAAGTCCTACTCTAGGGACTTGAGCACATAAATCTAGGCTGACACTCCCAGTGCAGTGCTGAGGGAGCGCTACACTGTTGGAGGTGCCGTCTTTTGGATGAGACGTTAAAGTGAGGCCCTGTCTGCTCTCTCAGGTGGACGTAAAAGATCCCATGGCACTATTTTAAAGAAGAGCGGGGGAGTTATCCCCAGTGTCCTGGCCAATATTTATTCTTCAATCAACATAACAAAAACAGATTATCTGGTCATTATCATATTGCTGTTTGTGGGAACTTGCTGTGCACAAGTTGGCTGCCGCATTTCCCACATTACAACAGTGACTGCACTCCAAAAAAGTACTTCATTGGCTTTAAAGCTCTTTGAGATGTCTGGTGAAAGGTGCTATATAAATGCAAGAATTTCTTTTTTAGATGAGAGGTGAAGTGGGTTGAAGGCCCTTTATCTCAAATCATCTCGAGAGCGCACCAATCACTTGTAATCTATTTTTCCAGTTGATTCAAAGTCTGCAGCGTTAGATGATAAGAAAATTGCCCAACGTTCATGCCCACCTTTTATACCAACATTCTACACACAAGATGCTTGATTCGTTCAGCCACAACCTTTCCCCCTCTCCATTGCTCCGGAGAGCTCGCTTACATGTCTGAATACTGCACTTGCTGCAAATTAGGAGCCCTGGGATTGTCCATTAATGAGTTCCAGAGTGAGTCAATGCTTCACATCTTCTTGCACGGGGCCTGTGGGGCTGACGGGAATCTCAAGTGAAAGCAGGCTGAAGGTTTAATGCAGCCAGCACCAATCTCCTGCCAGCATGATTCACCTTTAGAGGAACGGAAAGGTTCGTGCCCTGTCAGTGTAGAATGTTTTATTTATTATTTTCTGACTAAGGGCGTACTGCATCTTTATTTCGTATAGTAAAGAAAGACTTGCATTTAAACAGCACCTTTCACGGCCACCGGACGTCTCAAAGCGCTTTGCAGCCAATGAGGTCATTTTGAAGTGTAGTCACTGTTGTAATGTGGGAAACGCGGCAGCGAATTTGCGCACAGCAAGGTCCCACAAACAGCAATGTGATAATGACCAGATAATCTGTTTTTTGTTATGTTGAGTGAGGAATAAATATTGACCCAGGACACCGGGGATAACTCCCCCGCTCTTCTTGGAAATAGTGCCTTAGGATCTTTTACGTCCACCTGAGAGAGCAGACGGGGCCTCGGTTTAAGTTCTCATCGGAAAGACGGCACCTCCGACAGTGCAGCGCTCCCTCAGCACTGCACTGGAGTAAAGTAGGCTTGCTGGAACTTAGGAACAGGAGTAGGCCATTTGGCCCCTCCAGTCTGTTCCGCCATTCAACAAAAGCATGGCTGGCAGACTCTGTATCCCATCCTTTTTTTATTCATTTACGGGATGTAGGCATTGCTGGCAAGGCCAGCATTTATTGCCCATCCCTAATCGCCCTCAAGAAGGCGGTGGTGAGCTGCCTTATACAACTGAGTGGCTCGCAAGGACATTTCAGAGGGCAGTTAAGTATCGACCACATTCCTGTGGATCTGGAGTCACATAGAGGCCAGACCGGGCAAGGACTGCAGATTTCCTTCCCAAAAGGACATTAGTGAACCAGATGGATTTTTAACAACAATTCGTTAGTTTCATTATCACCATTACTGACACTAGCTTTTTATTCCAGATTTATTTATTTAACTGAATTTAAATTCCCCAGCTGCCGTGGTGGGATCTGAACTCACGTCTTCGAATCAATAGCCCAGAGCAACAATGGGGAAACAGCAATGGTCACCATCATTCTGCCAGTAGTGGGTCTGTGAGGGGAGTGGGAGAATTATTCTGTAGTCCATTCTTCATTTCCTTCGCCCTCCTCTCCTCTCCCGCTGGGGCAAGGTCCCAGAGGCAGCGACACGCTGTCGCCATACGTCACACGTAGGCCTCCACTGACAGTGAATAACTGCCATCTTGGGACTGCTGTTCCCAACTCTGGTTGCACGTATTCCTGTCTCATAAACCCACCCCCCCATCCCAGCGAGATCTCTGCACTCCTCAAATTCTGCCCTTTTACACATCCCCGATTATAATCACTCAACCAGTGCCTAGGCCCCAAGCTCTGGAATTCCCTCCCTAAATCTTTCTGCCTCTCTTTCCTCCTTCAAGACACTCCTTAAAACCTATCTCTTTGATAATCTACCGTAATTTCTTATGTGGCTTGGTGTTAAATTTAGTTGTTTTGTCTTAGAATACTCCTATGAAGCATCTTGGGATGTATTACTACGTTAAAGGTGCTATAGAAATACAAGTTGTTGTTGTTATTTCATCACATGACCTACCTCCTCCAACCACCCCGCCCGATGAAGCATTCTTCCCCACTCCCCATTTCCAATTAATTAAAGCATCAAATAATTTTTTTTTTAAAAAACACACACAACTTTGAGATTCAAGCAATCGCAAAGGTTGGCATCTTTACTTAGGAACAGGAGGCCATTCAGCCCCTCAAGCCTGTTACACCATTCAATGAGATCATGGCTGATCTGTACCTCAACTCCATTAACCCACCTTGGCTCCATGTCCCTTGATACCCTTACCCAACAAAAGTCCATCGATCTCAGTCTTGAAAGCTCCAATTGCACCCCCAGCATCCACAGTCTTTTCAGGGAGTTTTCCAGATTTCTGCTGCCCTTTATGTGAAGAAATACGTCCTGATTTACAACCTAAATGGCCTCGCTTTAATTTTATGATGTCCCGTTGTTCTTGATTTTCTCCCACCAGAGGAAATACTTTCTCCGTATCTACCCGATCACATCCTGCCAACATTTTAAACACCTCAATCAGATCACTCCTATACTCAAGGGAATATTAAGAACGAGTTGGTTTATTAGCAAAGGTTTAACAATCACACTACACATCATTCTCCAGGCTAACAACCACCTGCCTCATCGTGGATCCCCCCGAATTCAACTGGCTGGGGTTTTAATGAGTCTTGTGAACATCACATGACTGACGAAGCCACTCACAACTCAACAGCTCTACAAACCTGAGAGCATGCTCACAGGTGCGTACATTACACCCTTAGTATTCCATAAGTCAAGATAAATCATTAGCGAACACCAAAATTGCCCTCTAAAAGCTTGGGGAGGAGGACGAAAAGATGCCACTGGACGCTGGCCCCATTGCAACTTTGAAAATATGTCCAGTGGCAGCATTACGGGAGCGTGGCTGAGCGCATGGGCAGATGATGACATTACAGCGACAGCCTGAAAGGACCAAGCTTAGGAAGAGACTGGCGGGAACCCTTGTCAGGTTATCCACTTTGGTAGGAAAAATAAAAAAGCAAATTATTATTTAAATGGAGACTACAAAATGCTGCAGTACAGGGATCTGGGGGTTCTTGTACATGAAACACAAAAGGTTAGCGTGCAGGTCCTGCAAGTAATTAGGAAAGTAAATGGAATGTTGGTCTTTATTGCAAAGGGGAGAAATTATAAAAGCAGAGAAGTCCTGCTACACCTGTACAGGGTATTGGTGAGGCCACACTTGGAATATTGCGCGCAGTTTTGGTCTCCATATTTAAGGAAGGATATACTTGCATTGAAGGCTATTCAGAGAAGGTTCACTAGGTTGATTCCGGAGATGAAGGGGTTGACTTATGAAGATCGGTTGAGTAAGTTGGACCTATAGTCATTGGGGTTCAGAAGAATGAGAGGTGATCTTATCGAAACGTATAAGGTAATGAGGGGGCTCGACAAGGTGGATGCAGAGTGTATATTTCCCCTCTTGGGGGAATCTAGAACGAGGGGGCACAGTTTCAGAATAAGGGGTCGCCCATTTAAAACAGAGATGAGGAGGAATTTCTTCTCTCAGAGGGTAGTGAATCTTTGGAATTCTCTACCCCAGAGAGCTGTGGAGGCTGGGTCATTGAATATATTTAAGATGGAGATAGACAGATTTTTGAATGATAAGGGAGTCAAGGGTTATGGGGAGCGGGCGGGGAAGTGGAGTTGCGGTCAGGATTATTGAATGGCGGAGCAGGTTCGGGGGGCCATATGGCCGACTCCTGTTCCTATTTCTTACGCTATGGTCTCATGTAACCTGTTTCTCCTCATAGAAGCATATAAAATTCTGACTGGATTGGACAGTTAGATGCAGGAAGAATGTTCCCGATGTTGGGGAAGTCCAGAACTCCTGCACCTATGTTCTATGTTTCGATGTTTCCTCGCCGGCCTCAGACTCACCTCCTTAGCAGCAGTTTCGGGTGGTTCTTGCTCTCCAGGTTCTTCTCGATCAGGTCCGAGAGGAGCTGCTTGAGGACGCCGGTGGCATATTCCATCTCACCCTGGAGGGCCGTCATGATCAGAGACGCCACGTTGCCTCGGTCACGCATCGAGAAGCTTCGCTGGGCCTCCAAGGTGCGGATGAAGGTCAGCAGGAAGACCTTCTTGTTGAGCAGCTGCCCGAAGAGAGTGAGGGCCTTCTCCACGTTAGCCGTCACCTTGGAAAACAAAAGCAAACAAAAAAAACGTGCTGCAGTGAGCTGCCGAAACACTCGAGACAAAAGGACATGCAGCCTCAACAGTTGACAGAGCTTTATTATTAATCATTCTGGGGATGCGAGTGTTGGACATCCAGGAGAGTTGTGACTCTCTGAGGGTCATGAATCTTTGGAATTCTCTGCCCCAGAGAGCTGTGGAGGCTGGGTCATTGAATATATTTAAGGTGGAGACAGACAGATTTTTGAACGATGAGGGAGTCAAGGGTTATGGTGAGCGGGCGGGGAAGTGGAGTTGAGGCCAAGGTCAGATCAGCCATGATCTTATTGAATGGCGGAGCAGGCTCGAGGGGCCAAATGGCCGACTCCTGCTCCTATTTCTTTTGTAACTTATGTAAGAAGAGGTAAATCAGAGACATAGCGACTAGGTGACACGGAGCTTGGGTATTAGAAATCTATCACTTCTAGAAGGGAAGGGGAGACTGGGGGTGGAGGGGAAGGGGAGGGAAGGAATCCCTCAGTCTTCAGTCACTGGGAAAGAATGAGTTACTGTGCAAGGAGTCCGAAGTTCAACCATAGTGAGGATATACGGTCGAGGCGGATCAGTACCTCCATCTCCTTGAGCACTGGGTGATCTTCTATCCCTGGGAAAAGAACCCTCATTGCATATGTCCGGTAATCGAGGAATGGGATCCCAGCACCATCTAGATCGCTCGTTAGCTCGTGGATATCGGTCTGCAGCTCGGCAAAAGCTGAAAGAGAGAAATGGGCAACGTGAGAGAGAAACATGTGGAATGATACCGCAGCGAAGGAGGCCATTCGCCCCATCGGGCCTATGCCGGCACTTTGAAAGAGCGATCCAATTAGACCCAATCGCCTGCTCTTTCCCCATAGCCCTGCAAAATGTTTCCGTTTTAAGTACTTAACCAATTGACTTTTGAAAGTTACTATTGAATCTGCTTCCATCACCCTTTCAGGCAGTGTGTTCCAGATCATCATAACTCGCTGTGCGAAGTAAATTCTCATCTCCACTCTGGTTCCTTTTCCAATTACCTTCAATGTGTCCTCTGGTTACCGACCCTCCCGCCAGTGAAAACATTTTCTCCCTATTTACTCAATCAAAAACCTTCAAGGTTTTGAACTCTTCTATTAAATCTTCCCATAACCTTCTCTGCTGTAAGGAGAACAATTCCAACTTCTCTAGTTCCTCCTGATGTGACTGATGTCCCACATCCCTGGTACCAATCATGCAAATCCCTGTAACCATCCCTTGTATCATTCTAGTAAATCTCCTCTGTACCTTCTCCAAGGTCTTCTTAAAGTGTGGTGCCCAGAATTGGCCACAATACGCCAGCTGAGGCCCAACCAGTGATTATACAGGTTTAGCATAACATAGAAACATAGAAAATAGGAGCAGTAGTAAGCCATTCGGCCCTTCCGAGTCTGCACCGCCATTCAATATGATCACGTCTGATCCTCTATCTCAACACCATATTCCCGCTTTTTCCCCATACCCCTTGATGCCTTTTGTTTCTAGAAATCTATCTATCTCCCTCTTAAATATATTCAGTGACTTGGCCTCCACAGCCTTCTGTGGTAGAGAATGCCACAGGTTCACCACCCCGAGTGAAGAAATTTCTCCTCATCTCGGTCCTAAATTTCCTAGGCTGTATCCTGAGACTGTGACCCCTTGTTCTAGACTTCCCAGCCAGGGGAAACATCCTCCCCGCATCCAGTCTGTCCAACCCAGTCAGAATTTTATATGTTTCAATGAGATCCCCTCTCATTCTTCTAAACGCGAGTGAATATTCTACCGAATAACTTCCAGGGTCAGTGATAAAATGCAGGTCAATGGAGAGAAAACCACCAAATGTTAACAATGGCGCTCTTTAACACAGGTTCGAATTAATGCACTACATCTAACCGAACGTTAATATCCTGTCCAACTTTGTTTACTCGCTGCAAGGACTATTGTTGCGATAGCTTCAATTTATTGTCCGTCGTGGTTCAGTGGGTAGCACTCTCGCCTCAGAGTCAGAATGTCATGGATTCAAGTCCCACTTCAGAGACTTGAGCACACAATCTAGGCTGGTACTCCAATGCAGCACTGTGAGTGCAGTGTTTCAGATGAGACGCTAAACCGAGGCCCCGTCTGCTCTCTCAGGTGGACATAAAAAAATCCCATGCCCACTATTTCGAAGAAGAGCAGCGGAGTTCTCCCCCGTGTCCTGGGGCCAATATTTATCCCTCAATCAACATAACAAATAACAGATTATGTGGTCATCATCACATTGCTGTTTGTGGGAGCTTGCTGTGCGCAAATTAGCTGCCGCGTTTCCTACATTACAACAGTGACTACACTTCAAAAATTACTTCATTGGCTGTAAAGCACTTTGGGACGTCCTGAGGTCATGAAAGGCGCTATAGAAATGCAAGTTTTTCTTTCTTTTTATTGTCAATCAGGACTCCCACATCTCTTACATTTGCCATGCACATTACAGGTACTTTCTTTCCAAATCACCAACAATGAAGCACACTTCGAGCTTCCAAATCATCCCCATGCTAAGTCACTAAATATCAAGCTCAAGGAACAAAGGGAAAACATATAGATGCACGCATGTCTATTGTGAAATTCCGAGGCACAGGGCCGACACTGAACGCAGGTCAAAGCATCTGAAGAATGGGTCTGGACAGAGTAGATAGAGAGAAACTGTTCCCATTGGCGGAAGGGTTGCAAACCAGAGGACACAGATTTAATGTGATTGGCAGAAGAACCAAAGGCAACATGAGGAAAAGCTTTTTCACGCAGCGAGTGGCTGAATTCTGGAAAGCACGGCCTGAAAGGGTGGTGGAGGCAGACTCAATTGTGGCTTTCAAAAGGGAATTGGATAAGAACCTGAAGGAAAAAAATTTGCAGGGCTGCGGGGAAAGGGCGGGGGAGTGACTAGCTGAAGGGGAGGTGCAAAGATCCTGGGTGTCATGGTACATCAGTCATTGAAGGTTGGCATACAGGTACAGCAGGCGGTTAAGAAAGCAAATGGCATGTTGGCCTTCATAGCGAGGGGATTTGAGTACAGGGGCAGGGAGGTGTTGCTACAGTTGTACAGGGCATTGGTGAGGCCACACCTGGTGTATTGTGTACAGTTTTGGTCGCCTAACCTGAGGAAGGACATTCTTGCTATTGAGGGAGTGCAGCGAAGGTTCACCAGACTGATTCCTGGGATGGCAGGACTGACCTATCAAGAAAGACTGAATCAACTGGTCTTGTATTCACTGGAGTTCAGAAGAATGAGAGGGGACCTCATAGAAACGTTTAAAATTCTGACGGGGTTAGACAGGTTAGATGCAGGGAGAATGTTCCCAATGTTGGGGAAGTCCAGAACCAGGGGACACAGTCTAAGGATAAGGGGTAAGCCATTTAGGACCGAGATGAGGAGGAATTTCTTCACCCAGAGAGTGGTGAACCTGTGGAATTCTCTACCACAGAAAGTTGTTGAGGCCAATTCACTAAATATATTCAAAAAGGAGTTAGATGAAGTCCTTACTACTAGGGGGATCAAGGGGTATGGTGAGAAAGCAGGAATGGGGTACTGAAGTTGCATGTTCAGTCATGAACTCATTGAATGGCGGTGCAGGCTAGAAGGGCCGAATGGTCTACTCCTGCACCTATTTTCTATGTTTCTATGAAGTGCTCCTGCAGAGAGCTGGCACGGGCTCGACGGGCCGAATGGCTGCCTTCTGTGCTGTCACCATTCTATGATTCTGTGAATGCCTGCCTGCGGTGCGGTTATGAATATAGATTGCACACTTTGAGAAGGAAAGATAGAACTCTCTGCACTTAAAGCGGGGGGAGGCGGACAGCAATTTTAATTTGCTGCCGTGAATTAGACACAAAAAGGCCACAACCCAATCCCTCGTCCAGAAGAGAATCTGTCCGAAACAGCAGGGTTTAATGGAAAAAAAAAAGATGAAATTTATCAAGGGAGAAGATAACAAGTATGGGAAATCTAGGTTGTGACTGCAGGGAGAAGTGATCCTTTCTGTAGTAGCCAGTTGAGATAAGGCTCAGCTCGAACATCCGGCCTACCCTCAGGCTTCATAAATCTTCAAGAGGAAGCGTTTCATCTTTTATCGCCCCCCCTCCACTCCCGATGATAAGGATGCACAGACAGCTGACGTTGTTAGCTCTCTCCATGCCCCAGTGCTGAACTAACTCAGTGCGGTTTCATCATCAGGCTGGAGTGGATCATTGATAATTCTCCCTGCGACACGTGTCAGCACAGAACCACTCGAGTTGCTTGGAACCACAGAAAAATGATATGGCACAAAAGGGAGACCCTTCGGTCCATCCTGTCTATGCTGGCTCTTTTGGTGGAGCTATCCAATTAATCTTACTCCCCTGCCCTTTCCCCATCGCCAATGTTCCCCCTAATTATTTTTGGGGTACGCGACCTCTTTAAGGGGCTGTGCGGCCCATTCACAGGTCCACGCTTGCGCGAAATGTAACATTGGAAAAGCCAACCTTGGCCTCCATAGCCCTGTACACTCTTTCCCTTAAAGTTTATATCCAATTCTCTTTTGAATGTTATGATTGAATCTGTTTGCACCACCCACTTGGGCAGCACATTCCAGATCACAATTCAGTGTAAAAAAATGTTTCCTCGTGTCACCTCTGGTTCTTTTGCCAATCGCCTTCAATTGTGTCCTCGCCACTGACCCTTCTGCCACTGGAAACGTTTCTCCTTATTTTAACCATTCATGATTTTGAACACAGCTACTAAATCTCCTCTGCTCTCAGGAGAACAATCCCAGCTTCTCTATTCTTCATATTTTTTTTGTGGGTGGGGGGGGAAAGAGGTGGTGGGATTTATTGCGTCTATGGGTCAGTGTCAGCTGTGGCTCAGTGGGCAGCACATTCGCCTCTTGAGTCAGAAGGTTGTGGGTTCAAGTCCCACTCCAGGGACTTGAGCACGAAAAATCTAAACTAACACTCCACAGTGCAGTGCTGTGGGAGCGCTTCACTGTCGGAGGTGCCGTCTTTCGGATGAGACGTTAAACCCGTCTGCTCTCTCAGGTGGACGTAAAAGATCCCACGGCACTATTTTGAAGAAGAGCAGGGGAGTTATCCCCGGTGTCCTGGCCAATATTTATCCCTCAATCAACATAACAAAAAGAGATTATGTGGTCATTATCACATTGCTATGTGTGGGAGCTTGCTTTGAGCAAGTTGGCTGCCGTGTTTCTGACATTACAACAGTGACTACACTTCAAAAAGTACTTCATTGGTTGTAAAGCACTTTGGGATGTCCGGTGGTGGTGAAAGGCGCTATATAAATGCAAGACTTTCTTTCTTTTACAAGATGAATAAATTAACCTTCTGTGAGGTGGGGAAAACCAAATGCTCTAAGAGGAGTGTGTTGGCCCCTTAGTTATGGAGAAAGAACAGAGTTACCGTGCGGCCCTCCAGGATTGCCCTGGACTCGTCAGCAATTAAAGATTAATCTCCTGGACATTGCGAGCAATAAGCCCAAGAGAAAAATCATAGAAAGGAAGGAAGGAAGACTTGCATTTATATAGCGCCTTTCACCACCACCAGATGTCTCCAAGCTCTTCACAGCCAAAGAAGTACTTTTGGAGTGTAGTCACTGTTGTAATGTGGGAAATGCGGCAACCAATTTGGGCACAGCTGCCCGTGGCAAACCATTTCCCGGCGCTAAATTTAGCACCCGCCCGACATTAGCGCCTGAAAATCCCTCTAACTGAATTTCCAGCCGAGTGTTGAAGTGCCCACATTAGAAAGCTCTCTTTGCAGTCGTGCCGATTAGGGTTTCTCCCACTGGTCTGCACGCAATGCTTTCGATAACTTCCATCTTACTCAATTCCCTCTTTCCACGCACCGGGAGTGGCGAGTTCAGAGGAGGCCTCAGGAACCAGATATGGAGATAACGAGCAATTAGGATTTGCTTCTCCGCCCCAGAGACCCTTCCTGTGAAACTTCGACATCACACCGCACTATCAAATTAGGACCACGGTGCCCAGAACTCACCAACTAAAGCTTCATTACGGGAAGGTTCTGGGGCACTATCCACACCAAGTTGCATATTTTGTATTATTAACGAGCTCTCAGCAAAAAAGGCAACTAGATTACCTTCCAATGTATCATAGTAATGGGATTTCGGAAGGAGCTTTAATTATTCACTTCCTTATTCAGTGTCGATGGCACGGTTAACATTCATTACCCATCTCTACTTGCCCGAGTTAGCACCATTTGAAGAGTAGCAGAGGAGTTTTGATTTTGATTTTGATAGAGTAGATCGGGAGAAAGAGTTTCCACTGGCAGGAGGGTCAGTAACTAGAGGACACAGATTTGTCATTGCCAAAAGAACCAGAGGGGGAGATGAGGAGAATTGTTCTTTTTTTACGCAGTGACTTGTCGTGATCAGGAACACGCTGCCTTAAAGGGCGGTGGAAGCAGATTCAACGGTAACTTTCAAACAGAATTAGATCAATACCAGATGAAAAAAATTTGCAGGCTACAGGGAAAGGGTGGGGGAGTGGGACTAGCTGAGGTACTCTTGCAGAGAGCCGGCACAGGCTCGACGGGCTGAATGGCCTCCTTCTGTGCTGTAACTCTCTGCTCCTGTGAAGCGCCTTGGGTATTTTACTACGTTAAAGGCATTATATAAATGCAAGTTGCTGTTTTTGTAGTTCGCAGTCCAGGCTCAGACTGGATGGTATACTGGGGGACAGGCATTGCCAGTGGAACCGCACCCATGGAAACGCTCCAAAGCTACCCCACTGAGCAGTTGAGCCAAATAGCAGAGATGCATTTAAGGGGAAGCTAGATAAGCACATAAGGGAGAAAGGAATAAACAACAAAAACTTGTATTTATATAGCGCCTGCAACGTAGTGAAACATCCCAAGGCGCTTCACAGGAACGTTATGAGATAAAAATTTGACTCCGAGCCGCACAAGTAGAAATTAGCACAGGTGACCCTTGGTCACAGAGATATGTTTTAAGGAGTGCCTTGAAGGAGGAAAGAGAGGTAGAGAGGCGGTGAGGTTTAGGCAGGGAATTCCAGAGCTTAGGGCCGAGGCAACAGAAGGTACGGCCACCAATGGTTGAGCGATTACAATCAGGGATGCTCAGGAGGGCAGAATTTGAGGAGCGCAGACATCTCGGGGGGGTTGTGGGGCTGGAGGAGATTACAGAGATAGGGAGGGGCGAGGCCATGAAGAGATTTGAAAATAAGGATGAGAATTTTAAAATCGAGGCGTTACTTAGCCGAGAGCCAACGTAGGTCAGCGAGCACAGGGGTGATGGGTGATGAATAGAAACATATGCTGATAAGGCGAAATGAAAGTAATGCGGGAGGAGGCTCGTGTGGAGCATAATCACCGGCACGGACCCGTTGGGCCAAAAGTTTATGTGCTGTAAATATTCTACACCTTCAGAAGAGGGGGGAAAACAGGTAGACGGATGAACAGCCACACAGGATGCATTCTCACGATGGATATGGAGTATAAAAGCAGGGAAGTCCTGCTACAACTGTACAGAGTATTGGTGAGGCCACATCGGGAGTACTGCGTACAGTTTTGGTCTCCGTATTTAAGGATGGATATACTTGCATTGGAGGCTGTTGAGAAAAGGTTCACTAGGTTGATTCCGGAGATGAGGGGGCTTGACTTATTAAGAAAGGTTGAGCAGGTTGGGCCTATATTCATGGGAGTTAAGAAGAATGAGAGGTGATTTTATTGAAACATCGAAGATTCTGAGGGAGTTTGACAGGGTAGATGCAGAGAGGATGTTTCTCCTCGTGGAGGAATCTAGAACTACGGGGCATAGTTTCAGAATAAGGGGTCTCCCATTTAAAACAGAGGGTGGTGAATCTTTGGAATTCTCTGCCCCAGAGAGCTGTAGTGGCTGGGTCATTGAATATATTTAAGGCAAAGATAGACAGATTTCTGAACGATAAGGGAGTCGAGGGTTATGGGGAGCGGGCAGGGAAGTGGAGTTGAGGCCAAGATCAGATTAGCCATGATCTTATTGAATGGTAGAGCAGGCTCGAGGGGCAAAATGGCCAACTCCTGCTCCTATTTCTTATGTTTTTATTCTGTTCTTATACAGGGCAGGTAGCTTGCACCGTCAGACAGCTCCTACCTTCCTTGCATTCCAGAGCCACCCGCGACTCCAAGTTGTCCATCTGCAGTTGGAGCCGCTTCAGCGTGCGGTCGGCGTCCCGTGACTTGCGCTTGTAGGCGATGAGGACGATGACGATGATGAGCAGCAGCAGGGCGCCCCCTCCCCCGATCCCGATAGCGGCTGGCATGGTGAGGAGGCTGTCCGAGTAGATGTGTAGGATTCCTGGTGAGAACTCCAAACCTCCCACCTTAATCTGCCAGAGAGAAAAGTAAAGGAGAGAGAGAGAGAGAGAGAGAGAGAGAGAGAGAGAGAGAGAAAATAATTAGGCCCCAAAGACAACTCTACGCTTCTAAAAAAAAATAATCGCTTGCCATTTTAAATCTCAACAACTTGCATCTCTATAGCGCCTTTCGTGACCTCAGGACGTCTCAAAGCGCTTTACAGCCAATGAAGTACTTTTGGAGTGTAGTCACTGTTGTAATGTGGGAAACGCGGCAGCCAATTTGCACACAGCAAGCTCCCACAAACAGCAATGTGATAATGACCAGATATTCTGTTTTAGTGATGTTGATTGAGGGATTAATATTGGCCAGAACACCAGGAATAAATTCCCTACTCTTCTTCGAAATAGTGCCACGGGATCTTTTACGTCAACTTGAGAGGGCAGACAGGGCCTCGGTTTAACGTCTCATCCAAAAGACAGCATCTCCGACAGTGCAGCGCTCCCTCAGCACTGCACTGGAGTGTCAGCCCAGATTTATGTGCTCAAGTTCCTGGAGTGGGACTTGAACCCACAACCTTCTGACTGAGAGGCAAGTGTGCTACCCACTGAGCCACGGCTGATACCGTAGAAAAATGTCCCAAGGCGATTCACAGAGCGTCGTTAAACAAAATATAAGGAGATATTAGGACAGATGACCAAAAACTTGGTCAAAGTCGTAATTTTTAAGGAGCATCTTAAAGGAGGAGAGAGACAGAGAAGCTTAGGGAGGGAATTCCAGAGATTCGGGCCGCCAATGGTGGAGCAATTAAAATAGGAGATGTGCAAGAGGCCAGAATTGGAGAAGCGAAGAGATCTCAGACGTTTGTAATTATCCGCTCCCACTCTGTCCTCTGCCTTCTACACTGTTCCAATGAAGCTGAATGTAAGCTCGAAGAATAGCACGTCAATCTTTTGATTAAGCACTTTACAAGCTTCCGGACTCAACATCGAGTTCAATTATTTCAGATCATAACCTTTGCTCCCATTTTTTTGGACATCAGCTGCTGGTAATAATTCTGCTGTTCACAGTTACGCCACCTCTAGTCCCATATTTTGTATCTTTACTTGTCTCGTTACTTCCCTCTTTTTGCCTGGCACCATCATCCCTTTAGTCATTTAATCTCTTCTGCCTTCCATCCTATCACAGACCTTCCCCCCCTTTTGTTTTTTCATCCCTACCCACTTTCTCCCTGCCTCTGTTACTTGTTTAAAAACTGTTCCATCGCTAACATTTTTCAGTTCTGACAAAAGGTCATTGACCTGAAACGTTAACTCGATTTCCCGCGACACGGATGTTGCCTGACCTGAGTATTTCCAGCATTTTCTGTTAAATTTCAGATTTCCAGCATCTGCAGTATTTTGCCCTTTAGAAATTAAGAGTCAGTCTTTACTAAGACATGGCCCAAGGCTGGAATCATCTTTAAAGAAAGAAAGGAAAGAAAGAAAGGAGAGAGAAGGAAAGAAGGAGAGAAGGAAAGAGAAAAAGAAAAGGAAAGATGCATTTATATAGCCCCTTTCACAACTACCGGATGTCACAAAGCGCTTTAAAGACAATGAAGTATTTTTGAAGTGTAGACATTGTTGTAATGTGGGAAACGTTAGTGCACAGCAAGTTCCCACAAATGGAATGAATAATCAGTTAATCATTTTTTGGTGTTGCTGGTTGAGAGATAATTGTTTAAGACACTATAAGAACTTCTCTGCTCTTGTCTGAAGTCCGCCAGGGGCCTTTAATCCCACAAGCAGGTTTAATGCCCCATCTGAAAGTGCAGCACTCCCTCAGTACTATACTGGAGTGTGAGCCTGAACCATAGACTCAATTCCTGCAATGGGGTTTGAACCAATAACCTTTTCATTCAGGATATTCGGACCTACTCTCTCTCTCGCACACACACACGCACACACACTCACAGACATACAACTGCTCCGATTCCAATTCATGTCTGCGGCCGACAGTGCGATGGGATTCCGATGCACCGTATGAAAGGACATCACGTAGATTCCCCAATCCCAGAAACACCATCATAGGTGAGTGAGAGGAAGTTAGGCATTGCTGTTCAGTGAGGAAGGCAGAAACTGGAGAGAGTGCCACCTCAAGTTCTCCCCTTGTGTCCATCTATAAAAATAGCACTGGCAGAGGGCGAGTAAAAAGCTAACCGATATCAAAGCTAGTTCTTCACTTCATCTTATCACCCACATGGGCAGGGATGATTTGTGGTGTGTGGAAACAAGAGAAAAAAACAAAAAAGCCTCCAAACATCTAAAATAAACAACTCCCGCAGCAACCTTAGATTCTAGCAACTGAGTTGAAGAGCTAAGGAAATATTTGTACTTTTGGAGCATGTATTCAAGACCCTTGAAATATTTCATGCCGTTTGTCATCTTGCACCTTGTGCCATAATCCCCATGTTCCCAGACCTCCTGTGAGGCTACGGAAGAAGAGTACCTTCCTACAGACGGATGCTCAGATGCGTTCCAACATTCCAGAAGATTGATGAGCCAGTTGAGAACTGACCGAGGATTCACGACCAAAATAAACCAATTTCTACAGAGGATTTGTAAAATGAGGAAACAATTAAAGGGAACTGTGTCTTGGCCACTTCCACTTGACTCCCAATGAACTTGAGTCAGTACTTGCGTTGCGTCCGGGCGAGTTGTCAAACAGAGTTCAGTGTCTGCCTGTTCAATGGGTGTGAGTGATCCTCATGCACTGTGTGATGAAAAGCAGGGATTTAGCTGGTTTTTCACTTCATTGGCTGTTTATTGGACCCAGCTGTGCAAAAATTGGCCGTTATTATAGCACCGACTGCACTTCCAAAGTCATTTGTTGGTTGTAAAGTGCTTTGGACCATCCTGCGGACGCTCTATGTAACTGTAAACTTTTCCTTTCTTCAGAACACACACCGTGCTCTCCTAAAATGAACTTCCCCTGTAAAAAGTTAACACATCTTCGCAGTGCACAGCAAGCAGAGCGTGTCATTGGTTGGTCAGCTTTCTTCAAGTGAACTGACACATTGCCAGTGTCAGCTGTGGCTCAGTGGGCAGCGCTCTCGCCTCGAGGTCAGAAGGTTGTGGGTTCAAGCCCCACTCCAGAAACTTGAGCACAAATATCTAGGCTGACACTCCAGTGCAGTGCTGAGGGAGCACTGCACTGTCGTAGGTGCCGTCTTTCGGATGAGACGTTAAATTGAGGCTCCGTCTGCCCTCTCAGTGGACATAACAGATCCCGCGGCACTATTCCGAAGAGGAGCCGGGGGAGTGATCGTGGCAGCCAATTTGCGCACAGCAAGCTCCCATAAACAGCAATGTAATAATGACCGGATATTCTGTTTTCTTAGTTATGTTGATTGAGGGATAAATATTGGACAGGACACCAGGGATAACTCCTTGGCTCTTCTTCGAAATAGTGCCATGGGACCTTTTACACCCACCTGAGAACAGACGGGGACTCAGTTTAACGTCTCATCCGAAAGGCGACACCTCCGACAATGCGGTGCTCCTTCAGCATTTCACTGGAGTGTCAGCCTAGATTTTCAATGGGAACATTGGTGGCCAGTGTCTGTAATACAACAGGGCCTTCAGAATTATGGGGTACGCATAAGGGGCTAAGAGCCTGAAAACCCCTTTCTTTTCAAGAAAATTAGCATAACATCAAACAGTTAACCACAAAAAAACTAGAACACCACAAGAAATAGAAGGAGTGGGCCATTTAGCCCAGCAAGCCTTCTCCGCCATTCAATATCATGGCTGATCTGATCTTGGCCCCAACTCCACTTCCCCGCCCGATTCCCATAACCCTCAACTCCCCCTGTCGTTCAAAAATCTGTCTAACTCCGCCTTGAATATATTCAATGACCCAGCCTCCACAGCTCCCTGGGGTAGAGAATTCCAAAGATTCACGACACTCAGAGAAGAAATTACACCTCATTTCCGTTTTAAATGGGCGACCCCTTATTCTGAAACTATGCTCCGTAGTTCTAGATTCCTCCACGAGGGGAAATATCCTCTCTGCATCTACCCTGTCAAGCCCCCTCAAAATCTTTTATATTGCAATAAGATCACCTCTCATTCTTCTAAACTCCAATGAGTACAGGCCTAACCTGCTCAACCTTTCTTCATAACTCAACCCCCTCATCTCAGGAATCAAACTATTGAATGTTCTCTGAACAGCCTCCAATGCAAGTATATCCTTCCTTAAATACGGAGACCAAAACTGTACGCAGTGCTCCAGGTGTGGTCTTATCAATACCCTGTACAGTTGTAGCATAACTTCCCTGCTTTTATACTCCATCCCCCTTACAATAAAGCCCACTATTCCATTCGCCTTCCTAGTTACTTGCTGTACCTGCATACTAACTGTGTGTTTCAAAAGGCATTTTTTATTGGTGACTCGTAATCCTGTTACTAATTAAACCATTTGCTGAAAACCTCGCCATATGGACTCATACACACAGAGAAATAATAATATGGTTAAACGCACCACAAGGATTTACTTGCTGGGTGTACATGAACCATTATTCCAGCAGCAGGCAGCCAGTTAGAAAGACATTACAGCTGTACAATTTTAACACGATCCACTTTCTGCTAAACATTAAGCTGCAGTTGAGCTATTGCAAATGACCCCCACCTGGTTAAGTAGCCCCGCAGCTCCATGAGAATGACTGATGTTCAGTGAGGGGGTCACTCCAGATAAACATCTGCCTGATTCCAGGCACAATTAGAATTCAGTCACAGAATTTCAGCAGATCAAAATTCATTCTTATTCACTCTCTGGTGTGAAGAATTCCAATGGCCAAAGCCCACCCCCATTCAATCCAATTCTAAGAACATAACATAAGAACTTAAGAACTAGGAGCAGGAGTAGGCCATATGGCCCCTCGAGCCTGCTTCGCTGATCATTGACCTCAACTCCACTTTCCTGCCTGATCTCCATATCTTGATTCCCCTAGACTCCAAAAATCTATCTCAGCCTTGAATATATTCAGAGACTCAGCATCCACAGCCCTCTGCAGTAGAGAATTCCAAAGATTCACAAAACCCTCTGAGTGAAGAAATTCCTCCTCATCTCTGCATTAAATGGCCGATCCCATATCCTGAGACTGTGCCCGTTAGTTCTAGACTCTCCAGCTGGGGGAAACAACCTCTCAGCATCTACTCTGTCAATCTCCTTCAGAATCTTCGATCTTTCAATGAGATTACCTCTCATTCTTCTAAACTCCAGAGAGAGAATAGGCCCAGTTGACACAATCTCTCATCATAAGACAGCCCTCTCATCCCAGGAATCAATAGAGTGAACCTCCATTGCACTGCCTCCAAGGCTTGTATATCCTGCCTTAGATAAGGTTCAGATATGTGCGTAAATCATTGAAGGTAGCAGGGCAGGTTGAGAAAGCAGTTAAAAAAGCTTACGGGATACTGGGCTTCATAAATAGAGGCATGGAGTACAAAAGGTATGAAGAACCTGTATAAAGCACTGGTTCGGCCTGAACTGGAGCATTGCCTCCAATTCTGGGCACCGCACTTTAGGAAGGATGTGAAGGCCTTAGAGAGGATGCTGAAAAGATCTATGAGAATGATTCCAGGGATGACGGTCTTCAGTTACATGGATAGACTGGAGAAGCTGGGGTTGTTCTCCTTCGAGCAGAGAAGGTTGAAAGGAGATCTGATAGAGATGTTCAAAATCATGAGGGGTCTGGACAGAGTAGAGAGAAACTGGTCCCATTGGTGGAAGGCTCAAGAACCAGAGGACACAGATTTAAGGTGATTGGCAGAAGAACCAAAGACGACATGAGGAAAATCTTTTTTCACGCCGCAAGTGGTTAGGATCTGGAATGCACGGCTTGAAAGGGTGATGGAGGCAGACTCAATCGTGGCTTTGAAAAGGGAATTGGATAAGCACCTGAAGGAAAAAAAGTTGCAGGGCTACGGGGAAAGGGCGGGGGAGTGGGACTAGCTGAGGTACTCTTGCAGAGAGCCGGCACGGGCTCGACGGGCAGAATGGCCTCCTTCTGTGCTGTAATTATTCTATGATTCTATCCTATCCTGTTTACTCCTATTGTAGAGATTCCAATGCACCAAATCTCTTCCCAAGGCATTGGATTCCAAGGATGCTTACTCCTTAATCATATTGTCTACATAAGAACATAAGAATTAGGAGTAGGCCTTTCGGCCCCTCAAG
This sequence comes from Pristiophorus japonicus, assembly GCF_044704955.1. Lineage (NCBI taxonomy): Eukaryota > Metazoa > Chordata > Chondrichthyes > Pristiophoridae > Pristiophorus > Pristiophorus japonicus. Next base: position 77,977,500 of record NC_091988.1, on the reverse strand, counting down.
CCTGCTCATCCATTCAATAAGATCATGGCTGAGCTTCTACCTCAACTCCACTTTCCTGCGCTGTCCCCATTTCCCTTGATTCCCTTAATTTCCAAAAATCTATCGATCTCTGCCTTGAACATACTCAACGACTGAGACTCCACAGCCCTCTGGGGTAGAGAATTCCAAAGATTCACCACCCTCTGAGTGAAGAAATTTCTCCTCATCTCAGTCCCAAATAGCCGACCCCTTATTCTGAGACTGTGACCCCTGGTTCTAGACTCTCCAACGAAGGGAAACATCCTCTCACCATCTACCCTGTCAAGCCCTGTAAGAATCTTGTATGTTTCAATGAGATCACCTCTCATTCTTCTAAACTCGGGAGATTATAGGCCTAGTCTACTCAATCTCTCCTCATAGGACAATCCCCCCATCCCAGGAATCAGTCCGGTGAACCTTCGTTGCACTCCCTCTATGGAAAGTATATCCTTCCTTAGGTAAGGAGACCAAAACTGTACATAATACTTCAGGTGCACACCGCCCCTTAAAGGGGCCACGCAGCGCACATTTTTATTTTTTATTTATTTTTTTACAGGGAAGCTAGGATTCGAATTAACTGAATCCCTTCTCATTCACCCAAAATGTAGAGGATTCTAATCAATGTTGCCTGTAATTTTTTTGCGGCGTGGCCTCTAAGGGGCTGTGCAGGCCATTCAAAATACCGCACATGCGTGGTGTTTGCATTGGTTGGCGGGATCCCCCGAGCACGTGCGTCTGCGCAGCTTAAAGGGAGCATTGATTCTAATGAAATAAATCCCTTCTCAGTCACCCAAAATGTAAAGGAATCCAATTAACTGAACCCCTCCTGAGACACTCGTAGTGTTCAGGATTCGGAATGGACCGAATCCCTAGTGGCTCCCAACATCTGGAACCTTTGATTCAAACCGTCAACGCCGAACGGCAAACACTGCAGACAGCAGCGCACTTTACAAATCCAATCACTTTCAGCACAAAGCATACCTTTGTGGAAGGTTTATTCCTCTTTCTGCTGATTGAATTGCTGAGCGAATGGTTTGAAACCTTCGCCGCGCTACGAAGATTTGCAAATGGCCCGTTTTTTTTTTAATCCGGAGTTGAGAGCCAGCTCCACCCAGGTGGAAAATAAACGACTTCGCAAAGTGGTTCAGCGTTTATCAGAACTGATCTGCGCTTCCCTCCGAGCCTGACAGGCTGCCTTGCCTGCTCGTGTGTTACTGGGTTCTCCGCATTGCAATAACAGCAACAAATCCAAATCGATGTAATTTGACATGCTCAGCGAATGCGAGGAAAGAATAAATGTGATCCCGCGCGAGTGTGTCACCACTGGAAAACGTGGCGTCTAAAATATTCACTGGCACGGAAAGGACCGAGGCTAATGATCATCACACAATGCGTGCACCGTCTATCTGCCCAAACACAATACAGTAGGCAGTCACAGTCAGTACTTATTTAACTGAATCATTGAAGGTGTCGGCCATGGCTCAGTGGGCAACACTCTTGTCTCCGAGTCACAGGGTCGTGGGGTCAAATCCCACTCCAGAGACTTGAGCATAAAAATCCAGGTTGACACTCCCAGTGCAGCACTGCACTGTCAGGGGTGCCATCTTTCAGACGAGATGTCTGCCCTCTCATGTTGGCGTAAAAGATCCCATGGTCACTGTAATATATGCACCTGTCAGTATGCTCACAGGTTTGTAGAGCTGTTGAGTTGTGGGTGACTTAGCCAGTCACTTGATGTTCACAAGACTCAATAAAACCCCAGCCAGTTGGGTTCAGGGGGATCCACAATGAGGCAGGTGGTTATGAGCCTGGTGGATGAACTGGTAATGTGTAGTGTGATTGTTAAACTTTTGCTAATAAACCAACTAATTCTTAATAGCTATGAATGCTTAAGCAAAGAACCCATGAAGCAAATACATTACAGCCATTATTTCAAAGAAGCACAGAGGGGAGTTCTCCCCGGTGACCTGGGCCCAATATTTATCCCTCAATCAACATCACTAAAACAGATTATTTGGTCATTATCACATTGTTGTTTGTGGGAGCTTGCTGTGCACAAATTGGCTGCTGCGTATCGCACATTACAACAATGGCCACACTTCAAAAGTACTTAATTGGCTGTAAATCACTTTGGGACGTCAGGTGGTCATCAAAGGCGCTATACAAATGCAATACTTTATTTTTTTTTAAGCTCCCACTCTATGGTCATCTTATTTCGCTGGGTCTAAAACCAGGCAGAGGCAGGGATCCTAGGAACCTGGGAACAATGAGGAGGCCCTTTAGCCTCTCGAGCCTGTTCCACCATTCACTGAGATCATGGCTGATCTGTATTATAACTCCATTCACCCACCTTGGTTCCGTAACCTTTAAGTCCCTTGGCTACCAAAAATCTATCGCTCTCCAATTTAAAATGAATTGAGCCAGCATCTACTGCTTTGTGTGGGAGAGTTTTGCACACTTCGACCACCCTTTGCACAAAGAAGTGTTTCCTAACTGCTCTCCTGAATGGCCTGGCTCTGATTTTAAGGTTATGTCTCTTTGTCCTCGACTCTCCCACCAGCAGAAACAGTCTCTCTCTATCTTCCCTGACAATTCCTTTCAAAATCCTAAAAGCCTCAATCAAATCTCCCCTTAAGCTTCTATGTTCCAGAGAATACAGGTCTAGTTTATGTAATCTCACCTCCTATTTTCCTGAGCACAGAGATCAATGTCCAGGGGACACAGATTTAAAGTAACTGGTAGAAAGATTAGAGGGGAGTGGAGACCTTTTTCACTCAGAGGGTGGTGGGGATCTGGAAAGTGGAATTAGGCTGGATAGCTCTTTGTCGGCCGACACGGACACGATGGGCCGAATGGCCTCTTTCTGTGCTGTACATTTTTATGATTCTATAACCTAACTCTCGGAGCCCTGGTAACATTCTGGTGAATCTGCGCTTCGCTCCTTCCAAGGTCTATTTATCCTTTCCAAGCTGCAGTGCCCAGAATGGTCAAGGCCTCAGTTTTAAATTCCTTTGCTGATGAAATTTCAGTGAAAGCATTAATAATTCCACTTTCCAGCTCTTGGTCCGTAGCCCTGTAGGTTACGGCACTTCAAGTGCACATCCAAGTATTTTTTTAAATGTGGTGAGGGTTTCTGCCTCTACCATCCTTTCAGGCAGTGAGTTCCAGACCCCCACCACCCTCTGAGTGAAAAAGGTCTCCACTCCCCTCTAATCTTTCTACCAGTTACTCTAAATCTGTGTCCCCTGGACATTGACCTCTGTGCTCAGGAAAATAGGAGGTGAGATTACATAAACTAGGCCTGAAAATAGGAGGTGAGATTACATAAACTAGGCCTGTATTCTCTGGGACATAGAAGCTTAAGGGGAGATTTGATTGAGGCTTTTAAGATTAGGATGAGGCTGCAGTTAATTCTTAGTGAATCAAAGCGGTTTCTTTGTGCCAAGAACAACTTGAATATGTTTTTTATATGTTCAGAGAAGGTTCACGAGGTTGATTCCTACACTCATTGGAGTTTAGAAGAATGAGGGGTGATCTTATTGAAACACACAAGCTTCTGAGGGTGCTTGACAGGGTAGATGCAGAGAGAATTTTCTTACTCATGGGGGAATCTAGAACTAAGGGGCAAAGTTTCAGAATAAGGGGTCGCCCAATTAAGACAGAGATGAGGAGGAATTTCTCCTCTGAGAGGGTCGTGAATCTTTGGAATTCTCTACCCCAGAGAGCTGTGGAGGCTGTGTCATTGAATATTTTTAAAGGTGGAGAGAGACAGATTTTTGAACAAAAGGTGAGTCAAGGGTTATGGGAAGCGGGCGGGGAAGTGGAGCCGAGTCCATGATCAGATCAGCCATGATCTTATTGAATGGTGGAGCAGGCTCGAGGAGCCAAATGGCCGACTCCTGCTCCTATTTCTTATTTTCTTATGTTCTCGGGAGTGTCAGCCTAGATTTTGTGCTCAGGTTTGGGGCTTAAACTCCCTGCCTTCTGACTCGGAGGCGAGAGTACTGGCCGGAGGCCAAGGCCGGACGTAGTCTGATCACGAGATAGTCTGATCGCGTGATAGTCTGATCGCGTGAACTATGCAACTTGGAATGCAAGAGAATAGAATGCCGAAAATGAGAGAAGAGTTGGAAATGTTGGAAATACACGGGTCAGCCAGCATCCGGAGAGCAGGCTAACCTTTCATACAATCATAGAATGATACAGCACGGGAGGAGGCCATTCAGCCCATCGGGCCTGTGCCGGCTCTGTGAAAGAGCTGTCCGATTAGTCCCACTCCCCTGCTCTTTTGCTCTTTCCCCGTAACCCAGCAACATTTTTATCCTTGGAAGTATTTATCCAATTCTGTTTTGAAAGTTACTATTGAATCTGCTTCCACCGCCCTTTCAGGCAGCACGTTCCAGATGATAATCACTCGCTGTGTTTCTGGTGTGTTCTGATATCGACAGACCTGCCGAGTATTTCCAGTTTTTGAGAATGAACCTTTCTAGACTCAGAAATAATTGGGGAAATAAAGCAGCATTGTTATCCAATTCATATGTTAGGAGTCGACATTCAAAAACTGGACCATCGAATCCAAAACCGATGGGTACAAACCAAAGTTCCCTTGAAGGTGTCTGGACCTCCAGGGCAGCTGGCTCACCGGCTTGTAAATGCAAAAACAGCACGTGCGCGATCTTTCAATGGATCTCCCAAATCAATTAGGGTCCACGTTGGTACTAACCTTATTCCACTAACCTTATTCCGCATCCTGCTCACAAACACACACCCCCCCAAACACGCACACCACAATCTCTCTCTCTCTCTCTCTCTCTCTCACACAGACACACAGCCTTTCATACACACCCACATGCACACACACTCTCACACGCACATACAATCAACAGAAAATGTCTTCTTTCGACACTTATTTTACTGCACGAGTCCCTTACCCCAAGCCTTGGCTAGGAAGAATTAAAAGTGACGCACTGACATGGTTTCCCAGGCCTGACTGGCCAGCACCATCAAGCTGTGCTGTTGTGTGCGTAATGACCAGTCACAAGTTCAGGAGCCCAATCCCAGGGAGGCCACTTGCAGTCAGTAACTTGGCTTCAGCTGAGCGAGCTTTGTCACTTTGCCTTGTTGAGATGTCAAGTGGTTCCATTTTGAGTGAAGGAAAACAGCATCTATCTCACTCGGCTTTGAGCGCGCACCTCTTGGGCCTGCTCTCACAGAAGTTACTGTGTCAGCCAGTGGCTCAGTGGGCAGCACACTTGCCTCAGAGTCAGAAGGTTGTGGGTTCAAGTCCCACTCCAAGGACTCGAGCACAAAATCCAGGCTGACCCTCCAGTGCAGTGCTGAGGGAGCGCTGCGCTGTCGGAGGTGCCGTCTTTCGGATGAGACGATAAACTGAGGCCCCGTCTGGCCTCTCAGGTGGACGAAAAAAATCCCATGGCACTATTTTGCAGAGGAGTTCTCCCCAGTGTCCTGGCCAATATTTATCCCTCAACCAACATAACAAAAAAAGAGAGATTATCTGGTCATAATCACATTGCTATTTGTGGGAGCTTGCTGTGCGCAAACTGACTGCTGCGTTTCCCACATTACAACAATAACTTCACTTCAAAAAGTATTTCATTGGCTGTGAAGCGTCCTGCGGGTGTGAACGGGGCTATATAAATGCCAGTTCTTTCTTTAAGTTACACATTCCGTGATTGCGACTTGAAGATCATCCGGGCTCGGCCATGAGTTCAAATTCCGCTCATGGATGTCCTTCAGCTCCCCTGAAGACTCAGTTGGTAAATACACTGAGCTTGCAGGAAACTCCCAACAATCCCCATTCTTGGGATGTGGGCATCGCTGGCGAGGCCAGCATCTATTGCCCATCCTGAGTTGCGCCAGTGATATTTGATGCAAACGAGTCTCTCGCTAACACATTTCAGAGGGCAGTTAAGAGTCAATCACGTTGGCGTTGGACTGGAGTCACATATAGGCCTGGACCTGGTAAGGACATCAGAGTTCCTTCCCTAAAGGACATTAGTGAGCCAGTTGGGTTTTTACTGCAATTCGACAAGCTTCATGGTCACTTTTACTGACGCCAGATTTTTTTTTAAATGCCAGTCTCAAACTGCCCTGGTGGGATTGGAAGTCACATTCTCCAGTCCAGTACCTGTTACTGATCGTTGTCACGTTACCGCTGCTGGGAAGCGTGTTCCCTTGAGAACAGATTTATGCTTGCCTGTTAGCCACGTTCACATTGCCCGGCAACTCTGTAGGCTCTATTTCCCACTCACAGGTTTGTAGAGCTGTTGAAAGTGTATGGTGTGGCCCCCCCCCCTTTAACCAGGGGACACTTGATTCACTGATTGCAACAAAATAGTTGTAGAGCTGTTGACTGGGCCTGGCCAAGGTGGCCATTAACCGGTCCAGGCAGCGGACGGTCGAGGGGGTCGTTCAGCCTGACTGCCTGCCTCTCTTCCGCGGCTACGTTCGCGCCAGGGTGTCCCTGGAGATGGAGCACGCAGTGTCCACCGGTACGCTCACGGCCTTCCGCGAGAGGCGGGCGCCGGAGGGACTGGAGTGCATCATCACTCCTGGCAACCAAATTTTAATTTGATTTAACTTTCAGTTAAAGTTTTATTTGGAAATTTGAGAGCTCTAGTGCCCTTGATTTAAAGCTATGCTCCAAATAGTTGTAGGGCCTTTGCACTGTGAGTGGCTTAGTCAGTCACGTGATGTTCAGAAGGCTCAATAAAACCCCAGCCATCTGGGTTGGGGGATCCACGATGAGGCAGGTGCTTGTGAGCCTGGTGGATGAACTGGTAACGTGTAGTGTGATTGTTAAACCTTTGCTATTAAGAACTCATTGGTTTATCAGCAATGTGTTGCTATGAGTACTTAAGCAAAGAACTCATGAAGCAAGTACATTCCACCCCCCCCACCCGCCACCCTACCCCTTCCATGAGCGACAACTGTACAGACAAGGATTGGGAGGGTAGCTGGCCCCTGTCGCAAGAGTCTTTCTTCAACAAACAATGGGATAAACTAAGGACTGGAGGTCTTTCCCTTGCTCTGGACTCCATCGAGCCATTTGGCCAAGGACCGAGACTGAATTACTCATCATGCGCCCATGGGCGATACAGCAGCAGAGAGGAGATCTTGCATTGGTCAAAAGTTGTTTCCATCAGGACATTTTTCTTTAAATGCCTTCCATTCTTCATTCGAACCCTGACAAGAAACTCTTGCCTTCCCTAATTACAAAATAATGGATGTGCTCCTCAATTTTAGCGGGCATATTAATCTGAAGGACAAGATAGATATCTTACTCGCTGCTAAAATATCGCCAGGCTCGATTATTACTGTTCCATTAGCTTCCGCCACTGTGTTACAGACTCACTGCCTCATCCTTCACTCCTGTGTAACTGTCGAGAATCACTTCATGACACAGTAAGTGGCAGCGAACTCTCCGCAGTGAAAGGCACCAACTCGCTGACAGCCCTCACCATGATGGATTCCTCAATCAAGCTGGTCAACGCTCAACTGAGCTTAACTATACAAGAGATAAAGAAAAGAACGTGCATTTATATAGCACCTTTCACCACCTCAGGGCATCACAAAGAGCTTTACAGCCAATGAAGTACCTTTTAAAGCGTAGCCACTGTTGTCATGTCGGAAACGCGGCAGCTAATTAACACACGGCAAGCTCCCACAAACAGCAGTGTGAAAATGATCAGATCATCTGGTTTCGTGATGTTGGTTGAGGCATTAAAAACTTGAGCACAAAAATCTAGGCTGACACTCTAAGTACAGTGCTGAGGGAGGTGCCGTCTTTCGGATGAGACGTTCAAGCGAGACCCTCTCAGGTGGACGTAAAAGATTCTATTACGCAGAAGAGCAGGGAATTCCCCCCGGTGGCCTGGGGCCAATAGTTATCCCTCAGCCAACATTATTAAAACAGATTATCTGGTCAGCATCACTTTGGTGTTTGTGGGAGCTTGCTGTGCACAAATCGCTTGCCGCATTTCCTACATTATTAGTGACTACACTTCAAAAAAAAAAGTACTTCATTGGCTGTAAAGTGCTTTAGGACATCCAGTGGTCCAGAAAGTCCTTCTTTTCTCTTTGTACTTCCCTCCCACACCATCTGCTAATCCTGTACTTTAGGGGGCACTAAGTTCAACCTCCCATGACAGAAAAAACTCAAAACTGTTCTGAGTTATCACTCCATAATCCTCAGTCCCACTCCATCAATCATTTTCCTACTATTGTTAATTTGCTCCGTTTTCCCCTCAGGACTGAAGATGACCTGTCTCACAGATGGCAGGGCGGAAAATCGGCTCCCATCGTTCTCGGACCACCTGCGTTCTGTGCCAGCCTGCCACCTTAACAACCCCCTAGAGTACTGCGTGCAGTTCTGGTCACCATGTTTCAGGAAGGATGTGATTGCACCAGAGAGGGTACAGAGGAGATTTACGAGGATGTTGCCTGCACTGGAGAACTTTAGTTATGAGGAAAGATTGGATAGGCTGGGGTTGCTTTCTTTGGAACAGAGGAGGCTGAGGGGAGACCTTATTGAGGTGTATAAAATTATGAGGGGTCTAGATAGGGTGGATACCCACATTGCAACAGTGACTACATTTCAAAAGTACTTCATTGGCTGTAAAGCGCTTTGAGACGTCCGGTGGGCGTGAACATCGTGATATAAATGCAAGTCTTTCTTTCTTTTGAAATTTCTAGGATTCTTTACAAGTTCCCACCTGAAACCCAGAGCAACTGCACATGAAGCAGAGCGGACTAGCAAGGCCTGAAGCCAGAGCAGGGAGCGCGAGGTAGACTGGGAATGGAATAAAAGGAACACTATCTCCGACTTACTATCAACCCAGAACACCACCTCCATCGAGAAAGCGAGTCAACATTTTCAAAAGAAAATGAGCAAAGCTTCATATCAACGTTCAGCGAGGATGCCACAAAGTCCTTTTCAATCTCCTAAACCCACTGACGGATTTCTGAGAGGCTTATTGTTGGCTTTTATTCATTTAAATCCATCCGAGGTATTACAGACTTGATGTAAGCGCGAGAGAGGCATAATACGAAGAAAAAATAATTCCAGAATGTAAAGTTAAGAAGCGAGTGAAAGAGGGGTGTTCCGTCCTACGAATCATTTCAAAATTCAATCTTCACGAGGGTATTGTAGCCCGACTTTTTTATCTTTTATTGGAAAGTAAAGCCGGATTGTCAGAGGGATTTCAGCGCAGTGCAATGGTGGGTGGGAGACATTTCCATGCACTGCGGGACTCTGAACACCCAGCACGATCAGCGAGTCTGTCCTTCCAAGTATGTCGAGTCTTTGCTTTTTAATCGTTCTGAGAGACGTGGGCGTCACTGGCATTTATTGCGCATTCCAAGTTGCCCTCGAGAAGATTGGAGATGGGCCTTCTTTTTGCACCGCTGCAGTCCCGTGTGGTGAAGGTGCTCCCACATAGTGGTGTTCAGGAGGGGGTTCCAGAATTTCAAACCAGTGACAATGAAGGAACGGCCGATATATGTCCCAAGTCGGGAAGGCATGTGTGAGAGACCGGGAGGGGAACTTGGGAGGTGGTGCTGTTCCCATGCACCCGCTACCCATGTCCTTCTAGCTGGTGGAGGTCACTGTTTTGGGAGATCACGCTGTGTAGACTAGGATGAAGCACCGGTGATTAGTCATGGCGAGCAATTTTAAAAGAAGAATTAAGTGTGTCACATAACACAGAAGTGCTTAAGGACTCACTCAACTCCACCAAAGCCATAGCTTCCACCTGTACATTCCCCAATCCTATCCTGAGACTCAATCACAAGAATCTAGGCTGACACTCCCACTGCAGTACTGAGGGAGTGCTGCACTGCTGGAGGTGCTGCCGTTCAGATGAGACGTTAAACCGAGGCCCCGTCTACACTCTCAGTTGGGTGTAAAAGATTCCACGGCCACTTATTTCGCAGAAGAGTAGGGGCATTATCCCCGGTGTCCTGTGGCCAATATTTATCCCTCAACAAACATCACTAAAAACTGATATTCTGGTCATCATCACATTGCTGCTTGTGGGAGCTTGTTGTGTGCAAATTGGCTGCCGCGTTTCCAATATCACAACAATGACTACACTCCAAATAGTACTGAATTGGCGGTAAAACACTTTGATGGCCCGAGGTCGTGAAAGGCGCTATATAAATGCAAGTTCATTTGGTTTTTCGTTCCTGGCTTCTCAGACGCTGGGCCACGACTGACACATTGCATCACAGGGGGAAACACAGACAGAAACAATTCTTTCAGAACAATGCCCGATGCACCCGTGACGGAGCGGAGGTCCCAGCGTGTTGCCACGTGCTCACACTCACCAAGACTTTATGCTCGCCAGTCAGGTTGGGCGGTTCGCATAGGAGCTGGGTCTCGGAGACAGTCAGTACGCACGGGTTCTCCCCGATCATCACCGTGTAGTTCAGCTTGGCGTTGCCTGGTGCGTTGGGAATCAAGTTCTTCCCCTGGAGGAAGAAGAGCGCAGCAAAGCCCAGTTAGACCTCCAGCCGAAGACAATTTTTCAAACAACCGAGGGCGGGGGGGGGGGCAGGGAAAACACAGGCGTTGGTGAAAGGTGGCACCTCGCCGCAATCAAACAGTCAAACAGCACAGGAGCTCGGTCAGTCAACGATGACACTCAGAGGGTTCCCTGCTGCCTCAGTGGATACATGCATCACGTGGTGTGATGCTGGGCCACAGACAGCAGGAAGGGCACAAGGTCAACCCTTGGCCTGTGTTGAGTTACCAGATTTCATCCCAGGGTTCGGTGCATTGTGAGGGGATCGATCATCAGCCAGGGCTCCCATTGCTCATCTGTCCAATTAGCCCTCTGGAATAGGCAGAGCTGGGATCGCCCCGCCCACACCCACCCCTCCACCCCGCCCTGGAATAGCTCAGTGATCTCCACTGCTCGAACTTGTACATGAGGAATACCTACGTGGGTGAGGTACCGACAAGCACTCTCCCCCCACTCCCCACGGGCAGACACACACTCAGTCGTTTACCAGCTGAACAAATCCAGTTTCAACATGAAACACAAGGAAACTAAAGAAATATAGACATAAATAGAACGAGGGGACTTTGAATTTGACCCGTGTGGAGACCTGGATCGCTCATATGCGGCTGCAATGCTCGCGAGTTAGACTGCCCCTCTCACCCTTGACACCACATGGTCTTTCCATTGTCATTGGGGGAAGGGGAGGGGGGTCAGGGGTCAGCTACGTGGGCTCCTCAGATGACAAGCCCCAGCTTCGTTCAGTCCTCACCTTCAGTATGACTGGGGAGCTGGGCTTCAGCTCCAGAGACCCAGACGGGCTGAGCAGCTCGAAGGTGGGGTCTGGGTAGTAAGCGAACCCCGTTCCGTTGACGACGAGCACTGACTGCACGTTGTCCATGATGAAGCCAATCTCGTCCGGCTGAGCTGCATTCTCCAACAAGCTCCGTCCACTGTTTGCGATGGATGGAGCCTTACACACCATGGCAGTATCGTTCAATACCTTGCATTCCTGTAGCGGGCACAAACACGCTGGTTAACAACGCCTTGCAGTGATACAGCACCTTTAGAGTAATGCACACATTTCTGGTTGCCATATCATAAAAAGGATAAGGAGGCACCGGAGAGGGTGCAGAGAAAATTTACAAATATGATACTAGAAATGTGAGGGTATACATATCAGCAAAGGATGAACAGGCTGGGTCTCTGTTCATAGAATTATAGAAATTTACAGCACGGAAGGAGTCCATTTCGGTCCATCGTGTCCGCGCCGGCCGACCAAGAGCTATCCAGCCTAATTCCACTTTCTAGCTCTTGGTCCATAGCCCTGTACGTTACAGCACTTCAAGTGCACATCCAAGTACTTTTTAAATGCAGTGAGGGTTTCTGTGTCGACCACCCTTTCAGGCAGTGACTTCCAGACCCCCACCATCCTCTGGGTGAAGAAATTTCCCCTCAAATTCCCTCTAAACCTCCCACCAATTACTTTAAACCTATGCCCATTGGTTGTTGACCCCTGTGCTTAGGGAAATAGGTCTTTCCTATCCACTCTGTCAAGGCCCCTAACCCTAACCCTTCTCTTGAAAAAAAAGCTGAGGGGTGACCTATTGGAGGTCTTGAAAATTATGAAAGGTTTCGATAGAGTGGATAGAGAGAGAATGTTTCCACTTGTGGGGAAGAGCATAACTAGAGGCTAACAATACAAGATAAGCCACCAGGAAATACAATAGGGAATTCAGGAGAAACTTCTTTACCCAGAGAGTGGGGAGAACATGAAACTCGCTGCCACAGGGAGAGGTTGAAGCAAATAGTATAGATGCATTTAAGGAGAGACTAGACAAGCATATGAGGGAGAAGGGAATAGAGGGTTATGCTGATAGAGTTAGTTGCGGAAAGACGGAAGAAGGCTCGAGTGGAACATAAACGCCGGCATGTACTGGTTGGGCCAAATGGCCTGTTTCTGTGCTGCATATCCTGTGCATATGTATGTAAAATAGTAAAACATCGAGATATTTCACAGGAGCATTATCAGACACAATTTGACATCAAGCCACAGAGATATTAAGGAATATAGGGACAGGAGCAAGCCATTCAGCCCCTCGAACCTGTTCCGCCATTCAATGAGATCATGGCTGATCTGTAACTCAACTCCATCCACCAACTTCGTTCCGTAACCCTCAATATCCTTGCTAACAAAAATCTGTCAATCTCAAGCTTTGAAATTTTTAATTGACCCCCGGCCTCAACAGCTTTTTAGGCAGGGGAAGAGTAAGGAAGGAAGCTAAGCTTGGTTGAACAAAAGCTTGGTTGAAGAGGTGGGATTTAAGGAGCGTCTTAAAGGAGAGAGAATTCCAGAGCTTAGACACAGGGTCAACATTCAAGTAATTTAGAAGCGGTCAGCGAACAGTGTATTTTAGAACGAGGGGGCATGATCTTAGAATAAAGGGCTGCCCATTTAAAACAGAGATGAAGAGAAATTTCTTCTCTGAGGGTTGAAAATCTGTGGAATTTGCTGCCTCAGAGCTGTAGAAGCTGGGACATTGAATAAATTTAAGACAGAAAAAGACAATTTCTTAAACGATAAGGGGATAAGGGGTTGTGGGGAGCGGGCGAGGAAGTGGAGCCGAGTCCATGATCAGATCAGCCATGACCTTATTGAATGGCGGAGCAGGCTTGAGGGACCATATGGCCTAATCCTGCTCCAATGTCTTCCGTTCTTATGTTCTGAATTTGTATTTACCGATCTTACAGGATGAATTACTTGAAACGTCAGCGAGCGTCCGAGAGCCAATCAGACAGCAACATTGCATAATAGCCAATCACTTTTTGGTGGTATTGGTGGGAGGAACATTGGGCAGGACAGCGGGAGATCTCCCTGCTCTTCCTCAGATAGCGGCAGGTGGGTCTTCCAGCACGCAACTCAACCATAAGTCCAGGAACACACGATCTTGTTTCAACACCCCATTCAAAATATGACCTCTCCAACCATGTCGCACGCACTCGCTCAGCAACGGCAGCCCGGATCTTGAGCCCTAAATTTGAGACTGCCACCTGCAACCTTCTGACCCAGAGGCAGCAGGCGAATATTAGTCCCAAACCTCAGTGATGGTACCCGGGTCTCTCCAGCTCCTGTGGGTCATCACTCCCGTTCGCAACACCGTAAAGTGGCATTTCCACTACAAGAACCAATGTGCCAAATATAGAAGCACCGTAAATGTTTAAGTCACTGATCCTTTCTCTATTGCCTGGATTATTGTTATTAAAAATATATTAATTTATATTTATTGGTTTATAAAGGATGGCAGACAGCCTGCGTTGCGTGGGTTTGAGGCACTGATAACTGATGTGCATGTATTTTCCCAGTAGGCTGTTAAGTGTTTAGAATGTGGAACTCGCTACCACAGGGAGCGGGTGAGACGAACAGCACAGATGCATTTAAGGGGTAGCCAGATATGCACACAAGGGAGAAAGGAATAGAAGGTTATGCTGATGGGGTTGAGATGAAGAGGGGTGGGAAGTGGCTCAAGTGGAACATTAACACCGGTACAGACCAGTTGGGCCGAATGGCCTGTTTCTGTGCTGTACATTCGATGTAATTCTCTGTACAGTACTGAGTAAAATCCACGTTGGCCGACGCAGATATTGGCCCACGTTCCTCGAATTCCAGGCCCCCAGTCAAACCTTCCATCTGCGTCTTAAGGCTCTTGGGATCGTGTGTTACTAAAATCAAGTTTGTATACTCACGTTCGTTGACTGTACACTGCCATATTTTGCTCGAATCTTAGGCTCCTGGATTGTGGCGAGGTTGGTACCTGTTACGATGTGTGGTGTCCCACCACTGCAGGTAGGGATGGAGGGAAAGAGAGAGAGAGAGGAGAGAGAGAAAAATAGCTAAATTAGCTCATGGATTTAAATTTTATTCAGCACTCCCACGCATGGAGGTCTGCATTTACCTCCACACACTCACCCACTCCCACCTAGTTTTCTCCACTTCTGTTCTGAAGGTAGACACTCCCGTGAGTCCTGCTTGCCCACCAGTACCTCATTCGAGGCCATTCCTCTCCGACGGACCATCACACTACCCTGCCTCAGTGGGTAGCACTCTCTGGTCCGAGTCAGAAGGCTGTGGGTTCAAGTCCCACTCCAGGGACGAGTGCAAAATTCAGGCCGCGGGAGCGCTGCACTGTCGGAGGTGCCGTCTTTCGGATGAGACGTTAAACTGAGGTGCGTTCTGCCATCTCAGGTGGATGTTAAAGATACCACAGCATTATTTGAAGAGCAAGGGAGTTCTCCCCGGTGTCCTGGGTCAATATTAATCCCTCAATCAAGAGGGAACGTTGGTAAAGAGGCGGAGAGGTTTAGGAACGGATTTCCAGAGCCGAGGGCCTCGGCAGCCGAAGGCACGGCCGCCAATGTTGGAGCGAAGAAAATCGGGGATGAGCAAGAGGGCAGAATTGGAGGAGCGCAGAGATCTTGGGGGGGGGGGTTGGTCGTAGGGCAGGAGGAGGTTACACAGATAGGGAGGGGGTGAGGCCATGGAGGGATGTGAAAACAAGGTTGAGAATTTTAACAGCGAGGCGTTACCCAGGATGAATTTCTATCCACACACTACACAGCAGGTTTGATGGGTGATGATGCCAGCACCATCATCATCATCATCATAGGCAGTCCCTCGAAATCGAGGAAGACAGTCGTTGTAGGAAAGGGTGGGTGGGGTGTCTGGTTTGCCGCACGCTCCTTCCGCTGCCTGCGCTTGTTTTCTGAGTGCTCTCGGCGACGAGACTCGAGGTGCTCAGCGCCCTCCCGGATGCTCTATCTTCACTGAGGGCGGTCTTTGGCCAGGGACTCCCAGGTGTCGGTGGGGATGTTGCATTTTATCAAGGAGGCTTTGAGGGCGTGCTTGAAATGTTTCCTTTGCCCACCTTGGGCTCGCTTGCTGTTTAGAAGTTCTGAGTAGAGCGCTTGCTTTGGGATTCTCGTGTCGGACATGCAAACAATGTGGTCCGCCCAATGGAGCTGGTCGAGTGTGGTCAGTGCTTCGATGTTGGGGATGTTGGCCTGGTCGAGAACACTGACAATGGCGCATCTGTCCTCCCAGGGAATTTGCAGGATCTTGCGGAGGCATCCCTGGTGGTATTTCTCCAACGATTTGAGGTGTCTACTGTATATGGTCCACGTCTTTGAGCCATACAGGAAGAGGGGCAAGGTGCTAGATTTGAGGGCCTGATCTTCGAAAACTCTCTTCCTCAGGTGACCAAAGGCTGCGCTGGTGCACTGGAGGCAGTGTTGAACCTCGCCGTCGACTGGCAGACACTGCCAGTTCCCACACCCGCCATCCCTGTGGCCCCTGGTGCAGTGCCAACTGCTGCCAACCTCTGGGCTAAACTGCAGATTCGAATCCCAGAATGGTACAGTGCAGAACGAGGCTATTCGGCCCATCGTGCCTGTGCCAGCTCTTTGAAAGAGCTATCCAATTAGTCGCACTTCCCCTACCCTTTCCCCATAGCCCCGCAATTCTTTTCCCCTTCAAGTAAAGATCCAATTCCTCTTTGAATGTTACTATTGAATCTGCTTCCACCGCCCTTTCAGGCAGCATGTTCCCGATCACAACTCGCTGCAGAATTTATTTTTTTTGCTCATGTCACCTCTGGTCCTTTTGCCAATTATCTTAAATCTGAAAAAAATTGGATCAGCCAAGAAATCCTTTCTCTGTCATTTTTCCCGTTTTTTTCTGCCATTTCATTTATATCTAAAGCAAGTGACGGCTGTCTTTGGGAACAGAATACTTTCCCAACTTTTCTCAGATTAAGATTTCCCACAGCAGGAGAAGCACAGTTGGTTGAACAGGAAAGCAGCTTATATCCTTACTCTACAAGGCATGTTAACCCCAAACCAGTGACAGCAACCCCTGTCGCAGCAGTGTTCGTATCCTCCAATCTCAAGCCCTCTGTGAGCAAGTCCCACACCATCCTAACTTGGAAATATATCGGCCGTTCCTTCATCGTCACTGGGTCAAAATCCTGGAACTCCCTCCCTAACAGCACTGTGGGAGTACCTTCACCACACGGACTGCAGCGGTTCAAGGCGGCGGCTCGTCACCACCTTCTCAAGGGCATTTAGGGATGGGCAATAAATGCCAGCCTTGCCAGTGATGCCCACATCCCAGAATGAGTAAAGCAAAAGATGAACTAATGGCGATTCTCCATGGAATGGGCGGGAAAAAGAAAGAAAGATTTGCATTTATAGAGCGCCTTTCACGGACGTCTCAAAGCGCTTTGCAGCCAATGAAGTACTTTTGAAGTCTAGTCACTGTTGTAATGTGGGAAAAGCGGCAGCCAATTTGCGCACAGCAAGCTCCCACAAGCAGCAATGAGATAATGACCAGATAATCTGTTTTATTATGTTATGTTGATTGAGGGATAAATATTGGCCCAGGACATTAGTTTAACATCTGTAGTGGGGAAAATGCTTGAAACTATCATTAAGGAAGAAATAGCGGGACATCTAGATAGGAATAGTGCAATCAAGCAGACGCAACATGGATTCATGAAGGGGAAATCATGTCTAACTAATTTACTGGAATTCTTTGAGGATATAACGAGCACGGTGGATAGAGGTGTACCGATGGATGTGGTGTATTTAGATTTCCAAAAGGCATTCGATAAGGTGCCACACAAAAGGTTACTGCAGAAGATAAAGGCATGCGGAGTCAGAGGAAATGTATTAGCATGGATTGAGAATTGGCTGGCTAACAGGAAGCAGAGAGTCGGGATAAATGGGTCCTTTTCGGGTTGGAAATCAGTGGTAAGTGGTGTGTCACAGGGATCGGTGCTGGGACCACAACTGTTTACCATATACATAGATGACCTGGAAGAGGGGACAGAGTGTAGTGTAACAAAATTTGCAGATGACACAAAGATTAGTGGGAAAGCGGGTTGTGTAGAGGACACAGAGAGGCTGCAAAGAGATTTAGATATGTTAAGCGAATGGGCTAAGGTTTGGCAGATGGAATACAATGTCGGAAAATGTGAGGTCATCCACCTTGGGAAAAAAAAACAGTAAAAGGGAATATTATTTGAATGGGGAGAAATTACAACATGCTGCGGTGCAGAGGGACCTGGGGGTCCTTGTGCATGAATCCCAAAAAGTTAGTTTGCAAGTGCAGCAGGTAATCAGGAAGGCGAATGGAATGTTGGCCTTCATTGCGAGAGGGATGGAGTACAGAAGCAGGGAGATCCTGCTGCAACTGTACAGGGTATTGGTGAGGCCGCACCTGGAGTACTGCGTGCAGTTTTGGTCACCTTACTTAAGGAAGGATATACTGGCTTTGGAGGGGGTACAGAGACGATTCACTAGGCTGATTCCGGAGATGAGGGGGTTACCTTATGATGATAGATTGAGTAGACTGGGTCTTTACTCGTTGGAGTTCAGAAGGATGAGGGGTGATCTTATAGAAACATTTAAAATAATGAAAGGGATAGACAAGATAGAGGCAGAGAGGTTGTTTCCACTGGTCGGGGAGACTAGAACTAGGGGACACAGCCTCAAAATACGGGGGGAGCCAATTTAAAACCGAGTTGAGAAGGAATTTCTTCTCCCAGAGGGTTGTGAATTTGTGGAATTCTCTGCCCAGGGAAGCAGTTGAGGCTAGCTCATTGAATGTATTCAAATCACAGATAGATAGATTTTTAACCAATAAGGGAATTAAGGGTTATGGGGAGCGGGCGGGTAAGTGGAGCTGAGTCCACGGCCAGATCAGCCATGATCTTGTTGAGTGGCGGAGCAGGCTCGAGGGGCTAGATGGCCTACTCCTGTTCCTAATTCTTATGTTCTTATGTTCTTATGACATCGAGGACAACTCCCCTGCTCTTCTTCGAAATAGTGCAGTGGGATCTTTTATGTCCACCTGAGGGGGCAGACGGGGCCTCGGTTTAATGTCTCCATCTGAAAGACGGCACCTCCGACAGTGCAGCGCTCCCTCAGCACTGCACTGGGAGTAACAGCCTAGATTTATGTGCTCAAGTTTCTAGAGTGGGACTTGAACCCACAACCTTCTGACTCGGAGGCGATTGTGCTACCACTGAGCTACAGAGAAGTCGCTGGTCATCCACATTTGGGAGTTTTCATGCCGTGGTACTGGCCAACCTGCAACCAAGCTCTTTGGGTCGAGGTAGGCGAGGGTGACCTGAAGGGTAGTGCGCACTCTATAAACGGAAACGGAAACAGAAACTCCAGCGGTGCAGAGTTCTGAGTTATTCGGTTAGAGGACTTTCGATATCAGAATCCCAACAGAATAGAAACTGCCAATTGGAGCTGAATTGTGGACCATTTTGTGTGATTGGTCAGTGCGCATGAGGAATTCATTTGAAATTGTCCCAAAGTTATTTTATATTACAAAGAATTACGTAGTATTTACAGCACAGAAACAGGCCTTTCAGCCCAGCTGGTCCGTGCCGGTGTTTATGCTCCACATGACCCCACCTCATCTCACCCTACCAGCATATTCCTTTCTCCCTCATATGTTTATCTAGCCTGACCTTGAATGCATCTGTGCTATTCGCTTCAACCACTCCGTGGTAGCGAATGGTCTGTTTTGGTGCCGTATATCCGGTATAATTGAATGTGGGAGGGGCTCGAGGGGCTGAATGTAACTCCTCCTGTTCCGGTGACTCTCGAGAGGTACCACGCAGAGGGAACCATCGGTGAGTGCGTGGGGCACTGGCAGTGGGGCATTGGATTACCCCAGCACTGTGGGGCGAACGGTTTGTTGGGCAGAATTATTGCACTTTGCCGGGCAGAATTATTGCACTTTGCCAAGCTGCTGACCTTCCACATTCTCACCGCACTCTGGGTGAGGAAATTCCTCCTGAATTCCCTGTTGGATTTATTGGCGACGATCTTATATTGATGGCCCCTAGTTTTGAAATGGAAAGCTATGCAGGGTTATGGGGAAAGAGCAGAGGGAGGGCCGGGGCAGACAATAATTCGAATAGCTCTTTCAAAGAGCCAGCACGCACACGATGGGCTGAACGGCCTCCTTTTCCATGCAGTGAGATTCCCAAGTTTGGAAAGAGAAGAGGCAACGAGAACTTCAAAAGTTGCAGACGTTTGAGAAAATGGGACATTTAAAACTTTTTTATAAGTCACAATCTACCCGACTCAGCTAAAAAAGAAAATTAAATAAATTAATAATGCCGCTGCCTGTCTCTGAAGGGCAGAGTAACAAAATCCGACATTTGTGCTGCTGTTCGGTGAAGGATTTCTCAGGGCACACCATTAGTTCATGAATAATTCCCCAATTCCACCCACAGCTTCCTCTCCTCAACCTAACACAAAGTGACAGTGTCGGAGACCCAGGGCTCTGCTGGTGCCAAGGTCAGCAGCTTGGCAAAGTGTAATAATTCTGCCCAACAAACCGTTCGCCCCACAGTGCTGGGGTAATCCAAGGCCCCACTGCCAGTGCCCAATGCACTCACCGATGGTTCCCTCTGCGTGGTACCTCTCAAGAGTCACGGGAACAGGAGGAGCTACATTCAGCTCCTCGAGCCCCTCCCACCATTCAATTACACAGGATATTCGGCACCGAAACAGGCCATTCGGCCCAACCAGTTCATGCCAGCGTTTATTCCCCACTCGAGCCTCCTCTCGTCTTTCCTCATCTAAATCTATCAGCAAAACCCTCTATTCCCTTCTCCCTCATATGTTTGTCTAGCCTCCCCATAAATGCATCGATACCATTCGCTTCAACCACTCCCTGTGGCAGTGAGTTCCACATTCTCACCACTCTCTGGGTAAAGAATTTTCTTCTGAATTCCCTGTTGGATTTCTTGGTGACTATCTTATATTGATGGCCTCTAGTTATGCTCTTCCCCACAAGTGGAAACATTCTCTCTGCATCCACTCTATCAAAACCTTTCATAATGTTAAACACTTCTATTAGGTCACCCCTCATACTTCTTTCAAGAGAAAAAATATTCAGCCTGTTCACCCTTTCCTGATATGTATACCCTTGCACTTCAGGTATCATCTTCGTCAATCTTTTCTGCGACCTCTCCAGTGCCTCTATATCCTTTTTATAATATGGCGACCAGAACCAGCAGTGCTCCAAGTGTGGTCTAACCAAGGTTCAAAACAGGTTTAGCATAACTTCCCTACCTTTCAATTCTATATAGAACTCAATTTTCCCCAATGATTTGTGCTGTTTTTTGGGCGCAGGCCGCTTTTTTTGGCCTAAGTTTAAAAAAAACAAGTTTCCCCAATCAATTTGCACCAGCATAACTCAGTTAGTTAGGATTTTTTGGGTAAGTTTTAATTATCAGCCAAAGGGGGCGTAACCTGCCACCCGTGCCAATTCTGGCCATTTAGGTGAGTTTGGCCAGCTGAGAGTTACTCCAGTTCTTCTAAGGCCGACGTATGTGGCCTCTGTAGAAAAACCTTCTGGAGAGTTAAGGAAATCGACGCAGGTAAGGAAAACGACACAGGTAAGTGCAGCAGATGCCCGGACAGTAGCAGCAGGAGAGGTGAGAGAGGGAAGAGAGGAGGGGTCCAGGAGGGAGGAGGCCATTCGGCCTGGGATAGGTGCAGGGGAGCGGTCCGGGAGGGCATTCGGTCAGGGCTAGGGAGCAGACCAGCAGGCCACCCGGCCAGGGCTCGGAGCGGGGATCGGCACCAGCATCAGGAGGCAGGGACTTTAATAATTTAATGGATGCAACGTATTTTAAAGTGTTTGTGAAGTTGCGGCAACGTATTTTAATGTGCTTGTGCAGGTTGTGAGCGGAGTTGTCACTTTCCAGCCTCAGCCCGCATTGTGTCCCTGGTTACCGTGGCAACCCGATCATTTTGGCGCAGATCAAGGCTCCACCCCCAAAACTAAAGGACCGGTTAGGCTGCGGCAAAATGAAGAAATCAAGCGGGAAAACTTAGAACATTTTTTGGGGGCATACTTGGGCTCCCAAAAAACGGGCATAACTCTTCAAGTTCGCCAAAAAAAAGCTTTGGGGAAAATTGAGCCCTATACTTCTCGAAATAAAGGCAAGTGCTTGGTTTGTTTTTTTTATGGCCTTGCTAACCTGTGTCACAAGTCATGGCTGATCTGTACCGTAACTCCGTTTACGTGACTCAGCTCTTCACCAATGTTCCCGCTAAGCTGTGCGGCCGCTCACCGGATTCCACAATGAACACCACACATGCGCGAAAATCTGAATGGGTCGTGCACCCAGTTAAAGGGACCACGCACGAATAAACAATTAGAGGGAACATTGCTCTACACCCCTCGATACCCTTACCTAATGAAGGTTCACCAGATTGATTCCTGGGATGGGGGGGATTGTCCTATGAGGAGAGATTGAGCAGACTCGGCCTATATTCTCTAGAGTTTAGAAGAATGAGAGCTGATCTCATTGAAGCATACAAAATTCTTAGAGCTTGACAGGTTAGATGCGGGGAGGATGTTTCCCCTGGCTGAGGAGTGGTGTAGCCTCACCAATACCCTGTACATTTGTAGCAGGACTTCTCTGCTTTTATACTGCATCCCCCTTGCAATAAAGGCCAACATTCCATTTGCCTTCCTGATTACTTGCTGTACCTGCAGACTAACTTTTTGTGTTTCATGCACAACAACCCCCAGGTCCCTCTGTACTGCAGCACTTTGCAATTTTTCTCCATTTAAATTATAATTTGCTTTTCTATTTTTTCTGCCAAAGTGGATAACCTCACATTTTCCCAAATTATACTCCATCTGCCAAATTTTTGCCCACTCCCTTAGCCTGTCTATATCCTTTTGTAGATTTTTTGTGTCTTCCTCATAATTTGCTTTCCCATCTATCTTTGCATCATCAGCAAACTTGGCTACATTACACTCAGTCCCTTCATCCAAGTCATTAATATAGATTGTAAATAGTTGAAGCCCCAGCACCGATCCCGACGTCACCCCACTAGTTACCGTTTGCCAACTGGAAAATTACCCATTTATCCCGACTCTCTGTTTTCTGTTAGTTAGCCAAATCTCTATCCATGTTAATATATTACCCCAACCCTATCAACTTTTATCTTGTACAGTACCCTTTTATGTGGTATCTTATGGAATGACTTCTGGAAATCTAACCCTGCTAGTTACATCCTCAAAGAACTCCAGCAAATTTGTCAAACATGATTTCCCGTTCATAAAACCATGCTGACTTTGCTTGATTGAATTATGCTTTGCGAAATGTCCTGCTACTGCTTCCTTAATAATGGACTCCAGCATTTTCCCAACGACAGATGTTATTCTAACTGATCTATAGTTTCCTGCTTTCTGTCTGCCTCCTTTTTTTAAATAGGGGCGTTAAATTTGCGGTTTTCCAATCCGCTGGGACCTCCCCAGAATCCAATGAATTTTGGTGGATTACAACCAATGCATTCACTATCTCTACATGCAAATGTTTTAAGACTCTAGGATGCAAGCCATCAGGTCCAGGGGAGTTGCCTGCCTTTAGTCCCATTATTTTACCAAATACTACTTCTTTAGTGATAGTGATTGTATTAAGTTCCTCTCTCCCTATAGCCCCTTGATTATCCATTATTGGGATGTTTTACTGTCTTCTACCGTGAAGATCGATACAAAACATTTGTTCAACGTCTCTACCATTTCCCTGTTCTCCATTATTAATTCCCCAGTCTCATCCTCCAGGGGACCAATATTTATTTTAGCCATTCTTTTCCTTTTTATGTACCGGTTATATTTCGTGCTGGCTTACTTTCATAATCTATCTTCCCTCTCTTATTTTTTTAGTCGTCCTTTGCTGGCTTTTCGAAGTTTCCCAATCCTCTGGCCTTCCACTCGTCTTGGCCACATTGTATGCCCTTGTTTTCAAATAGATACCCTCCCTTATTTCCTTAGTTAGCCTGAATGGTCAGTTTTTAATTTTAAGTTTTTGCCCCCTTGTTCTGGAATCCTTCGATTAGTTTATAGTTTTGTTAAAAAAAACAACACAGAAGGAATGCTTCTACACTGGGAGCTGGATAGTCCCACAATGCCTAGTATGAAATAGGACACAACAGATCAGGAGAAATCTGGAACTCTCGTCCCCAAATTGCTGTTGAGGTTGGTGGGGGTTTCAATTGAAAACTGAGATTTCTCGATTTTTTCTTTAGGCAAGGGAATTAAGGGTTACAGAACCAAGGCGGCGGGAAGATGGGGTTGAGTTGCAGATCAGCCGTGATCTAATTGAATGGCGGAACAGGCTCGAGGGGCTGAATGGCGCACCCCTCCCCTCCCCACCCCGCCCCCGTTTCTATGTTCCACGACCAGGTCTGTGTCAAGTTAGATGATCTCAGTCAAGGTCGTGGTTTGGTTGCTACAACTGCCTCTCAGTTTCTCTTTCCTCCCCACCCTCTCCCTCCCTCCCTATCTCCAGAAAGAAGAAAAACTTGGATTTATATCGCGTTTTCACATGATGTTCGTTGAGGGATAAATATTGGCCAGGACACCGGGGAGAACGCCCCTGCTATTCTTCAAAATAGTGCTGTGGGATCTTTTACGCCCACCTGAGAGTTTAACATCTCATCTGAAAGATGGCACCTCCGACAGTGCAGCGCTCCCTCAGCACTGCACTGGTGTGTCAGCCTAGATTATTGTGCTTAAGTCTCTTGAGTTGCTACACGTGCCCCTCAGTGTCTCTTCCCCACTACCGCCTCTCCCCCACCATCTGTTTCCGTTTTTTATTCATTCCTGGGATGTGGGTGTCGCAGGCAAGATCAAGTAGGTGATGTCCTGATCACAATCCGTTGACTTTTGGTTGGAGAGTCCGCAGGCATGGACATCAGACAAAGACTAGATCAGCATCTCCTTTTCATATAGCTGGTTGTCGAGGTTTACATACTCGAATTTAAAAAAATTATTTGTTCCTGGGATGAGGGAGTCGCTAGCGACGTTAGTGTTTATTGCCCATCCCCAATTACCCTGGAGAAGGTGGTGATGAGCCGCTGCCTTGAACCGCTGCAGTCCGTGTGGTGAAGGTACTCCCGCAGTGCTGTTAGGGAGGGAGTTCCAGGATTTTGATCTGGTGATGATGAAGGAACGGCGATATATTTCCAAGTCAGGATGGTGTGGGACTTACTCAGAGGGCTCGGGATTGGAGGATACGAAAACTGCTGCGATAGGGGCTGCTGTCACGGGTTTGGGGTTAACATGCCATGTAGAGTAAGGATATAAGCTGCTTTCCTGTATACCAACTGTGCTTCTCCTGCTGTGGGAAATCTTAATCTGGGAAAAGTTGGGAAAGTATTGCATTCCCAAAGACAGCCGTCACTTGATTTAGATACAAATGAAATGACAGAAAAAAAGAGGGAAAAATGACACAGAGAAGGGAATTCTTGGCTGATCCAATTTTTTTCAGATTTAAGATAATTGGCAAAAGGACCAGAGGTGACATGAGCAAAAAAAATTAATTCTGCAGCGTGTTGTGATCGGGAACACGCTGCCTGAAAGGGCGGTGGAAGCAGATTCAATAATAACGTTCAAAGAGGAATTGGATCTTTATTTGAAGGGGAAAGGGTCGGGGAAGTGAGACTAATCAGATAGCTCTTTCAAAGAGCCGACACAGGCACGATGGGCCGAATAGCCTTGTTCTGCACTGTACCATTCCAGTTTAGAAATGCCCAGAGGTTGGCAGCAGTTGGCACTGCTCCAGGGGCCACAGGGATGGTCGGGTGTGGGAACTGACCGTGTCTGATTGGCACCGGAGTTAGGATGGTGTGTGACTTGGAGAGGAATGTGGAGGTGGTGGTGGTGTTCCCGTGCACCTGCTGCCCTGTTCCTTTGAGGTGGTGGAGGTCGTGGGTTTGGGAGGTGCTGCCGAAGAAGCCTTGGTGAAGAATAGGATGACTTCAGCAAAGTTCCTGGAGGGGAAGCCTGTGCCAGCATGAAGCGGTTGGCAGAACCCGTGTCCCTGAGTCAGCAGGCCGAGGGCACGGACCGTGTATCCAGGGCTCTGGTTGAGTATACCCAAGCTGTGACACCACAGTCAAGCACTGGGAGAAATTTGGCAATTTCAAACAAGACATTTAATTAATCTTCCCCAATTGTATGGACATTGAATAAAACAGGTACAAGGAGACGATAGTAGATCTGGAGTTCGGGAAGGGCGGTTTCATATAGCACAGAAGGCGGCCATTCGACCCATCGTGCTTGTGTTCGCGCTTTGAAAGAGCTCTTTAATTAGTCCCACTTCACCCCTGCTCGTTCCCTGTAACCCTGCAAATTTCTCAGGTATTTATCCAATTCTCTTTTGAAAGTTACTATTCAATCTGCTTCCACCGCCCTTTGCGGCAGCGCGTTCCAATTCATAACTTGGAGAATAAATTGCAGGGCTATGGGGAAAGAGCGGGGGGGAGCGGGACTAACTGGATTGCTCATCGCAAGAGACAGTGCTGAGACTCGATGGGCTGAATGGCTTCCTTCTACATAAGAACAGAATAAATAGGAGCAGGAGTCGGCCATTCAATAAGATCATGGCTGATCTGATCATGGACTCAGTTCCACTTCCCTGCCCGCTCCCCATAACCCTGGACTCCCCTATTGTTCAAGAATCTGACTATCTCCATCTTAAATATATTCAATGACCCAGCCTCAACAGCTCTCTGGGGTAGAGAATTCCAAAGATTCACCACCCTCTTAAGAAATTCCTCCTCATCTTCGTCTTAAATGGGCGACCCCTTATTCTGAAACTATGCCTCCTAGTTCTAGATCCCCCCACGAGGGGATACATCCTCTCTGCATCTACCCTGTCAAGCCCCCTCAGAATCTTATACTTTTCAATTCGATCACCTCTCATTCTTCCGAACTCCAATGAGTATAGAGGTCAACCTTTCTTCATAAGTCAACTCCTTTATCCCAGGAATCAACCGAGTGAACCATCTCTGAACTGCCTCCAATGGAAGTATATCCCTCCTTAAATGAGACCAAAACTGTACGCAGTACTCCAGGTGTGGTCCCACCAACACCCTGTACAGTTGGAGCAGGACTTCCCTACTTTTATACTCCATCCCCCTTGCAATAACTGTTCTGTGCTGTATTGTTCTATGATTCTATGATAACACCTCGCTGTGTAAAAACAACTCTCATCTCCCCTCTGGTTCTAGTGCCAATGACTTTAAATCTGTGTCCTCTGGTTACCGACCCTCCTGCCCAGTGCAAACAGTTTCTCCTTAATTACTCGGTCAAAACCCTCCACATAATTTTGAGTCGAAGGGCTTTCTTTACCCAAAATCTGCATTGTGGCCTGTGGAATGAAATCAACCCCTTGATCAGGGATGGAGAGGGTGAAGCGATGGCTGGGGCCACACAAAGAAATAAATTCTTGATCGCCAAGAACTTTTACCTGGAAATGCTCCAGTCAGGCTCGATTTTGGAGATGGTGGGATCGTCTGTGTAGTTGTACTTCACATGAGGGTTGAACAGCCGAGCTTCATTGATGTGGACTTTGATGGAGGCTGGGCCGGTTCCCTTTGTGGAGGCAGATGTCACGCAGATGATCTCTCCTGAAGTTCTCCTAAAGACAAAAAAAAAGACTTGCATTTCTACAGCACCTTTCATGACCACCGGACGTCTCGTAAGAACACAAGAATTAGGAGCAGGAGCAGGAGTAGGCCATTCGGCCCCTCAAGCCTGCTCCGCCATTCAATAAGATCGTGGCTGATCTTTGACCTCAACTCCAATTTCCTGCACTGTCCCCATATCCCTGGAGTCACTTAATATCCAAAATTCTATCGATCTCTGTCTTGATTATACTCAAAGACAGAGGCTCCACAGTCTCAAAACGCTTTACAGCCAATGAAGTACTTTTGGAATGTAGTCACTGTTGTAATGTGGGAAACACAGCAGCCAATTTGCGCACAGCAAGATCCCACAAACAGGGATGTGATAATGACCAGATAATCTGTTTTTTGATTGATGGATAAATATTGGTCCCAGGACATCAGAGATAACTCCCCTGCTCTTCTTCGGAATAGTGCCATGGGATCTTTTACGTTCACCGAGAGAGCAGACGGGGCTCGGTTTAAGTTCTCATCCGGAGGACGGCACCTCCGACAGTGCAGCGCTCCCTCAGCACTGCACTGGGAGTCAGCCTGGAGTTGGATTTGAACCCACAACCTTCTGACTCAGAGGCAAACGTGCTACCTACTGAGCCACAGCTGACTGTAAATCACAACAAGAAGAGAGATGAGATACTGCGTCACTGAAATGCAAATTGATGGCATGAGGGAAAACCCAAAACCAATGCACTGGACTGCACTGCCTGGGAGTCAGATAAATACTTGAAAAGGAAAAAGTTGTTGGGCTATAGAGAACCTGCCTCTTCGTAAATGACCAGGGCCTTTGAGAATAATTTTTAATTGTATTTCCTACTTTTACCTTTTGAATTGGCAAATGCCACTTTCCCCAATGTAAGCCTCCACGGAACTGCCAGCATCGAGATGCACTCCCACAATCGTCACTTGACTGCCTCCAGAAACAGGTCCCTGGGAAGGTGTCACCTTGTTAAACTTCGGAGTCTGTGGGCGGGGGGGGGGGGGGGGGGGGGGAGAAAGAAGTGTTAATCTTAGTAACAAATTGATACACCATCGGCAGAGAGACAGAAACTGAGAGAAAAATACAGCGTGAGAGACAGTAGTTTGTGTGAGATAGAGAGTGTGCGCGCGCACGGGAGAGCGAGAGCGCGAAATAGAGAGAGCGCGCGAGAGTGAGAGCTAGAGAGAGCATGAGACAGAGAGACAACGCGTGCGAGAGAGCTAGAGAGAGTGCGAGAGCCAGACAGACATTGTGTGTCTGTGATAGAGAGAGTGAAGAGCAGAAGCAAGGGAGCAAAACAGAGAGAGGGAAAGAGCATGAAAGATACACAGACACACACATAGAAAGAACAAACTTGCATTTATATAGCGCCTTTCATGACCTCAGTGCTTTACAGTCAAAGAAGTACTTCTGAAGTGTAATAATGTAGAGAAATGCGCACAGCAAGGTCCCACCAATAGCAATATGATAAACACACAGATAATCTGGTTCAGTGATGTTGGTTGAGGGATAAATACTATCCCAGGACACCGGGGATAACTCCCCTCTTCTTCTTCGAATGGAGCCATGGGATCTTTTCCATCCACCCGAGGGGGCAGGCGGGGTCTCAGTTTAACGTCTCATCCGAAAGACAGCACCTCCGGCAGCGCAGCACTCCCTCAGCACTGCACTGGGAGTGTCAGCCTGGATATTTGTATTCAAGTCTCTGGACTGGGACTTGGGACCAGCTGCCCAAACTTACCAACTGAGGCGCAAGCTATTCCCAGGCACTAACTTTCCCGCCCTGCCGCCACTATCGCCCCAAAAACATCCAGCCCAAGCTCGTTTCTCTGCTGAACTCTTACCACGAAGGTGAAGGGCTCGGCCGACATTGCTCGGTAATCATCGTTGCAGTCCACGACGCAAACCTCCACGAATCCTCGATCGGCTGTCTGAGGTACAGCCTGCTCCATTTTGCACACAATCCTGCAGATCACAGTGGATGAGCACTCATTATTGGTTTCCAGCACAGCGTCACATCCTAGATTGGGCCTCTACTCACTGGAGCCGAGAAGAATGAGAGGTGATCCCATTGAAACATACAAGATTCTGAGAGGGATTGACAGGGTAGATGCTGAGAGGGGATGTGTCCCCTGGCTGCAGAGTCTAGAACTAGGAGGCACAGTCTCAGGATAAGGAGTTGGCCACTTAGAACTGAGATGAGGAGGAATTTCTTCACTCAGAGGGTGGTGAATCTTTGGAATTCTCTGACCCAGAGGGCCGTGGATACTCAGTCGTCGAGTGTATTCAAGACAGAGATCGATAGATTTTGGACTCTGAGGGAATCAAGTGATATGGGGATAGTGTGGGAAAGTGGAGTTCAGGTCGAAGATCAGCCATGATCTCACTGAATGGTGGAGCAGGCTCGAGGGGCTGAATGGCCTACTCCTGCTCCTAACTTCTTATATTCTTCTGTTTAAAGGGACAAACATTCGATTGCTACTCATCCGATTCATACCCAAAGCCCAGGCATCCTCCCCACTCACCCCACCACCGCACCTCCTAGTTTTAAATGTAGTTCCCTTCCAAGGTTTCATGCTTCCTAATGTTGTGTGTGCACCCCATTTTTCCCACTCCACCCTTCTTAAAAAACGGGTTGGGGAATTTTGTGCTTTGCAAGCTGAGGGATTTTACTGCTGGGGAATGGAAACATTCCCAATTCAGCGTCGGCATTAAAATTCCAGGGCAGGTACAGCACGGGTTCGATACAGAGTAAAGCTCCCTCTACACTGTCCCATCAAACACTCCCAGGGCAGGTACAGCACGGGTTCGATACAGAGTAAAGCTCCCTCTACACTGTCCCATCAAACACTCCCAGGGCAGGTACAGCACGGGTTCGATACAGAGTAAAGCTCCCTCTACACTGTCCCATCAAACACTCCCAGGGCAGGTACAGCACGGGTTCGATACAGAGTAAAGCTCCCTCTACACTGTCCCATCAAACACTCCCAGGGCAGGTACAGCACGGGTTCAATACAGAGTAAAGCTCCCTCTACACTGTCCTATCAAACACTCCCAGGACAGGTACAGCACGGAGTTAGATACAGAGTAAAGCTCCCTCTACACTGTCCCATCAAACACTCCCAGGACAGGTACAGCACAGGGTTAGATACAGAGTAAAGCTCCCGCTACACCGGCAACAATGTATCTGAATCTCAAGCTCGGAGGTCTGTCAGTTATATTTTCTGATTCCCTACAACCTCCGAGCAAGAGTGCCAAACAATGCTTTGCGTGGGTCCACATTTGGTTGGAATCGGATGGACAGTGTCTAGATTTATTTCCTGTGGTACCCCACCATCAGCTGACTCAATCGCCTTCCATTGCCATCAGTCTGGGCCGGATTCCAGTGCAGCTGATTCTCATTTTTATTCCATCTATTTTTTTTTCTGAAGTTGGCCCCGAGATGATCTTCAGAGGGAGGAAGGTTTTGAGCAGGATTGCTGCACAGCAGGTAACATTTTCACCTGGTATGACACTAACACCACCTTCAGTGCCAAGAAATCATGAATCGCTGGTGCTGGCACTCGTGAGCTCAGACTGTGCATTTCCTCCCCTCCCCTCGCCAAAGCGGCAGCATGCAAGTGTTCCAGCAAACAAGTTGTTGAATTTTCTCCTTTATTAATCGATCCCAACCTACGCGCTTCCAACCGCTCAGAGAGTGGTCCATATGTCCTCCCTCCAGGTCTCACTTCATGCCTCTCCGAAAACCTATCCATTTATTCCCTGCTCTTCCCTCTTTGATATGGGGGTACGTTAGCATGATGGTCATGTTACTGGACCAGTAAACCAGAGGCCTGAACTAACCATGCAGTAGACGCGAGTTCAAATCCCACCACGGCAGCTGAGGAATTTAAATTCAGTTAATTAAATAAATCCGGAATTTTAAAAAGGTTGATGTCAGTAATGGTGACCACTGGAAACGACCGGATTGTCGTTAAAAACCCATCTGGTTCACTGATGCCCTTTAGGAAAGGAAATCTGCCGTCCTTACCCGGTCTGGCCTATATGTGACTCCAGACCCACAGCAATGAGGTTGGCTCTCAACTGCCCTCTGAAATGGCCCAGCGAGACACTCAGTTGTATTCAGGGAGGCGGCTCACCACCAGCTTCTTGAGGGCAATTAGGGATGGATAATAAATGCCTGCCTTGCCAGTGATGCCCACATCCCGGGAATGATTTTTTTTAAACTCGCTCATCAAGCCTTCACTAGACAGCTCTCTGTGTCGGAGTCGATTGAATGGGGAAACTCACCAAACTACCACCACCCACTGTCAAAGCAGTACCTTGATGCCCCAATGCACTGAGCCCCGACACTGACCCTTGCCGAGCATTTGCTTCATTCAGCAAGGCCTCGGGAATTCAACAGCAATGGCGCTCGATCTGCAACACTCCAGGGCAGTGTTAATGACTGACCAGCCCACTGGTCCCATTAATAGGGGCGGGAGAGACCGACGCATTGCTGGGGTCCGCAGCTCCAACTAATTGTACAAGCCAGGTGGAATGTGCCAGCCCTTACAATCAGCGGGAAGGCTGGCAGCAGGCCAACGCTGGCGGGCTGTGTAGTTTTAATGGTTTGACCTTCAACATGAGCCCTGTGGGTCCCTACACCGTGGCTCCCCCTAATGCTTTTCTGTGTGTGTGGCCCCTTTAAGGGTCTGCGGGGCCCATTCATGGCTTCGCACATTTAACATTGGACAGTCCCGGGCTGTGCTGGACCAGCAGAGAGTTGCCCGTCCGCGCAGCTTAGAGGGAATGTTACTTAACTCTTCGGTGCCTAAATCTCTTTGAAATTAGCCACGTAAATTGGGTCCCTAGAGGGAACGATTGTGCAGTCCCATATCTGGCCAACGGAAAGTCTACCTGACCAAAAAGAATCAGATGAGCACGACCGGGTAAAGTCGGTGTCCAAGCCTCCAAAACTGGGTCTCACTCAGTTTGATTGAGGGGCAATTGCAACACCTCAAAGCGCTTGGAGTACGACGTGGTTCGACACACTTACTGCTCGGCGCTAATGTATTCCTCTGGGATGGGATTGCACCGGACTCGCCCCACGTGCACCCCGTAACGGATTTCAGAGAACGTCAAGCCCAGATTCACTCCAGTAATAGTCAACATGGTTCCTCCTTCCTTGGGACCGGTCTCTGGCACCAACTGTAAACACAAGAATGAGACATTGAGAATCGATCCCGAAGAGCAAAGGGAACGTGTGACCGAGCACATGGAGCTACAGCCCAACATCCCATCGCGGTTGTCCTCCGAGCAGAGATTGAGTAGATTGGGCCGATACTCTCTGGAGTTTAGAAGAATGAGAGGTGATCTCGTTGAAGCATTTAAGATTCTGAGGGGGATTGACAGGGTAGATGCTGAGAGGTTGTTTCCCCTGGCTGATGAGTCTAGAACTAGGGGCATACTCTCAGGATAAAGGGGTCGTCCATTTAAAACTGAGATGAGGAGGAATTTCTTCTCTCAGAGGGTCGTGAATCTTTGGAATTCTCTGTCCCAGAGAACTGTGGAGGCTGGGTCATTGAATATATTTAAGGTGGAGATAGACAGATTTTTGAATGCTAAGGGAGTGCAGGATTATGAGGAGCGGGCAGGGAAGTGGAGTGAAGACCAAGATCAGATCAGCCATGATCTTAATGAATGACGGAGCAGGCTCGATGGGCCGAATGGCCTACTACTGCTTCTAATCCTTATTCCACCATAATGGAAGGGTCCCTCATTGGTGGGTAATGGAACCTGGAGAATAATCAGGAGTCCCGATATTTGGCCCCCGGCCCCCACCCCCCCCCACCCTCCCCCCCTAAATGTGGTGATGCCAGACCCCTATCATGGGAATGAAGGCCGAGCACAATACCTAGGACAAAGTGCCACACAAATCCAAGTACTATAAACAAAATAATTCCCCATCAGTAAACGGGGCACAAGGACCATCAGTGCCAGAATCACAACGAGGAATCTGATGGGAGGTTTGGAAGGGCAAGAGATGGGTGAAGGCTCTTCAATTCATCAAATATGTCTCATGCAAGGTATGGACTTGGCAGTGCAAAACTCCTGGAGGATAATCAGAATCAGTTTAAACTCTTTTAATTAACACTTTACTTCTTCCATCCTGTGCTCCCACTACCCATTTTGGGAAACAAAAATCAGCCCAAAGTCAATTTTCACCCCATGCAATGGCAGAAACCAAATTCGTGACTGATGCACCCTCCACAACCTCCTCCAGCCCCACAATCCCCACCCCAGCGATCTCTGGGCTCTGCCAATTCTGGCCTCTTGAGCAGCCCTGACTTTATTAGTTTCACCATTGGTGGCCGTGCCTTCAGCTGCCTGGGCTCCAAGCTCTGGAACTCCCTCCCTCTACCTCGCTACCCTCCTTTAAGACGCTTCTAAAAACCTCTCTCTTTGACCAAGCATTTGGCCACCTGTCCTTATTTCTCCGTATGTGGCTCGGTGTCAAGTTTTGTTTGATTAACGCTCCTGTGAAGCACTTTGGGACGTTTTACTATGTTACAGGTGTTATATATTGCTGACACGTTTTTCCTGTTCAACGAGATCAAACAGCCAGTGGAAGAACCAAGAGATCATGCCCTCAGAATAAGAGCCAGTCGGACAAGTTCATGGCAAGTTAAAGGATCAGAATTATTTGCACCAAGGCGAACTTCACCTCACTGTAATTTTGCTCCTGATATCTCTAGACTCGACTATTCCGACGCTCATCTGACCGGCCTCCCACATTGCACCCTCCTTAAACTTGAGCTGATCCAAAACTCTCATGCTCGTGCCCTAACTCACACTGAGTCCCATTGACCCATTGGCTGCCTCGATTTAAAAATTCTCATAATTGTTTCCAAATGTCTCCATGGCCTCAGCCCTCCCTATCTCTGTACCGCCTCCAGCCTTGCAGCCTCAGAGATCTCTGCGCTCCTCAAATTCTGCCCTCTTGCGCACCCCAATTTTAATCGTTCCACCATTGGCCGTGCCTTCAGCTGTCTAGGCCCCAAGCTCTGGAATTTCCTCCCTGAACCTCTCCGCCTCTCTCTCCTCCATAAACACGCTCCTTAAAACCAACCTATTTGACCAAGCATTTGGGTCACCTGTCCTAATATCACCTTATATGGCTCACATCAAATTCTGTTTGACAACGCTCCTGTGAAGTGCCTTGGGAGGCTTTACTATGTTAAAGGCGCTATATAAATGCAAGTACTTCTTTTTGCTCAGTGGTGCCGAGCCACGTCCCTTCGCCCAGGATCCTCAGGAAGAAGGAACCCCCAAGGACAGTGTCAGCCGTGGTTCAGTGGGTAGCACACTCTCCCGAGTCAGAAGGCAGTATTTCAAAGAAGCGCAGGTGAGTTCTCCCCGGTGTCCTGGGGCCAATATTGATCCCTCAATCAAGATAACAAAAAAAACACATTATCTGGTCATTTATCACATCACTGTTTGTGGGAGCTTGCTGTGCGCAAATTGACTGCTGCGCTTCCCACATTACAACAGTGACGACACTCTAAAAGAACTTCATTGGCTCTAAAGTGCTTTGAGACGTCCAGTGGTCATGAAAGGCGCTATATAAATGCAAGTCTTTCTTTTAATACCAATAAACAGATGAAACAATACACAGCTAAAAGGAAAATAAAATTTTGCTATCAGCATGTCACAAAAAAAAATGCGCAGCACAAGGAGTGTGTCAGGAGCCGGCTGATTTGTACATCACTGACAGTTTGATGAGACAGAAAAAAATTCAGCGAGCGCGGTTTCAGTCAGAGCAAAGAGCCCGGCTGACAGGAAAGCCCTGCATTCTTGATGGAGGTTCAAAGACTCTCTTAGACAAGCAAGATGCTTCATTTGCTGTCAGCTTCAAGCAGCCAGGTTGGCCCGAGACAAACAACAAACCTTGCAAGTGATTCTTTTTTTGTATAAAAGGATCGCTGGCAGCTGAAGACTCATGTTTCACCAAGAGCTATGCAGGAATCAAATCGGGACGGGGACGGGGACAGGGGCGGGGTGGGGGGGGGGTTGCGTGTGGAGGGGACTGAGCGAAGCAGAGTTGGGACACTGCTCTTTTGCCTTTGGTGCCTGGGTTCAAAGCAAGCTCAGACTGCCCGCATCAAAGCTTTCCCCTACCCCCCCCCCCCCCCCCCCATCAGATGATCCTTCTCTTCTTAGGCAGTCCCTCGGAGTCGAGGATGACTTAATCAAAAAGATCACAAGATAAATCGAGATAAGGTAAACTCATGCAGTCCCATCTCAGCTCATCTATTCAGACAGAACTCCACAATCTCTTGCCCTCTTTCCGCCCCCCAGCCTCCATCCCAATCACGGGGATTTGATTCTTCCTTAAATTATTGCCATTTTTTTTGGTTTGAAATAAATCATCTGGCTGTGTGTATCTCAACACACGAGCTCATACTGACCTCATGCAATTCTGAAGGAGCAAGGTCCCGCAGCACAAATTGGGCATGAGATGCCAATCTCACTCGGGGAGGTAGGTGTCTACAAAAGGCACAGATACAGCGGGAGCTTTCTCTGCGTGGGGTTCCAGGAGTCACGATCTGGGATTTGCAGGGGCTCATTAACCACAAACGGCTTGAAGTTCAGGGGAGCAAACCTAAAATGGCGACAGCCAGCGTGCAAAAAACACAAGCTTGTTCCAAATTGGATTGCCTTGTTGAAACTGTACAAAAGCCTAATTGTGTTCAAAAGTCAAGTTTGTACCCTGTCGGACGCCTCCAACGTGATCCCTTCTCATGGAATCGGTCAACTGACGTGGAGAGATAGAAAAGAAAGACTTGCATTTATATAGTGCCTTTCACGGCCTCAGGATGTCCCAAAGCAATTTACAGCCAATGAAGTACTTTTTGCAGTCACTGATGTAATGCAGGAAACACGGCAGCCAATTTGTGTACAACAAGCTCCCACAAATAGCAATGTGATAATGACCAGATAATCTGTTTTTTGTGATGTTGATTGAGGGATAACTATTGGCCAGGACACCGGGGAGAACTCCCCTGCTCTTCTTCGAAATAGTGCCAGGGGATCTTTTATATCCACTTCAGGGGACAGACATTTAACAACTCATCCGAAAGACGGCACCTCCGTCAGCGCTGCACTGGAATGTCAGCCTAGATTTTTGTGCTCAAGTCCCTGGAGTGGGACTTGAACCCACAACCTTCTGACTCAGAGAGACAAGAGATAGACTGCTACCCACTGAACCATGGCCCACAGAGCAAGAAAGTACAATAGGTTTGAGAAAGCCCTGACTAACCCGGCCACATCGGCACTGCCATGTAGCCTCTTGGATGGTCTGATCTGCGCGCCAACAGCGTCAGTGCTTTGAGCACGTGCCCCTCTGAGTCTGGAGATTGAGGGTGGATTCAAGTCCTAATTCAATTCTACAGCTAAGCTGACACTTCAGTGCGTTACTGAGGTCATGCTGCAACGTTGGAGGGGTCATCTTTCAGGAGAGGCCAGATTCCTGGTGCCTTCAGCCGCCTGGCCCCAAGCTCTGGAAATCCCTCCCTAAATCTCTCTACTTCTCTCTGCTTCTTTAAGACGCTCCTTAAAATGCTACCTCTCTGAACAAGCTTTTAGGCACCAGTCCCAATATCCCAACTTTTCTTCTCCCGGTGTCTTGGCCAACATGCATCCCATACCAGATTAACTGATCGTTCATCTAATTTGCTGTTTGTGGGATCTTGCTGTGCGCCAATTGACTGCCTCATTTGCTTATATAACCACGGTAACTCACTGTGAAGCACATGCGTTGGACATAGCAAGGTGCAACATCAATGTGAACTCTTACAAAGGCAGCCAAGGAAACACAACATATACCACGGCCACAGCCACGCTTCCAGGAACGCTGCTTAAAAAGTGTACTCGGTCTGAGTTGGTGGGGGAGGGGGCTGGGGGTCCACCTAATTACACAGGCAGGGTGGTACAATGGGCAGTTGATTCACACAAAGTGTAAATAACCCCCTCAGATGCTCCACACAGATGTGGAGCGGCTGCTCTCACACACATGCAGGCACGCGCTCGCACATGGGCAGGGACAGGCGGGCGCGTGCACACACACCAGCACACGCGCAGTCAGACATGCACACACAGAGTCAGACAGAAACATCCATACAGGCACACGCAGTCAGACACACGCACAGAACAGGCACAGACACAGGCACACAGACACGCCCCTTTAAGTACCCACAGGACAGTTTCTGTCACAAAACTTAGGGCCAATCAAGAAATTTAAAAAAATTTTTGTAAAAAAATATTCAAGGGCAGAAAACAATTGAGATTGAAAAGAGAAAGAAAGAGAAAGACAAAGACAAAGAGAAATGGAGAGAAATAAAAAATGGAGAGAGACAAAGAGAAATAAATGGAGGGGAGGAAGGGAATGGAGGGGACTGCCAATTCACGGTGTAGCCAGGCCAGGATTGAGAGCGAGGAGCTCGCCCAGCTCCCCCAGATATGCAAGCAGTGATCCAATCTATGGCCATCTGCTAACTCTGGCAGAGATTGGTAATCCACTCGGACACTGTGACGTCCACAGCCAGGTCCTGATTCCTAGGGCAGGCTGTCCTCCCTCTCTCGCTCCCCCTCACCCTCCTGTAACCCTCTCGCTCCCCTGTAACCCCCTCCCCCTCCTGGAACCCACTCGCCCTCGCCCTCGCCCTCCTGGAACCCCCTCGCCCTCCCCCTCCTGGAACCCCCTCGCCCTCGCCCTCCCCCTCCTGGAACCCCCTCGCCCTCTCCCTCCTGGAACCCACTCGCCCTCCCCCTCCTGGAACCCACTACCCTTCCCCCTCCTGGAACCCACTCGCTCTATCTCTCCTATGATATGTCCTTACTATACAGTACAAATGCACACAAGTCCCATACTTCAGAGAAGGTCACTCTGTGACCAGTAACCTTTATTCCAATACTGAAGTGATGAAGGTGGGTGGAACTTCCCCTTTTATACCTGAAAGTCCAGGTAAGGAGTGTCTCCCACAAGTTCACCACCTAGTGGTCAGTGTTCTCACGGTGTGCAACTTAGGTCAGTTTATACATGGATTACAATGACAGTTGAATACATGACACTCCCCCTCCTGTAATCCACTCGCTCTCCACCTCCTGTAACCCTCTCCCTCTCCTGTAACCCTCTCCCTCTCCTTAACCCTCTCCCCCTCCTGTAACCCTCTCCCCCACTCTCCCTCCTCCCGTAACCCTCTCCCCCGCCGCCTCCCGTAACCCTCTCCCCCACTCTCCCTCCTCCCGTAACCCTCTCCCCCGCCGCCTCCCGTAACCCTCTCCCCCCGCCATCCTGCAACCCACTCGCTCTCCCCCTCCTGTAATCCTCTCACCCTCCCCTCCTGTAACCCACTCCCCCTCCCCCTCCTGTAACCCACTCGCTCTCCGTCAGGCGAGATGGCTTTGGTTTATTTGAACTGTCATGGTTGCAGAGATGTATGGCAACGCGATTCATTAAACAGAATTATTCATAATGGAAAGACAGGTGTAGCTTGACAAAACAAATATTATGACTGATGAGCAGCACTGCGACGGCCTGGTAATAACAATAATGGTATAATTATAGGTAATTTTACATCGCTTTTACCGCCAAGTATTCATGTGACACACAGCTGCATCCTGCGAGTCAGGCACTGTGCTGCCTCTCATACTCCAGACAGGACGGGACAGGAGCCACAGCACTCAAGCCCCAATTCCCCAAGGCAAGGCCCGCACCCGCTACAGGTGGGGAATACGATACTCTCAATTCCCACTTCTCTCTACAACTGTTGAAAGACAGCGTGGCCATTCCAACAGTAGTGTTGGAATTCATAGAAACATAGAAAATAGGTGCAGGAGTAGGCCATTCAGCCCTTCGAGCCTGCACCGCCATTCAATAAGATCATGGCTGATCATGCAACTTCAGTACCCCATTCCTGCTTTCTCTCCATACCCCTTGATTCCTTTAGCCCTAAGGGTCACATCTAACTTCCTTTTGAATATATCCAGTGAACTTGCCTCAACAACTTTCTGTGGTTGAGAATTCCACAGGTTCACCAATCTCTGGGTGAAAAAGTTCCTCCTCATCTCGGTCCTAAATGGCTTACCCCGTATCCTTAGACTGTGACCCCTGGTTCTGGACTTCCCCAACATCGGGAACATTCATACTGCATCTAACCTGTCCAATCCCGTCAGAATTTTCTATGCTTATATGAGATCCCCTCTCATCCTTCTAAATTCCAGTGAATATAAGCCTAGTCGATCCAGTCTTTCTTCACGTCAGTCCTGCCATCCCGGGAATCAGTCTGGTGAATCTTCGCTGCACTCCCTCAATAGCAAGAATGTCCCTTCCTCAGATTAGGAGACAAAACTGTACACAATATTCAAGGTGTGGTCTCACCAAGGCCCTGTACAACTGCAGTAATACCTCCCTGCTCCTATACCAAAATCCCCTCACTATGAAGGCCAGCATGCCATTTGCTTTCTTTACTGCCTGCTGTACCTGCATGCCTACCTTCAATGGCTGATGTACATGACACCCAGGTCTCGTTGCACCTCCCCTTTTACTAATCTGTCACCATTCAGAAAATAATCTGCCTTCCTGTTTTTGCCACCAAAGTGGATAACCTCACACTTATCCACATTATACTGCATCTGCCATGCATTTGCCCACTCACCTAACCTGTCCAAGTCACCCTGCAGCCTCTAAGCATCCTCCTCGCAGCTCGCACTGCCACCCAGTTTAGTGTCATCTGCAAACTTGGAGATATTACATTCAATTCCTTCGTCCAAATCATTAATGTATATTGTAAATAGCTGGGGTCCCAGCACGGAACCCTACAGCACCCCATTAGTCACTTCCTGCCATTCTGAAAAGGACCCGTTTATTCCCACTCTCTGCTTCCTGTCTGCCAACCAGTTTTCTATCCACGTCAATACATTACCCCCAATACCATGTGCCTTAATTTTGCACACTAATCTCTTGTGTGGGACCTTGTCAAAAGCCTTTTGAAAGTCCAAATACACCACATCCACTGGTTCTCCCTTATCCACTCTACTAGTCACATCCTCAAAAAACTCGAAGATTTGTCAAGCATGATTTCCCTTTCATAAATCCATGCTGACTTGGACCGAATCTGTCACTGCTTTCCAAATGCGCTGCTATTACATCTTTAATAACTGATTCCAACATTTTCCCCATCACCGATGGCAGGCTAACCGGTCTATAATTCCGTGTTTTCTCTCTTCCTCCTTTTTTTTAAAAAAGTGGGGTTACATTAGCTACCCTCCAATCATAGGAACTGAACCAGAGTCCATGGAATGTTGGAAAATGACCACCAATGCATTCACTATTTCTAGGGCCACTTCCTTAAGTACTCTGGGATGCAGACTATCAGGCCCCGGGGATTTATCGGCCTTCAGTCCCTTCAATTTCCCTTACACCATTTCCTGACTATTAAGGATTTCCCTCAGTTTCCTCTTCTCGCTAGATCCTCGGTCCCCTAGTCATTTCTGGAGGTTATTCGTGTCTTCCTTAGTGAAGACAGAACCAAAGTATTTGTTCAATTGGTCTGCCATTTCCTTGTTCCCCATTATGAATTCCCCTGATTCCGACTGCAAGGGTCCTACATTAGTCTTCACTAATCTTTTTCTCTTCACATATCTTGCCAGAAAGCACAGAGGGGACTGGCTAGGTGGCACAGCATCCCAGGGCCGGGCAGGGGCTCGAATTCCACATTTCAACAGCGCTGTCACAGGCACAATAGCAATGAGCAGAAATCAGATGCGTCCAAATAGAGGGCAGAGAGAACAAGGGAATATATGAGGTGGGGAGGAGGTGGGTGTGGAAGAGAGCGAGAATTACACAGAGCGAAAATGAGCGCGTGGCGCGTGCGAGAGAGAGCGAGAGAGCGCGAAAGAGAGAGCGAGAGAGCGCGAAAGAGAGAGCGAGAGAGCGCGAAAGAGAGAGCGAGAGAGCGAGAAAGAGAGAGCGAGAGAGCGCGAAAGAGAGAGCGAGAGCGAGAAAAAGGAGAAAGAGAAAGAGAGCGAGAGCAAGAGAGAGCGAGAGAGAAAGTGAGTGGTGCGCGAGAGAGAGAGAGAAAGAGAGAGAGAAAGAGAGAGAAAGAGAGAGAAAGAGAGAGAAAGAGAGAGAAAGAGAGAGAAAGAGAGAGAGAAAGAGAGAGAAAGAGAGAGAAGAAGAGAGAGAAAGAGAGAGAAGAAGAGAGAGAAAGAGAGAGGAAGAGAGAGAAAGAGAGAGAAAGAGAGAGAGAAGAAGAGAGAGAAAGAGAGAGAGAAGAAGAGAGAGAAAGAGAGAGAGAAGAGAGAAAGAGAGAGAGAAGAGAGAGAAAGAGAGAGAAGAAGAGAGAAAGAGAGAGAGAAGAAGAGAGAAAGAGAGAGAGAAGAGAGAAAGAGAGAGAGAAGAGAGAAAGAGAGAGAGAAGAGAGAAAGAGAGAGAGAAGAGAGAAAGAGAGAGAGAAGAGAGAAAGAGAGAGAGAAGAGAGAAAGAGAGAGAGAAGAGAGAAAGAGAGAGAGAAGAGAGAGAGAGAGAGGCGCGCGCGAGAGAGAGAGAGGCGCGCGCGAGAGAGAGAGAGGCGCGCGCGAGAGAGAGAGAGGCGCGCGCGAGAAAGAGAGCAGTGTGCGCGAAAGAGAGAGAGAGCGGCGCGCGCGCGAGAGAGAGAGAGAGGCACGCGAGAGGGAGAGAGAGCAGTGCGCGAAAGAGAGAGAGAGAGTGAGTGAGAGAGAGAGCAGTGCGCGAGAGAGAGAGCAGCGCGCGAGAGAGAGAGAAAGAGAGCAGCGCGCGCGAGAGAGAGAGAGCGGCGCGCGAGAGAGAGAGAGAGAGAGAGAGAGAGAGCAGTGCACGAGAGAGAGAGAGAGAGAGCGGCGCGCGAGAGAAAGAGAGCAGTGCGAGTGAGAGAGCGGCGGGCGAGATCGAGAGCGGCGCGCGAGAGAGAGAGGTGCGCTAGAGAGAGAGAGAGAGCGGTGCGAGAGAGAGAGGAGAGAGAGAGAGAGCAGAGGCGAGAGAGAGAGGTGCGCGGGAGAGAGAGAGAGAGCGAGAGAGAGAGAGAGAGCGAGAGAGAGGACGCGAGAGAGAGAGAGAGAGAGAGAGAGAGAGAGAGAGCGAGGAGAGAGGGAGAGAGAAAGAGAGCGGTGCGCGAGAGAGAGAGAGAGCGGCGGCGCGAGAGAGAGAGAGAGAGAGAGAGCGGCGCGAGAGAGAGAGAGAGAGCGGCGCGCGAGAGAGAGAGAGAGAGAGCGGCGCGGAAGAGAGAGAGAGAGAGCGGCGCGCGAGAGAGAGAGAGAGGCGGCGCGAGAGAGAGAGAGAGAGAGCGGGCGCGGAGAGAGAGAGAGGCGCGCGCGAGAGAGAGAGAGGCGCGCGCGAGAGAGAGAGAGGCGCGCGCGAGAGAGAGAGAGCGCGCGCGAGAGAGAGAGA
Organism: Pristiophorus japonicus; assembly: GCF_044704955.1. NCBI lineage: Eukaryota > Metazoa > Chordata > Chondrichthyes > Pristiophoridae > Pristiophorus > Pristiophorus japonicus. Next base: position 77,934,965 of record NC_091988.1, on the reverse strand, counting down.
GGCGCGGAGAGAGAGAGAGGCGCGCGCGAGAGAGAGAGAGGCGCGCGCGAGAGAGAGAGAGGCGCGCGCGAGAGAGAGAGAGGCGCGCGCGAGAGAGAGAGAGGCGCGCGCGAGAGAGAGAGAGGCGCGCGCGAGAGAGAGAGAGGCGCGCGCGAGAGAGAGAGAGGCGCGCGCGAGAGAGAGAGAGGCGCGCGCGAGAGAGAGAGAGGCGCGCGCGCGAGAGAGAGAGAGGCGCGCGCGAGAGAGAGAGAGGCGCGCGCGAGAGAGAGAGAGGCGCGCGCGAGAGAGAGAGAGAGGCGCGCGCGAGAGAGAGAGAGGCGCGCGCGAGAGAGAGAGAGGCGCGCGCGAGAGAGAGAGAGGCGAGGCGCGCGCGAGAGAGAGAGAGGCGCGCGCGAGAGAGAGAG